>NW_027397089.1:13331221-13331644 GCF_003265705.2 Callorhinus ursinus
CACACACACACACACACACACACACACACACACACACACACACACACTGGGAGAATGCCATGTAAAGAAAAAGGCATGGAGTGATGCTTCTTCAAGCCAAGGAACACCAAAGATGGCCAGCCCCAGGCACCAGAATCTAGGTAAGAGGCATTCTCTCTCAGTTCTCAGAAGGAACCAACCCTGTGGACATCCTGATCTTGCACTTTCAGCCTCCGGAACTGTGAGACCATCAATTTCTTTTGTTTAAGCCACTCAGGGTAAGCTACTTTGTCATGTCGGCCTTAGTGAACTAATACACTCCCTAATGTGGTAAGAATGGATCACATGGACACTAACTGGATGAAACCTTTTGGCTGTCTCCCTTGAGAAGGACATAGTGTGTGTGTGTGTGTGTGTGTGTGTGTGTGTGTGTGTGTGTGTGTG
>NW_027397089.1:13331654-13337208 GCF_003265705.2 Callorhinus ursinus
TGTGTGTGTGTGTGTGTGTGTGTGTGTGTGTGTGTGTGTGTGTGTGTATGTGTGTGTGTATGTATGTGTGTGTGTATGTGTGTGTGTGTATGTGTGTGTGTATGTGTGTGTGTATGTGTGTGTGTGTGTGTGTGTATTTTTTTGTATTGTGTGTGTGTGTATGTATATATATATATATATTTTTTTTTATTTTTTTTTTACTCTGGGGAGAATAATTTTTCTTACCCAGTGATAACTAGAAAGGCAAACCAAGGTGGTGGTGTTTGTAAAGTATTCCCAACTTCCCTCTCTTCTGGACACATCAGAGGGCTTACAACTGCCTGCTTCCTCTGCTTAGGTGGAGCCATGCCACTAGCTATGGCCAATGAGTTCTAAGGAGAAGGGATGAATGCTACTTTCAGAGTGTGGCACTTAATTGCCCAAGAAAGAACCTTCTTCCCCCTGCCACTGATGGGCGATGCCTCAGATGGCAGGAGCTCCACCACCTCTATCCTGAAGCAAGGGCAATACCGACACAGCTCCAAGCCAAAGCATGACGGACAATGCGTGATGGAGCAAGAAATAAACCTTATGGTCATGAGAGCTGAGGTCTGTTGCATATTTCACTACCAGCTTCTCTATCCAGATTGATACTGTCTTTAAATTAAAAATAAAAATCATAAGAAATATAGCTTATTCATGAAGACTTCCTTGGCCTTGTCCTTTGCAATACTGTGAAACTCCTAGAGAGGAAATGGAACCTAATGCACAAATAATCTTCATCAATTTCTTCTGACTCCCTTAATCTTCAGATACCCAGTTTCTCCCTGGAACAAGTAATGAGATGGGTGGAATTTTCATAGAACAGCTCATCTCCCACTCTGATACATTTTTCAAACCTAAATCTGTTACTAGTTTCTAACTTCACATCTCCCCTTTTGTCCCATGTTTTGAAAACGACTGCTTCAGGAATCTTCACATTTTTTTCACTAGCTTTCTCATGATTATAAAAGGAACCAAAGACTTTTTTTTCTTATTTTTGGCAAATAAAATGACTGGACATTTTCAGTATACATCAAATTCCATTTCCAGAGCATAGAACACCACCACAAAATTGTAAAGCAAGAAGTGATGTTAGAGATAATCCAGCCAACTTCATGATTTTTTAAATTAACAAGGCTGGAAGGCAGAGAAGTTATTTAAGGTCCACGTCATGGTACTAGTTAGGAGCTAAGCCAGTTAGAATCCAAGTTCACTTCGGATTCCCAGCCTCGTGGAAGTTACGTAAAAATACACATGAACGTGAATATGCACTGATCCAAGAAATTCAGAATTCAATGACATTAGGGGAGGAGGGGGGCTTAATGTAGCAAACCCTCCTTCCTTAAAATATTTCAATGATTCTTTATTACCTACTGGTTAAGTTCCAAACTCCTTAGTAGGGCAAACAAGGTGTGTCACAGTGGTTCCTCCCTCACCCTTCTTTCCCACCACTCTTGACCCACAGGGATTACATGCTCTAGAGGGCTTCTCCACCACGCTGGCCTACTTGGCTCTCAAAGCACTGGAGTTTTATGCCCCCTCATGTAATTTTGCTCCAGCTGGGTTTTTAGAATGGAAAACCATTTCTGTGACTCTTTGTTTGGGTAGTCCTTAGGTAGTATGGATAGTTCTTGTCCAAGTTTCTGCTTGGTACTTTGGGAAGATTTAATACTTTCCCCCTCCAATGGTATTAGTAATGCCATTTTGCATTTACCACAGCCGTGCTGTATCGCAGGGGGCCATCTCCTAATTCTTTCTCACTCTCTTTGGGCAACTTTATCTGGTTTAATTCATAAATTTCCAAATATTAAAAAAAATTTCCAAATCTACATCTCCAATCTGGCCCTTTGTCATGAATTTCACAATTGTATGCACAATTGCCTCTCAGATGGTGATCACTTCTAAAGGAAACCATCTCCACGACTCAAAACTGAATCCACATTCTCCCTCCACCAAATTTGTTTCTCCTCCTGCATTTCCTCTCTCAATGACTGGTTACACCATATACCTAGATGCCTCAATTAGAAAAACAAAAAACAAAAAACAAAAACCCCTTGTTTGTTCTTCACATATATTGATAAATATTTATCAAACAGCTACTATGTGCCAAATATTTTGCTGAGGTATTGGGAACACAACTGTGAACAAAGCATTCATGGGTTCAGCCCATTTATAGGTTATAGTCTAGTAGTGAGATAAATGAGTTTTTAAAAAGGTATTACAAATTATAGTAAATATTATAAAGGAAACAGAAGGTTTTGCTAGTAAATAATAGTGATGAATGGCAAAAGGAATAGCTAAATTAAAGGAGGTTGTAAGGGGCGCCTGGCTGTCTCAGTCAGTTAAGCATCTGCTTTGGCTCAGGTCCTAATCCCAAAGTCCTGGGATCGAGCCCCACGTCAGGCTCCCTGCTCAGTGGGGAGCCTGCTTCTCCCTCTCCTTCTGCCCCTGCTTGTGTGCATGCATGTTCTCTTGTGCTCTCTCTCTGTCAAATAAATAAATAAAATCTTAAAAAAAAAAATAAAGGAGGCTGGGGCACCTGGGTGGCTGAGTCAGTTAAGTGTCTGCCTTTGGCTCAGGTCATGATCCCAGGGCCCTGGGATTAAGCCCCGCATCTGGCTCCCTGCTCAGCAGGAAGCCTCCTTCTCCCTCTCCCAATCCCCCTGCTTGTGTTTCTGCTCTCTCTCTCTCTCTGTAAAATAAATAAATAAAATCTTTTAAAAAAATAAAGGAGGTTGTAAAAAGAATGCCTCTCTGAGGATAGGACATGACACATGATATGACATAACCTTCCTATGAAACTCTACAATAACATCATCTAGCTTGTATTTTATCTTTATTACCATCATAGTGTCCTAACTCGTCTCCTGCTTTCAACTCTTCTATTACCTGAGTGTTACCAGAATGGCTTTGCAAAGTGTTGATCAATCCATTTCCTATCTAAGTTGCTATCTCCCTAAATTACAGATCTAATCATGTTAGTTCCCAATCCAAGGTCCTTCAAAAGGAAAGAATCATCTAAAAATACAGTATTATTAAAATGTCCATAATACCCAAAGCAATCTACCGATTCAATACAATCTCTATCAAAATACCAACAACATTTTTCACAGAACTAGGACAAATAATCCTAAGATTTGTATGGAACCACAAAAGACCCTGCATATACAAAGCAAGCTTGAAAAAGAACAAAACTGGAGGTACCACAATCCCAGATCTCAATATCCACTATGAAACTAGAGTAATCAAAACAGTATGATACTAGCACAAAAAGAGACACACAGATTAGTGGAACAGAATAGAGACACCAGAAATAAACCCATGCTTATATGGTCAATTAAACTACAACAAAGAAGGCAAGAACATACCATGGGGGGAAAAAACAACAGTCTCTTCAACAAATAGTGTTGGGAAAACTGGACAGCTCCATGCAAAAGGACAAAATGACCTCTTTCTTACACCATACATAAAAATAAACTCAAAATGGGGGTGCCTGGGTGGCTCAGTCCTTAAACGTCTGCCTTCGGCTCAGGTTGTGATTCCCAAGGTCCTGGGATCGAGCCCCGCACTGGGCTCCCTGCTTGGCGGGAAGCCTGTTTCTCCCTCTCCCACTCCCCCTGCTTGTGTTCCCGCTCTTGCTATCTCTCTGTCAAATAAATAAAATCTTTTAAAAAAATAAATAAACAAACTCAAAATGGATTGAAGACCTAAATGTGAGACCTGAAACCATAGTACTCCTAGAAGAAAAACAGGCAGTAATTTCTCTGACATTGGCCACAGAAACATTTTTCTAGATATGTCTCCTCTGGCAAGGGAAACAAAAGCAAAATTAAACTACTAGGAGTACACCAAAATAAAAAGCTTTTGCACAGTGAGGGAAATCAACAAGACAAAAAGGCAATCTACTGAATGGGAAAAGATATCTCAAATGATATATCTCATCAGGAGTTAGAATCCAAGGTACATAAAGAACTTATACAACTCAACACCAAAATCATCATCATCATCAAATTAAAAATGGGCAGAGGACTTGAATAGACATTCTTCTAAAGAACACATACAGATGGCCAGCAGTCATATAAAAAGATGCTCAAGATAATCATCAGGGAAATGTAAATTAAAACCATAATCAGAGATCACTTTACACCTGACAGTTAAAATAAAAAACCACATGCACCCCAATATTTATTGCATTATTTAAAATAGCCAAATTATGGAAACAGCCCAAGTGTCCATTGATAGAGGAATGGATAAAGATGTGGTGTGTGTGTGTGTGTGTGTGTGTGTGTGTAATGGAATATTACTCAGCCATAAAAAAGAATGAAATCCTGCCAATTGCAACAACATGGATGGATCTGGAATGCTAAGTGATGTCGGTCAGAGAAAGACAAATGTCATATGATTTCACTCTTTCATGGAAAAAGCAAAACAAAACAAACAAAAGGGAGGAAAAAAAAAAGGAGACAAACTTCAAAAACAAAAACAAAAACAGACTTAACTATAAAGAACAAATGGATGGTTACCATAGGGGAGGTAGGTGGGAGGATGGGTGAAACAGGTGATGGGGATTAAGAGTACATTTATCTAGAACAGATCAACGAAACTAGGAGCTGGTTCTTTGAAAGAATTAACAAGATTGATAAACCCCTGGCCAGACTTATCAAAAAGAAAAGAGAAATGACCCAAATCAACAAAATCATGAATGAAAGAGGAGAGATCACAACCAACACCAAAGAAATACAAACAATTATAAGAACATATTATGAACAACTCTATGCCAGCAAATTAGATAACCTGGAAGAAATGGGTGCATTCCTAGAGATGTATCAACTACCAAAATTGAACCAGGAAGAAATAGAAAACCTGAACAGACCTATAACCATTAAGGAAATTGAAACAGTCATCAAAAATCTCCCAAGAAACAAAAGCCCAGGGCCAGACGGCTTCCCAGGGGAATTCTATCAGACATTTCAAGAAGAATTAATACCTATTCTCCTGAAACTGTTCCAAAAAATAGAAATGGAAGGGAAACTTCCAAACTCATTCTATGAGGCCAGCATTACCTTGATCCCAAAACCAGACAAAGACCCCATCAAAAAAGAGAATTACAGACCAATATCCTTGATGAACATGGATGCAAAAATTCTCACCAAAATACTAGCCAATAGGATCCAACAGTACATTAAAAGAATTATTCACCATGACCAAGTGGGATTTATTCCTGGGCTGCAAGGCTGGTTCAACATCCGCAAATCAATCAACGTGATACAACACATTAACAAAAGAAAGAGCAAGAATCATATGATCCTCTCAATAGATGCAGAAAAAGCATTTGACAAAGTACAACATCCTTTCTTGATCAAAACTCTTCAGAGTATAGGGATAGAAGGTACATACCTCAATATCATAAAAGCCATCTATGAAAAACCTACAGCGAATATCATTCTCAATGGGGAAAGGCTGAGAGCTTTTCCCCTAAGGTCAGGAACGCGGCAGGGATGTCCACTCTCACCACTGCTATTCAACATAGTAT
>NW_027397089.1:13342208-13370622 GCF_003265705.2 Callorhinus ursinus
GGGAGGGGGATGGGTTATCCTGGTGATGGGTATTGAGGAGGGCACGTTCTGCATGGAGCACTGGGTGTTATGAACAAACAATGAATCATGGAACACTGCACCAAAAACTAATGATGTAATATATGGTGATTAACATAACAATAAAAAAAATTAAAAAAAAAAGAGTACATTTATCTTTATAAGCACTGAGTAATATAGGGAATTGCTGAATCACTATATTATACACCTGAAACTAACATAATACCGTATGTTAATTACGCTTGAATAAAAACAACTCAAGGACCGGCAAGATGTGACATCTGTAGGTCTCAAGCCACTTCCTAACCAGCACTCTTTGCTCTGTTTTACTGAATTCAAATTCTGCTAAACTTTTATATACCTTGCCTTTGCATGAGAAGTCCTCCACACCCATTCCCTGTCCAACTCCTAATCAGCTCTCAAGAGTCAACTTAAAGGTCACCTCCTTTCTCTCAGGTATGCCCTGACAACCTAGTGTATTTATATCTTTCTTCTTGTCTCTAACATTCTCAGAGCATCTGCCAACACAGTACCTACCACACTTCATTGTTTATGTTTCATCCATTAGATCAAGACCAGGGCAGTTTCGTGTTTGTGCTCCTATCTCTAATGCCTAACGCAGTGTCTGCCACTCAGAAGAGACACAACGTCCAATGAATGATTTAATGAATTGACGAATGATATGTAGCTGGGATTTTTCTTTCAGGTATGCCAGAATCATGCTTAGTTATTCTCACATTTATAGCACTTAACACCAAATAGATACTCAAAGAATATTTTCTCGGGCACCTGGGTGGCTCAGTCAGTTAAGTGTCTGCCTTGTGCTCAGGTCACGATCCCAGGGGGTCCTGGGATGGAGCCAGCATCAGGCTCCCTGCTCAGTGGGGAGTCTGTTTCTCCTCTGCCCCTCTCCCTGCTCAGCTCTCTCTCTCTCTTTCAAGTAAATAAATACAATCTTTAAAAAAAATATTTTCTCAATGAATACTTACCGGAACACTGTATAGTTGCTTGTCATAATGGTAATGTAAAAGACAAGTCTAACAAAAATTACAAATAACTGTAAACTTATGCGTGACTCTGAAGCTTAAAGATCTAAAAGTAGAAACTGGGAAACATACTTTCATTCCATTATTATTAATTTATCCTTTACTTTTTATTCCTTTGTGTAATTCCATGTTACTGCTGAATCTTGTGTTCTAACAACTGGACACATTCCATTTGAAAAATAAGAAAGTCCATCTGTGCCTATAATAGCACATGACTTAAGAAGGATATATAATATTTTCATTATCATCGTCCTTAGGTAACTGGCAAGAAAATTGTTTTCTGCTAGACAAATCATATTTTTTTAAATTTCCATAAATTGAACATATTTAAAATGAAGACTGTCTAAACTTATTTCCACTGATAAATGACTGCTTACTGCTCAGAGTCAGCTCCTCTTTTCTGTTTATTGCTAGTAGAGGATTTAGTCCTTTCACATTATGTAGGGCCAAAGTAATCCTTATTTCCTGTTTTCCAGATATCTTAATGCTTCTGCCAAGCTGCGCATCCCTCTGTTTTTAATTAGTTTGCATACAGTACAGTCTTTATTTCAAGATGTTCACATCTTTATTTTCATCAATTCTGCTATTTCCTGCTAATCTGACATTCAGTGGACAACGTAAAGATTATAAAATATGAGAAATACTGCTCACAATTCAATTTATATTTGAGACTAATTTTGTTCTCAAATTCCTGCCTTGGAATGGTAAGATATTTTACTCCCAGGCCACATTTAGAAAACTTAAAGACCAGTAAGGCTAAAATTTAAGCAATTCTCTCAGTAACAGTAACTTAAGAGATTAGCTTACTATAATAAAAAGTTCAAATTAAGATGTGGCAACAGTTTTTAAGTACAAATTCTTTGATTTCTGAATATATGCAAATGTTGACCTAATTTCTATTAGTTTTATGCATTTGAGTTTAGTTGTACATTTAAAAAAGATCTTTTCAATCACCATGTGTTTAAGAAACTAAATATAACTGTCATTACAATTTGTAATTAGAGCTTGTTTCTCAGGTAAAATCAAGTATTTTGGGCTTTAAAAAGATAGGAGGGTGAAAGAAACAGCCTCTGAGTGAAAACTGCATAAACTGCTAATTTTAACAGAATTTTGTAATACAATTCAGAATAAAGCAGAAAAAGAATTCTTTTTACGTGGAAAGAAGTCTGTAGATGATCCCAAACAATCATAGAGTTTAACATGTTATATACTAAATTATTTAATAAATTTTATACATAGAGATAAAATTCCCAAACACTCCCCATCTATGAGGCCACATTATTACCAGTGAACAGCATCAGGTGACTTTTAAACTTGCTTAATCTGCTAATACCCAAAGTACACACCAAAACCAACTTGCAGAACTATCCAAATGCTTTCTATGGTTAAAAAGAAAGTCTTTCTATGGTTAGATTAAAATTCAGTTTTTATAATTATTCATTTAATCAGAGCTTTATTTTCTTCTCCGACTTTGAATTTTTTTTTTACAGCTTAGTCTTAGTTTTATAACTTAATCTTAAATAATATATTAGCTCTAATGAAATGGTTAGGTAACTTTTAGAAAAGTTGAAATTTACTTAATGTAAGTTTACATTTTGCTTCACATTCAAAGTAAACAAAAATACTAATTTAAAAAGTTAAAATCCAAGTTTAACAAGGACAACTTAGCCTTAATTTGTTTCGCAAAATATAGAACATAAAAATTAATATTCTCATTGAAAATACCTGCCAAATATTTTATGGATGATGATATAATTCATCCTCATAAATTACCTGAGAAGTGGGCATTCCAAATGAGACAGACCATTTATTTTACCTCTGTAATCAGAGGTAGCACAATCAATAATATGTTAAATGACATTTATAGAAACTTGGAAGGAAGATAGCTCCATTTTGGAGCTTGGTTACCATACCATTTCTTGTATACCAAAGAAATCTGTGTAATGGTAAGCTCAAGCTAATCATCTTTTCAGTGGAATGGTTCATAAGGTAGAGTAATCTATGAGAGATCTTGCTGTCTTTGGGAAAGAAGCACAAGAAAAGAAAACGCTTAATTGATGTAGTCAGGACATTATGACAAGTGTGACCATGTATAAGTTGGTTGTCTGTGGCCCAAGGGAAAATAAGTAATATATGTTCTGAGAGATCAGATGGGATGGAAAGCCTGGGTCCTTCATGTCATGCATAATGCTTGAACAGCAGTGGATAAATGTGGTGGTGGTGGTGGTGGTGGTGGTGGTGGTGGTGGTGGTGGTGGCGGCGGCGGCGGCGGCGGCGGCGGCGGATGATGATGATGATGAGGTCAGCTACCATTTAAATGAGCATATTTATTCCAGATATTCTTTTTTGATTTAATGCTTTACAATGTACTGTATCCACAGAACAACCTACAAAGGAGATATTATCTCATTTTCCAGATGAGAAAATTATGACTTCCAACAGCTAAATATCATATTAAGATGACATATGTGTTTAATGGTGGAGGTGGGATCTTTATTATTTCAAAGATCATTCTCCTAACCACCACACCAACCTGTTTTGCATCTCAGTGTGGAATTCTGCAGGACTATATTCTAAAATTTGTAGTTCCATAAAATCCCAAGGAAATTTAATATAGAGCCTTTTGCTTTGACAGATGTGCAGCTTTAAGAAGACGAGGTATAGTAAATTTTACCTCAGTGGGTAAATTAAAGGTTGTAGCACTTTGAAAGGTCTTCCAAAGTTCATATTTAGAGGTAATTTCTACTCAATCATAAATAAGCTGACCTCTTTCACAGTCCTGCTGCATACGTGGTAAAATGGGAAGGTGTGAGAGCTGCATAGGTTTGGAGTAGAACTTCTTCACGCACTATACATAATAAATCTAATTTATGTAAGGCAGGCTTGGCAGCAGAAAATGCAGTGGTATATTTGTGTTGCCTGAAACCACCTTTTTTTTTGTCAGAAAAGCCACCCTGAAATGTTTATTTCCTGCACATTTTTAAGGTTGTTTGGAAAACCCAGTACTCAGAGATTGACCATGCAGTTATTTAAATTTCTGAGCCTCTAAATTTATATTAGCCCTAATGAAATGAACCTCCATCGCAAGATAAGGCTCTGCTTCTAATTAAAATTAAGGTTTCACAATTCATTCAACAAAATTAAGTTTATTTTAAAAGATGGTCATTAGCAGTGGTATAAAAAACTGACTTTTTAACCTTATCTGGGAAAGTGTTTTGATGGATTCATAAATCAGATATCAAACATATCTCAGTGAAAGGCACCATAGCACAGTGCAGTCAAAAGCAGCATTCTAGAGTCAGATGGGGGTTTGAACACAACCTCACCCCTTTCTAGCTCTGTGACTTTTGGCCAGTCATAGAAACTGTTTCTTTCTCTTCATGTGTAAATGTGTAATGTTATCCAGAATTCTCCAATGTGAGAATTCTTCCTAAGGGGCAAAATTCCTCTGCCCTATTTCCATGGAATTGCCTCCCCACTAGCACTAAACCCACACACAGGAGGTGCTAAAAACCTTCGCTGAGTAAGTAAATTGTGGCCTTCCAGAATTATTTTTTTGATTAAAATAAATTATGTGAATTAAGTACCTCACACAATCTTGCAAAAAAAAGTACATATCCAATGAATATTAGTTTCTTTTTCCTGTAGTTAACTTGTGATATGTTTTTAATATCTTATTCCAAATAGTTTATCTTTTGTCACGGGAAGCAATGAGAAATTACTTACTAAATAGGAAAAAATTCCCATCGAAGTCAATGAAAAGAAAAGGCAGGAAGAATTTCCAATTCAGTATGTTAGTCTAAGAGAAACCAAAACCCAAGTTTGGAAAGTTCAAAATGGTCAGAGATGCAGGATCACCATTTTGACTGGTAATGACTGATTAGCACCAACCAACACAATATGGGGGGAACACATTCTATATTGACGTTTTCTGATTTTGTACTTCATACATCTTAAAAAGGTTAACTTCTAAGTAAAGCATGAAATAGATGTTTGAACTATAGAATTGGAATCTAGCAGCCGAAGAAGCAAATAATCCTGCCAGAAACACTAAAATCACTTGCATATCTTATATTAAATGACTTTCTGCTTAAATAGTTATTATTTCAACAAGTATTTATTGATCTCTGCTACAGTGACAGGGTATTACGTATTTTTTTATGTTCTTCCATAAATGTTAACATTAGAACCTTAAAAATTCTAAGTATGCAATCAATGCAGAAAGACAATAAGGAAAAAAATGCAGAAGGAAAGACATTATCCGTCTTTACATAAATGTAGATTTGGTACTGGATAAAGATTATAAAGTTTCACAACACTTTAATCTTTCACTCTTGGGTGGAGAGATTGGGCTTCTATTTGGGATCTTACTGAAGAGTTCTAACCTAATAAAATACTCTAACATCCTAAAATAGTTTTGTAACAGTTTAAAAATCATTCTAGAACTTTGGCTGTGAGGTTTTTTGTTTTTTTCTGGCTGCAGGTTATATATTTGTTAAAAAATTTTAATATTAAATTAACCTAATAATATACTAGAGAAATAAGTTGAACACATTCATCATAAATTTGATTTCCATTACTTTCTGGATTTCTTGTTCTTAAAAGTTTTTCAAGTCTTCTCTAACGCAACTTCTATTGAAAACCCTTATAGAAAAAAAATTATTCAGAAGTTTAATGAGTAGGAGCTCTACAATTTGGTAAATATTGTCACCACACATGATCGGTAATAAGATATTTTTTAAAGTTCAGAAACTGTTAGAACAATTCTTATTTCTTCAAAATATGCTTTTCCTGAATACTGATTGAAACTTCAGTTATCCTTCAAATCAAAGCAAGGCCACACCAAAGCCAAATCATGAAGCAGGTTAAATGACAATTCTGCATGCTCAGATTTCACACCATTTGCCCCATTCACTCCTTCATGACTCAACATTTCTTGAACAACTTCTGAGTGACAGTCACTATGGGAGATTCAAACAAGACATAGTCATGAAAATCAGAAGTTTTCGTTTGGTGGGAAATTTTACATAATATTCTAAGTTCTATGACAAATGCATGATGGATCTAAAACCTCCTCAATCAGAATCTCTGATAAACTCCCTAGGCGATACGAATGGATATTGCTAATCTTTGGAAATGACCGCTTTAAAACTGCTCCCCAAGGGAAACTGACCATTATACTCTGTTCAGAATACAGTCCAGATCTGAACTCGAAACTTATGGTTTGCCTAGATTTGGAAATTTCCATCAAATGAAGAGCATAACAACAGGACTCTTTTCTGAAGCACACTAACTCAGGAGGTTGAGATTTCAGTATCTTGGACTATTCATCACTGATCAGAAACAATCAGGACACACACACTCTTATGAAGTGAGCTCAAGTATTCTAATAGAAACCATCCTACATAATAGTCAAACATCTTCATATTCAAGGACATTATTACCTTATATTATTTCTAAGTCAATTTGAGTCTAAGTCAATTTCTAAGCCAGAAATGTCCTCCTCATTTTCAATCAAACTCTGACTGCACTTGTAATCTATCCATTTGTCCAAATAGTATCTTACAGGATGACAAAGAGAAAAAAAAAATCTCACCCCCCTTCAATATCCTAACACTTCTGATGAGTCAGGAAAGCATGTTTTCTCCCACATTATCTAAACACGATGATCTTCTGTGTGAGTGGATCAGCTTTTCAATACCCTTCCTGAAATTTGGCATTCAGAATTGAATGCAACACCGCATCTGGCCGGTGCAGATCCTGCTCCATATGCCATTGCTAACCACTGCTAATGAAGCCCAAACTAGCACTTCCTGTTAGAAAAGCCATGATTTGGGCTTTAAGTTAACCCAGATCTTTAAGCCTTATTTTCTATTTCTTCGTTTGTTTATAAAAATATGCAAGCACTTTCCATAATAGAATTTTATTAAAAATTTTAAGTGCAAAATTTTATTTCTTCCGGGGGGGAGGCTGTGGAGAGGGAGAGAGAGAAACTTAAGTAGGCTCCACGCCCAGCACAGCCCAATGCGGGGCTCAGTCTCGCAACCCTGAGATCATGACATGAACAGAAATCAAGTGGAATGCTTAACTGACTAAGCAACCCAGATACCCCTATTAGTTTAGTATTTTAACTGGAGTTTAATGAACATATACTCTGTCACTCACATAGTACCTACATATCCTATTTGTAACACTGAAATATGGATGCATTTTTTGCCTATATTATCATTGATCAAAATGTTAAATAGGGTAGTGTCCTAACAGCTTTTATAATTCTGATTTTATTCTTTGATTCTGTTCTGCAAAAACTATTTACTGTATATGCAAATAGGACAGCCCTTGTAAGGTTTTGAAGAAAGAGATGAATATACGATTTCTAACTCTAACTCCAACAAAAATAAATATACTTTTAAGATAAAAATATATAAAACATCTTCATCTTTTAAGCTGTTAAAATAACAATTAAATATTTATATACGAGGGGCGCCTGGGTGGCTCAGTCAGTTAAGTGTCTGCCTTTGGCTCAGGTCATGGTCCCAGGGTCCTGGGATCAAGCCCCGCATTGGGCTCCCTGCTCAGCGGGGAGCCTGCTTCTCCCTCTCCCTCTGCTGTTCCCCCCGCTTGTGTGCTCTCTCTGTCATATAAATAAATAAAATCTTTAAAAAATATATATACGAGGCATAGAAAGTGACACTTTTAGATGACATTGCAGGGATAGATAACACCCATTTCCAGTTTTATAGTTTCTTTACATAAAGTTGATTTTAAGAAGTTGATCTGATGATCCATACAGGGATGACTTTCTAAAATACGATTTAAAAAAAAATAAGTCTAGTTAGCAAAACTAATCTATTTGGAAGAGAATATTTAATGTTAATAAAATTTCTTATGTTGTTTTCTTAATATCTCCAAAGAGATTATTTTATTTTTAATATAGGGCATGGTTATGACTACACTCATGCATTTATCTGTTAACCTGTTTCTGGATACATCTTTATTAATATGTTGGTCATACACCACCAGCTTGTTCCAAATGGTGTTAAAGTAGATATTACTTGTATACATATTTATTAATGTACTCTGCTTACATGCAAAAAACCCTGCATCTTGCTTATCTTCTTCAAAAACTAATCTTTTCCATACTCCTTTCCATATTCTCTAATTCTTTTTATTTTTTATAAGGTTTTATTTATTCATTTGAGACACAGAGATACAGAGAGAGAGAGAGATCATGAGCAGGGGGAGAGGCAGAGGGAGGGGGAGAAGCAGGCTCCCCGCTGAGCCAGGAGTCCAATGTGGGGCTCGATCCCATCATGACCTGAGCCGAAGGCAGACATTTAACCATCTGAGCCACGTAGGTGCCCCTCCATATTCTCTAATTCTTTTTCATATTCTCCAAACTAATTTTTTCCATATTCTGTAAAATCCCACATGGGTAAGTATAGTGAAATAAATTTAATGAAACACAGATCTATTAATGAGAAAAAAATGTACACATTATGAAAAAGTTTAATGAGAATACTTCTAAGCAATATTTCAATCAGTATAACATAATGTTAATATTTATTAAGTTTAAACAGTGAGCATTTGATTTTTGTACACTGTTCACTGTACTTTGCTGCATGTTTGAGATATAATACAGAAAAATGGAGAAAGTCTTCAACTCTTTGGTATTCAAGGTAATACAACATCTGCTATGTGCTATGTACCTAATATGGATAATACATTGTTCAATCTGGGAAGACTGTTTACTTCCTATACTGCACCTACCAGTTAAAATTTTCATGACTACCAGGGCATAAAATGATGAAAACAGAACTTCCTTTAAACATATGGAAGTCAGACATTACTTATAGTCCTATTTTTCTTTAATAGTATTTGGTATACATTCACTTCAGATAAAAGTAGTTCATGTTTTAAAAGTAGTTAATCATGTCCATAAAACAAAAACACTTATAAGAAAGCCTGACAATAAGTGTGCCATTACCATTTTTAATAAAAGTAAATCTAAATGCTTTTCCTTTTTACTATAAGAATTTATGAAGAGGAAATAACATACATAATAAGATGAGATGTTTCCCTTTCACACAGGCACAGAAACTAGTTGAATTCTAACGGGACACACAATAATCTTACTGATGCATTTAAACCTATGTTTATTTAAAGAAGATATTTCTTTTTTCAAGCTTACACTGACTTAGTAACAGTGTGCACTGCAATAATGATAATTTTTTTTTTAAAAAAGAACAAATGCTTTTTAAGGAAATTTTAGTTTGGTATGATTATTTATCATGTGAAGTTAAAATAATGCACTTTCCTCTCCTGTCTTTTTCCATAAACAAAGGCCACAGTGCCAAGACCAAAACATAAGAAATAGTAAAATTATATATTTTTCTTCTTTTTGAACAGAAATAGCAATGCCAAGTTCAGTTTGTTCCATTGGTTTTAAGCCAAATAAATGGCAAAAAAATAATGAAAAGCCTGGTCATATCATGTGTCACAAGTTTCTATTAAAGTCCTTATGAAAATTTCAGATCCCTGTGCTTCATGAGACATGACCACTCCTGCTCTCAAAAAGTCCATGTCATGAGAACAAAGGAGAAGGGGGGAGAGAGGGAGAACCACACTGGCCTTCAGAGTGAGAAGAACACATGTTCCTATATGGGAAAGTATATATTTAAATTTTATCTTCTTCTTAATTAATATCAACATAACAATTTTCCCTCACATCATAATGGCAGTTTACAGTTCAAGTAATAAAATACCACCCTACAATATGGCATCAAAGATATTAAAATGAGGGGATCTCAACTTACCTGCATGCTTTGAAACAGAGAAGCCAGAAGGCAGAGAAATAGCGTAAGTAAAAAAAAAAAAAGTTTTTTGGCCTTACGAGTTATGCTTTAGAAATCATTTCAATAAATCCTAGGGGGTTGCTATATTTTATTATGAATTTTAGAAATTTCTTCAAAGCACACTGGTTTAAGAAAGCTTACTTGATTAAATTAAACTCTTAAGTTCATAAATTCTAACATGCGTTTATTTATTTTAGAAATATTCATTAAAGGGAGGGAAAAATGAAACAAGATGAAACCAGAGGAGGAGACAAATCATAAGAGGCTCTTAATCTCAGGAAACAAACTGAGGGTTGGATAGGGTGGCTGGGTGATGGACATTGGGGAGGGTATGTGCTGTGAATTGTGCAAGACTGACAAATCACAGACCTCTACCCGTGAAACAAATAATGCATTATATGTTAATAAAAAAAAAGAAATATTCATTAAAAATCTATTTGGGTTGGGTTGCCATACTCAGACTGCTGGGATGATACTACAGTATTTACCAAAACTAATTATTTAAAGTCATGCTGTATTTCAACATCAAAAAGAAAACAAAATTGTTCTAGGATTAGAGTTCACAAATTGACTTGGTATGGGATATTTTTTTAAAAACCAACAAAGGCCTAAAAACACAACAAATATATATCACACTGCCGCACTCCTGAAGTATGAGAGAAATGCCAACAAGTTATGGCAGTGAGTCACCGTAATCCTGACTAGTGATAATGAGTAGTAAAAAGGGGCTTAAGACCTGCCAAACCCACCCTTCAGCCCCACCCCAAATCATGATGCCCGGGATCAAAGGGCTTTTATGCATGTTTTTACGCATGTTCAACTTCTCAACATGGCTGCAGTGGTCATGGTCTTATTTCAATTCATAAAGGGATCTTTCCACTATTTACTAATCCTTTTTCCCGTGAATCCCTTTTGCATCATTTTTAGTGGACAGCTTCTTTCCAGTCCTTTGTTTTTAATCCTTGGAGAACTAGAGCTTTTATATCCGTTTGCACTTCTTTATCTTCCTGATTGATGACACTGGTTTGAGATTTCTATTCCATCTGTTTGTCTCACCCACAATCTTCTTCTGAGAGTTTTTCTCCCATTTTTTTTAATTGCTCACTTAAGTGTGTATCACTGATGCTGTGTAAACAACTTTCTGTACATTTAGGGTTAAAATTATTTGAAAAGAAAAGAAGCATGGTTTCAAAATTCTAAAATGGAAATCGCTATAGAGATCCAAGGGTGACTTGTCACCCATAAGTATTTAATCATCTGGCCACAAAATTCAGGAAGCAAACTATTTTGATTCAAGTGTGATAACCTGCAGATTCCCAGTAAGAGTAAGTTTTGACTTGTAACACTAAGAGTTTTCCTGGAATAGGTCATTGCATAAGGCATCACCACAAAAACAACAAAAACAAAACAAAACAAAAATATAAAACAAAACATCCTATGATCTGGAAAATAAAACTTGACAAGAAGCTTCATTTTTGTATATTTTGAGATAATTTCAGTTCACTAATATCTCTAATGTTGCGCCAGGATTTTGCTTTGTAATTATTAGCACCAGTTCCTTGGATTTACTTAATTTTATGCAATAGCTGCATTCTACACAAAATGGGACAATCATTTAAATTGAGAACAGAACTGCCAAGCAGCCTTCATTCACCAATGTAAAATCCTATAAAAAAAAAATCAGCAGCTTTGATGACAACATAAAATCATGGGGGCTGGGGAATGCTCTTAAATAAACTTTTAGTTCATCCCCTACGATGGAAGTAAAGAAAAATTCCTATACCATGAATAAGATTGCTACATATTAGAGATACATATTTTTGCATATAATCTAGATATGCATTACTAAGAAATTAAATAAAAACATCCACTCTCTCCAAACTTCTATAAATACACCTGCACCAAAAGAGATGTCCATGTTTACTTTAAAAGATCAACTATTTCCCACAGGCATTTCTTATTTCTGTTGCCTTAATTCACGCCTCCTAGTTAACTGGCCTTCTAACTCTCTTCTGACCTTCTGCACTTCACTTCACCTTCACCTATTACTCTTGCTGGTGGTATGCTCAAGTCAATATATCTTAGTCTTAGATTTTTGTCTCCTGTGAGAATCTAATGATGTTCAGCTCAATTTTTTTTTTCATCAGTTTTATCTATAAGTAGGTAAAAATTTTTAAAAATCAACCCCCAAAACTTTTTGTAGAATATGTTTCATAATTAATGAAGAACAAGAGCTATTCTACGCCAGAGATGGCATAAAATCACCCAGCATGCAATAAAAATGACTTCCCTTTGTCAGGTTTTGTGATTCAAAGACGAAATGAACAGTTCTCCAGATAGCACATATTTCTTCTGTTATTCTAGCGAGTGGAGGGCAATATTATTGTTTTTATTTTCTTCGAAGTATGCTTTTGTACACTTAATAAATGTGACTATTGCTTAAGCTATTTACAGCACCTGCAGTTAAACACCTGTCATCTATATAGCTGCTTATTTCATGTCTTTATTGTGTTTCATGCAATGTACCAGAAGCTTCTGATTTGGCAAAAAACAAACATAAGGTTGTACACGTGTCATGTGAATGTTATCCACAGTCCCCAAATAAGAGGGCCATTCGATAAGTATGAAACAACAGGTCTACTGATCTATAAACATGGAGGGGAGAGAGCATAAATGCCAGAGGCAATTTTCCCTTTTATTTCTGTGGACTTGTTTAATTCCTGTTCATCGATCCCTTTTTGGAGAGACCAGGGGCTTCAATAAAGAGTGATTTACTCAAGGTCATCCATTGGTTCACCAGAAACACATGTTCTGTGCAACCACCGCATGGACAGAGCCACATTCTGTCTGAGGCTGTTCCTTGGAATTTCTTGAACGCTGAAGTGTGGAAAGGGTGCATTTTCTCCTCCTAGTTTCTAGGAATGACTCTACTGTAAATACCTCACAACAAAATGAATGTGCTCTTTGAAATTATTTAGTAGACTTAAAGATGGAAACTGAAAACTTGAAAGCCTAAGAAGTATTTTCCCTTTTTCCTATATGAAATATCAAATTTCATTAGTATTTATTTATTATCTTCTATATGCATGGCAAAGAGATTATGCTACTTTCACAGGTTCTCAACCAGAAGCAATTTTGCCTCCCAGGGGACACATGACTACGTCTGGACACATTTTTCATTAACAAATGAACTATGGATGGGTGAGTTTGCTACTGGCCTCTGCTGGGGAGAGACCAGAGATGCTGGAGAAGTAATGAACCACTGGGTTCAGTTGTTAAAGAGAAACACCATTTTCCTTTCTCAGAACTAAGATAACAAGAAATGTCTGTGCATCTTCTTTGGATGCTGTGGACATTTTCAAAAACATTCCTATCAGGACAAACGTTTAAGACTATGCCTTATAAAGTTTGTCAATATAAATTAAAGACATAACAGTAAAACAAAACTAAATAAAAGCAATTTCACAGAATGTGGGGGAGGGATTGTCCAAAAGTTTAGATCTGACTAATGGGTAAAATTTAAAACACTTAGACGAGGATTTAATGGACAAGATGGGTATGAAATACTTATCTTGATTTTGTTTTTTAAATGCACTAAAAAAGTTCTGATTTAACAAAGTCAGGTATATGGCAGGTATATGGCATCTCATGTAAATGATGTCTATAGCCCTAAGATAGGGGGCCATTCAATAAGTATTAAACAGTCAGGTCCTTTGCCTGCCACTTTTGTATGAGACGACAAGGCCACTCCCAAAAAGTGTGGGGCTCAGGCAAATATAAATATTTGGCATTTTGATCTGTACGAACAAAATTAAAACAAATTCACAACATGACAACCAAAAAGAATTGGAGAATTGCCCCAAAAATGGTAACAGTTGTTAGATCAATATATGGAAAAGTGAAAAAGGAGGAGGAAGTTCAAGTAAAAAAAACAACACTGTATTTGCCGAAAAAGTCAGACTGGCAGGCAGCTTCACCTAGAGAATGAATTATTCCTCAGTGACACACTGGCAGTTTGGACAATGTAATAATGGACTCCCAATCTGTGCACATTAATCCCTTGGAATACATTCCTGAAAAATCTGGGGGGTTGTCTTTTTAAATATATTAAACGGAACTAACTTTAATAAATTCATATGGCATTATTCCAGGTAAGTCTGGGACAGCATTTAAATTACTCTTTACACTCTTATCAAAAACAAATTATTTAATCCAGAAAAGAATTGATCTGTCCCTAAATTAGACTCCTAGGAGGCAAATGCTTATGTTTATCAACTTTAGTAGCTGTTATTAACAGATCATTCTCTTGAATACCCGAGTGGACAGGATACTGAAGTATAATAACTTGCCATTAAAAGTCATCCTTAAGACTTAAAATAGTGCTGCAGAAGCTAATTTACATAGGTACACCCTTCTTATTCTAGAAGTTTCATTGTTTGGAGCCTCCAGTATGTGATAGACTTAAAGCTATGCTACTAAATAGGACACAGATAATTTATTTACTTATTTTTAGTATTTATTTTTAAATTTTTATTCATTTAAACTAAAACAAAACAAAACAATGAAACATGAAAAACAGTCCACCTATTTCTCCTACCCCCTACCTCTTGGAACCACCACGTTCTCTGTATTTATGAGCTTTTTTTTCTTTTTTAAGATTCCACACAGAAGAGAGATCATATGGTATTGTCTTTCTCTGTCTGACTTATTTCACTTAGATAATGCCCTAGAGGTCCATCACGATTTCATTCTTCTTTCTGGCTGGATACTATTCCACCGTAAGTATGTGTGGGTGTGTATAATTAATACATATTGTAATTTCTTTATCCGTTTATTTATCAATGGACACTGGAAACAGTGGATATCTGTGGACAATGGATAAGAGTTCTCTTTACAGGGCGCCTGGGTGCCTCAGTCGGTAAGCATCTGCCTTCGGCTCAGGTCATGGTCCCAGGGTCCTGGGATGGAGCCCCACATCAAGCTCCACATCGAGCCCCACATCAAGCCCCACATCAGGCTCCCTGCTCAGCAGGAAGCCTGCTTCTCCCTCTCCCACTCTCCCTGCTTGTGTTCCCTCTCTCGCTGTGCCTCTCTCTGTCAAATAAATAAAATCTTAAAAAAAAAAAAAGTTCTTTTTACTCCACACACTCACCAACACTTGTTATTTCTTGTCTTTTGGATACTAGTCATTCTGACAGGCATGAGGTAGTAACTCATGTGGTTCTGATTTGCATTTCCCTGATGATTACTGAAGTTGAGCATCTTTTCACATACCTGTTAGCATCTGTATGTCTTCTTTGGAAATACGTCTATTCAGATCCTCTGCTCCCTTTTTAATCAATTAAGTTTTTGCTATTGAGTTGTATGAGTTCTATATATGTCTTAGATATTAGCCCTTTGTCAGATACATGATTTGCAATTGTTACCTCTTACTCAACAAGTTGCCTTTTCATTTTGTTGGTACTTAGAAGCTTTTCAATTGAGTTCAGATGTGTATTTTTGCTTTTGTTGCAAAAATTTTGTTTATTTTGCTTTTGAAGCTTTTTGGCTTTTTATTTTTGCTTTTATTTCTTCTCTTTGCTTCCGTTGTCAGATTTTTAAAAAAAAATTACTGCCAATCCCTATATCAAGGAGCTTACTGCCTATATTTTCTCCTAGGAGTTTTATGGTTTCAAGTGTTACATTCAAATCTTCGATCCATTTAAAGTTAGTTTTTGTGTGTGGTGTAAGACAGTAATCCAGTTTCCTTCTTTTGCACGTGGCTGTACAATTTTTCCAACACCATTTATTAAAGAGAGGCTTCCTTTCCTTTCCCCACTGTATATTCTTGACTCTTGTCATAAATTTATTTACCATACATGCGTAGGTTTATTTCTGGGCTCTCCGCTCTGTTTCATTGATCCATGGGTCTGTTTTTATGCCAATACCATACTGTTTTAATTATTGTAGATTTGTAATGTAGTTTGAAATCAGGGAGTATGATGCCTCCAACTTTGTTCTTTCTCAAGATTGCTTTGGCTATTTGTGTGTGTGTGTGTGTGTGTGTGTGTGTGTGTGTGTGTGTGTGTGTGTGAGAGAGAGAGAGAGAGAGAGAGAGAGAGAGAGAGAGAGAGAGAGATTCCATGTAAATTTTAGGATTATTCTATTTCTGTGAAAAATGCCATTGGAATTTTGATATGGATTGCACTGACCTGATACATTGCTTTGGGCAGTATGAATATTTTAACAATATTAATTCTTTGAATCCATGAGCACAGAATATCTTTCCATTTATTTGTGTCTTCAAGTTCTTTCATTAATGCCTTGTAGTTTTAAATAGACAGGTCTTTTGCTTCCTTCATTAAATTGATTCTTAGTATTGTATTATTTTTGGTGCAATTGTAAATGAGACTGCTTTCTTAATTTCTCTTTCTGATAATTCATTATTAGTGTAAAGAAACAGCAGATTTCTGCATGTTGAAATTTTATCCTACAACTTCACTGAATCCGTTTATTAGTGCTAAGCAGTTTTAATGGAGTCTTCAGGGTTTTCTATATTTAATCTCAAGACATCAGGGGCACCTGGGTGGCTCAGTCATTAAGCGTCTGCCTTCGGCTCAAGTCATGATCCCAGAGTCCTGGGATCGAGCCCCACATCAGGCTCCCTGCCTGGCGGGAAGCCTGCTTCTCCCTCTCCCACTCCCCCTGTTTGTGTTCCTGTTCTCATGATCTCTCTCTCTGTGAAATAAATAAAATCTTTAAAAAAAAATTCAAGACATCAGCAAATGGTAATTTGGTTCTTCCTTTAGATGCTTTATATTTTTTTCTTTTCTTTTGCTTAATTGCTCTGGCTAAGACTTCCAGTACTCTGTTGAATAAAAGTGGTGAGCGTGAACATCTATTCCTGATCCTGGAGGAAAAGTTTTCCACTTTTCACTGTTGAATATGATATTAGCTATGGGCTTGTCATGTATGGTCTTTATTATGTTAAGATACACTCCTTCTATACACATTTTGTTGGGACTTTTTACCATAAATGGATGCTGAATTTTGTCACTTTATCTACATCTACTGAGATGACTATATGATTTTTATCCTTTATTTTGTTAATGTAGTATATCACATTGACTGATTTGTGAATGTTGGACGATCCTTGCCTCCCTGGAATAAATCCCACTTAATCACAGTGTATGATCCTTTTAATGTATTGTTGATTTTGATTTGCTAATTTTGTGCTGAGGATTTTTACATCTATGTTCATTAGAGATATTGTCCTTTAATTTTCTTTTTGTATGTCATTCTTGTATGGTTTTGGTAGGGTAAACCTGGCCTCATTAAATGTGTTTGGAAGAGTTTCCCCTCTTTTATTTTTTGAGAGAGTTTGAGAAGAGGAAATTCTTTGAATATTTGGTAGAATTCACCAATGAAACTGTCTGGTCCCAGATTTTGTTGAAACTTTTCTCAATCTCTCAATCTCCCTACTAGTAATTGGTCTATTCAGATTTTCAATTTCATCATGACTCAGCCTTGGTAGGCTGTATGTTTACAGGGATTTATCCACTCTTTTTGGGTTGTCCAATTTATTGGCATATAATTGTTCATAGTAGTCTCTTAGGATCCTTTGTATTTCTGTGGTATCAGTTGTAACATCTCTTTCATCTCTGATTTCATTTATTTGAGTCCTCTTTCTTTACTTGGTGAATCTAAAGGTTGTTTTGTTTATCTTTTCAAAGAACCAGCTTCTAATTTCATTCTCTTCTTAGTCTCTATCTCATTTATTTCTTCTCTAATCTGTCATTTCCTTCCTTCTACTAATCTTGGACTTTGTTTCTTCTTTCTTTAGTTTCTTGAGGTGTAAAGTTAGATTATTTGAGACTTTTCTTGTTTCTTGAGATAGATTCTATCTTTATGAACTTTCCTCCTAAAACTGCTTTTGCAGCATCCCATAAATTCTGGTACATTACATATCCATATTTGTTTTATTTTTAAGCAAACCAATAGCTTAGTATATCTGATAACTTATTTTCCTATCAGAATATTCAGCTATCTTCTTGTATTGTACATACAGTATTTCACTTATTTAGGAACATACAAACCAGAATGTCATCATCTACAGAACTAGATAAGTCACACAAAAAGTTTTTTCCTTCAGTAAGTGGTCTTAAGTCTATTTGCTAAAGCCTGGCTGGTAGTCTGCATGTAAGTCATCAATAATAAGCTAAATAACTAAAGAACCTGCTAGTCTCTAACTATTGGTTAAAAAGGAGCCTGCTGGTTCCTAGTACATTAAAATCTTAGCAAGTTCACAAATTCAGAAACTGAAGGAATCTTTTCCCACAAGGCTCCTTGGAATCCAATCCTATCATTTTTAACCTTTTCAAAGGAGAGTGATTTTCTATTGCCCTTCTTCACTTCCCACTGGAAAACTTTTCTTCAAGAATTTAAAGAAAAATAAAAAACTAATTGCCTACTGAGAATTTCATCCCTGACTTCATTTGGTATTACTGGGAATTCTGCCAAATAAAAGAGTTCTGCATGCTGTTGGAAGTCCATCATTTAGCATATTCCCTAATTTGGATGATCTACTATCTGCGAATATATACTTAAAAAACAACAAAGAAGAGGAAGGGGAGAGGAAGGAGGAGGAGGAGATGAAGAACAAGAAGGAGAAGACGAAACAGCCAGAAAGCTTTGAGTGAGCTGACAAATTATATCACAGAATTATTGAGAGTAAATAAATCAAGTTGAATTAAATTATTGCTGAGTTTGCAAAATCATATGCAATTAAGTGGTGCAATTTACTTGAAGCAAGATATGCATTTTTCCATATGATAAATATTTGAAGGGCATACCTCCTCATTATCTGTGATAGTGTACACATGATATAATTTTGGAGGACCACATCAAATTTGAGAAAATCTCTTAGTAAGCACATGGAGGGAAGGCCAGGAGAAGCTTAACTATCTTACAATGATCAATGCTCTCAATATTAGCTGATTATTTTTTATCCTCTACCTAAGGCTGACTTTAGGTAAAACTGTATGCTTCTTGAAGACCAAAGTTGTTCATTTTTGACTCCATAGAGGCTAAAAAAATTGCCTGACATATATTGGTGTTTTTATGAATCAACATAAAATAGGTTAAAATTTGTCTTGCAGGCTACCCACTCACAGAAGATGACACACCTCTGCTTTTACTAGGCATTTCTTGATGCTCAAACATCAAGCCAGTCCTTTTTTAGATATCCAAAATGAATTTCTCTCTTCTAAAGCAAAACTCCTCCAAGAGAACATTCTACTATCTTACACTATTCTTAATTTCTGTATTCTGCTTTCCATCACTTCTTGATCAAAATGGCATTCTCAAAGTTCACTAATGTCCTGCTAATCACTATATCGAAATGCATTTCCCATGTTTTTCATTTTCTTGAACCTTTGTTTGTGGTCTCAACCCTCTTCCTAATGTAACCTGATAGTATACTACTTTTGATTCGGCATAATTTCTCCTTTAACTGGTCTCCCAGTGAGAACATGGGCATGCTTTAATTCTCTCCCTAGGCTCCTCCCAGCCCTTCCAATGAGCCTTCCCCAAGAATCAGTCTTTCTTCTGTTTTTCCCTTATAATTATCTGCTTCCACGATCTATCTCCTGATGTAGTTCAATTATCATATGTATGATTAGCATTCCCAACTGACTACAGAACTCTAATCTGGCTCTAATCTGGCTACAGAGCACCAAAATGGTACCTCAAGTACCTGTCTCAAATTTCCTTTGAGAATTGTCATTGTCACTTCTCATTTAACACTGCTAACACTGAATTTATTGTCTTCTCTATAAACTAGTCTGTGTGAAGGGCACTAATTCCTCAACTACTAGATTTCAAAATCTTGACCCTCCTTACTTCTTCCTCATGTCTAATCAATAATATATGACATTCTCTGAATCATTCCTTCACAGTAGTTCCTGCAACAATCCTTAGCCAATATGTGTTGACCAAACAGTTTTAAAGAAAATTCACATATATCCGGACATATCCTACACTCTGCCAGTGTAGACTCTTACTCAAGCTTTTGCCTTTTCCTCCCATTGTACTTCTACAACCTTACCCGGAGTGCCTGGGTGGCTCAGTCAGTTAAGCGTCTGCCTTCAGCTCAGGTCATGATCCCAGAGTCCTGGGATGGAGCCTTGCATCTGGAGTCCTGCTCAGCGGGGAGTCTGCTTCTCCCTCTGCCCCTCCCCCTGCTCACGCTCTCTCTCTCAAATAGATAAAATCTTTTAAAATATTAAAAAAAATAATAAAACCTTACCCAATGTCAAAGGTTCACCTCAGATAGCAACTCCAAGAAGTAGTTTTACTAAGGAAAAATACTCTGTCCCACCTAAACTCCTATCACATTTTGCTTATATAACTAATTTTACACTTACTAGACTACCTTATATACAGATTATATATTCAAGTATTGCTCCATCCAAACATAACTTGTGAGCTCTTGGAACGCAGTAACCTCGTCAACTCAGTTTCTCCTCAGACTTAGACCTACTACAGTGTTGTACATATAGTAAGTGCTTAAACACTAAGTGTCTTCAATTAAACTAAACTGAGGTGGGGTTTGAGTGTGCCTAAATTATTAAGAAATCTGTATTCAGATGCAGTCTGTCTGAAATTCCTTTCAAACAGTTAAAAGGCTTTAGACATATTATCAAGGAAATAATAGCAAGATAAGGGATCAATGATCTAAAACATAAATACGGTGTCTTTTTACCCCCAGTGGGCAATTAAAATTAGATAAGAAATTATTACTTAATACTTAATTTGTTTATCTGAAATTTCAATGGTTTTTGTTACAGTTACTGTTTTTAGTTTTTGGTGTATGTTTTTTTTACTTGACAATTTTTATGAGTGAGGAATCAAAATGAGAAAAAGGTATAATCATTGCAAATACTTATTTAGCTAGTTGAAAGGTCTCAGACAGACCTTGATGCTGATAATGGTAGTTCAGGCAAGAATGTTCTAATGTATTTGCCTTTCAGAACCATCTCAGGCTTTCAAATGTGATCAAACTTTATTTATGAATATATTTTGTGCATGTGGAATTTCGAAGTTTTCTAGCTATGTGCAATATCTGGAATTTAAAATTTTTCACTCTGGGTTTTTTATGTTTAAATTTAACACCTATTAATATTGTGCTTCTGTGCTTTTATGACATTTTTCTTCTAATTTATAATGACAGAGTAACCAATCCAAACCCAAAAATACATATATTCAAGTAGGTCATATGGGTTACAAATGGCAAGATTTCATTCTTTTTTTATGGCTGAGTAATATTCCATTGTGTGACTGTATTTATTTACATATGTGTTTTACATATATATATGTATATAATGACATGGATGGAGCTAGACATTATTATGCTAAGTGAAATAAGTCAGTCAGAGAAAGACAAATACCATATGATGTCATTCATATGTGTAATTAAGAGACAAAACAAACAAGCAAAGGGAGGGCGGGGAAAGAAAGAGAGGCAAACCAAGAAACAGACTCTTAACTCTAGAGAACAAAGTGATGGTTACCAGAGGGGAGATGGCAGGGGTTGGCGGGACTTGGGGGGGGAGGGTGGGTGAAATAGGTGATGGGGATTAAGGAGGGCACTTTTTGTAATGAGTACCAGGTGTCTTATGGAAGTGTTGAGTCACTATACTGTACCCCTGAAACCAATATTATACTGTATGTTAATTAACTAGAATTTAAATAAAAACTTGAAAAAAAACCCAAACAGGTCATAGGAGTAAATAATACTTATTTTAAACAAACATATACAGCACTACCTTACTTTGAAGGGGCATGTCGTCGTGAAGTTACGTGGCACATTTTGAATATCAAAATGTTTTTGGTGGCAATAATGAGGAACTGCTGAATTTCTTGTGCTCATTTTTATTTATTTATTTTTAAAGGTTTTACTTATTTATTTGACAGAGAAAGACACAGCAAGAGAGGGAACACAAGCAGGGAGAGTGGGAGAGGGAGAAGCAGACTCCCCGCAGAGCAGGGAGCCTGATGTAGGGCTCGATCCCAGGACCCTGGGATCAGGACCTGAGCCGAAGGCAGACGTCCAATGACTGAGACACCCAGGTGCCCCTCATCTTTAGTTTTTAATTGGTTTGGAAGCACATAGCATTTACCATACATTCGCCATTTCATTCCCAATCTTGCAGCAAATTCTGACTTAAAATATTACAGGTGTGTATAGAGGGAGAGTTGACAGAGAAAATGGAAAAGTAAGAATGAAGGAAGGCAAGACATAAATTCTTTCAGATAACTGACTTAATTGGGCTGGTTTATATTACCTACTAATCAAGTTGATAATGGACGAAAATAAAACCACGGCTATTAAAATCTCAACTTAAAACAACTGACTGACTGGGTTTTATTTTCCCAGTGACCTCAATTAATAACCACCAGGCAAACTTAACGATGGCACAGGTCCGTGTCAGCTTTGTAAAAAACCTGGGAGAATCTCACATTCGATAATGAACTCTCACATACAAAACTGCATATTCAGCTTGCTTTCTTTTAGCCATATTTTTTTTTAGTAGCAAACAGAAAGTGTGAGCAGGAGAGGTAAAAATGTCCTATCCGCTTAATTTTTATTTGGCTGTCTACAATCACGTAAACACAGAGGCTGCTAAGAGATAAAGGATTTTCATCTTTCTTCACAAAATACCGCAGGAGGAGACAGAATTTTCTTCGTGTAAAACTCAGCCCTCATTCTGTCAGGCAAAGTAATTATGGAAGCAAAACAAATCCACATTGTCTAATTAGGTCATTAAAAAGCATAAATGCGTCATGGAAGTTTTTCCCCTTGCCTGAGACATAAAGTAAGACAATGAAAACAATCTGGTAATATAGAAAGGTTCAGAATTTGTTTCTTTTCAAAAATAATTGGTCCTTTCATCTTTCTATTTCCCTAAGACGAAGACAGTTAATTTGGAGACAGAATCTGTAATTAGTTCAGGGTTTACTTTGATTATGTTTCAAAATATTTAACCAGAAACAGGAAGATAGAGAAAGAAAGAAAATACATAGAGAAATTATCAAAGGAAGTGAATAAAAGCAAGAGAGTGGGTTGCTGATCAAAATGTACTGTGCAGAGACAAGATGAATATAAAATCTACATGCATATAAACACAACCAATCTGGGATACCAGAAAGCTCTCAGGAAGAATATACAGGCATCTGCCTCTGGGATTTGAAACAAGACTTTAATCACAGCAAACTTAAATAAAAACAAATGGCATGATTATTTGCTTCTTTCTCTCCTTGCTATTGCTTGAGTTTTAGAAAACTCATGGCTCAAAATGTTAAGAAACAAAATTCAAAAAAAAGGAAAGGAAAATAAACTTACCTGTGATCCTCTTGGCCCTCGTTTGTGGTCCCATTCTGAATGCCCCATGAGCTGTAATATAATATAATAATTACCGTAAATTCAATGACACTTATTTAATGTGGTGAATATGTTTACTCTTTCTTCTAAAGAATGTTTTTGAAATCTGTGTTTTAATATGAATGTATTAAGTAGCTATCATGAATAAATGAATACGCCAAAAGTAATAATAACCTCTGGTTTGATAGCGAATATTTCAACTGGTAGTTGTTTCAAAGATATTTTAATATCACTGTGTGATAGAAAGAGTCCGCTAATCTACAGCTTTATGGTTCTTTGTCAGGAACATCCTAGAAAGATGTTAACGTGGGTTAAGCTTTTTACATGCCATTAAGTTCCTAGCCTATTAAGAAAATATGCTAAATAAATCATTAGCATAGCTGAATTTACTGTCATGAATGATAAAAATGAGAAGGCCAACATATTTCAATCATTTTTAGTTCTGCTTTGATAATATCACAAACATATGAGAGTTCTAAAGAGTGAAATGATCTAATGCGAAATACACCCCCAAGGTCACAAAATACAGATTTTCATAAACCTATAAAACATTATCAAGCTAGTCCCATAATTGTAATTGCCCCGAGCTACTTTGCTTACAAAGCATGATATTTATTGAAAATAACATGTAACTAGAAGAATACTAAGAAAATACAAGATACTGACTGAGAGAAATAAAATTCTATTCATCTGTCCAGTACACTTACTATTCATGTGTCCCAGTGGAAGAACTCCCCATCACTAATAAGCTAGTAGTCTAAACAGGACAGACTACTCAACATATTAATATACCTTGTTAGCTTTTCTATACAACAGCAATGACCCCTTAGTAGACACAATAAAAAAAATGTTCACAATAGCAACAAAAAAGTAATATGTTTTTGTACAACATTACCAAGAAATGTTTTTAACCATATACAGAAAATGGTAAGACCTTACTGATGGCCATACAACGTCCCTGATTGAGAAGACCGAATTCTAGTTCTACCCACACAAATTTACAGGTTTAACCCAATCTCAATCAAAAGCTATTCATATTTGTTTAGGAAACTGAAAAAAAAAACACTACATACATTTTATCTGAGAGAATAAACTGCTAAGAATCAGAATATATTAGGAGACCCTAGTGGGTTACTAAAACATATTGTAAAATTTAACCCAAATTATAGGACAATGATTTAAGACTCAAAATATAAACGAATGATATGTAGTGGACAGCTGTGAAATGTCAAAATATGAAAAAGAAAATATAAAAATCAATGAGTATCTGATGAATTAGTTCACAAGTGAAAAAAAAGAGAAATATTCTTTGGAAAAAATGAGAACTGAACCTTATAATATACATAAATATAAATTTAGATAAAAAGCAAATTTAAAAAGATGAAATGGTACATATAAAATAAAATCCAGACAAATATTTAGACTACCTTGAAATATAAAAAGATTTTCCAAACTAAACAAAACACACACACATACACACACACAGAGGATTATGATCCAGCTACATAAAACTTCAAATGTCTGCACAAATGTCACACTGGCAAAATATTTCCATTAAGTGCCAGGTAAAAAAAAATAATATCTTCAGTGCATTAAGAGCTCTACAAATTTGAAAAGTAACGCAACCCTAGTAAATAATTAGAGGAAAGGATAAAGATAGTTCACAAAATTAATATCAATAATCAATATTCAGCAACAATTTTACTTGAAGTGAAAAAGTTCAGTATAAACAATAACAAGAGATGACTCTTGCCTATCAAATTAGCAATCTGATCCTGTTGAATATTCGGTAGAATTTAGAGAGCTAAGTACGCATTTAGATTGCTCATATGTAGTGTATAGATATACACAGGCATATATTTACACACTTATAAATACATAGACATACACTATATATATCAAATTTAATACATATTGCATACTCTTAAAAATTCATACCCTTTCAACTAGAAAATAAAAATGTAAAAATTCAGTAATTACAATGTGTCAATCACTGTGTTATCCAACAAAAGGGAAACTGCTAAATTAGAATATAAAAAGAATATAACATAGAATTTCAAATTTGGTTTTCAGGGCCTTTTTACAAAAGTACATGTGAAATGCTCATGGGATTATAAGTGAAAAATGTAACAAAGTAATTTTAAGTTACTCATTTTTAATAAGATGATCAGTTATTTTAAGCGTTGGAATTAGTGAAATGATTTAATTATAATTTGGCTAGCACACAATTTTGGGTAAATTAGCCCAGGTAATCACCATATAAAACTGAATGCTTAGACAGCTGATATTTCTTTAATGCTTTAATTTTTTTTAATGTCTGGATTTAATGGCATTACATCTGCTAGTAAATATTCATTGATACTCATTTAAAGTTGATTATAAAAAGGTTAAACACTAATCAATTAATGAAATAAATAGTCTGATTTAGAAACATAAATTAAGACCATTTCATTAGTTATTCACTAGAACTATCAAAAACCCTCTTGACACATTTCAGTCACCTGCCTTACTGAGACCTTTGGGAATACTTTTTGTCAGTAATAGGAAGAAAAAGAAAATAACAGGAAGATGTGAAGCTTGTTTTGGCAATTTTAAACAGATGTTAAACTTGAGTACTATGCTGTTAGAGTAAAATAATTTTTTTAACATTTTAAAATTTAAATTAACATACAATGTATTATTGGTTTCAGAGGTACAGACCTGTGATTCATCAGTCTAGAGTGAAATAATTTTTAAGCAGAAGGGTTATCTTCTATTCCCTGTTTTATCTAAATCTTAGGAAAAATAATACTTTATAAGACTGTTATGCCTGTTATTCTCTTGCTAATGAGCTTCAAGTAAGAGGATAACTTAGTAAATTCTACTATCATGAGTATCACAGTAAAAAGAGGTAAAAAAAAAACCCACAAACACAAGTCATAATCCACAATATATTGACTTGGAATATTTGATAATGACAGGTAGTAAGTCAAAAAGATAGTATTTCTCCAGGATCAGAACTAAAATAAGAAAAGCACAGATTTCACTGCCTTCTATCATTAACTATGTAAAAAAAAAAAAAAAAAAAAGATGATTTTTAGTTTGAGAACAAAAATTTGCAAAATGTAGACTCATTTGGGGCATCACTTAGTACAGAACAAGAAGATAAACTTGATCATTATAAGGCAGAATTTATAAACCTCTTAAAGTTCACTAAATCTGACCTTTTATTTTGAAACATACCATAGTAAAATTTGCCATATGTATTATCTATCAGAGTGTTATTTCCTAGCATTATACAATAGACTAATGAGTGAGATTTAGGATAAAGGAATTCTATTTTATTCTATCACTGCATATTTCTATTATATATTAATATCATTATTCTATTTTAAAAGTCTGGGTTGACCAGCCATGTGTTGATAGGTCAAAATGTATTTTTGAATACTATTACTACTTTTTTCAAGTAATGAGGAATTCTAGAAATCTACATGTTATGTGAAATACAATCTAAAAAGCAATGAACTCTGAAATGATAAGATACTGTAATATTCTCTATTCAATAGAAAGAGAGTCAAAGGAAATTAACAAGCTTTTTTTCCCTTTGGACTTCAGGAAATCATACAAAGGCTTTGTTTTTAATGAAAATAACCTGAATCAAACTTCAACATTAATAATTTTAGTGTTGAATGTATGAGATTTGTGATAATATTTTATGTAACTTGTTTTTTCCGTGCAGAGAAGGAGGTGGTGGGGCTGCTAACCAGAGTGTCAGGGCCCTACTGTCTCCATGATTACAGCATACCTGGCGCCGATGGGGGTGAGGTCGGGAGTGGGGAGGATAAGCACCTGATAGCACATGAATTTTTGTCTTCTTTGCACATAGTATTTTACTGTTATAATAGCACTGTCCTTAGATCATGGATCAAAGACAAATAACCACAATGTTTTCACTATCCTTTTTAAAAAAAAAAATCATCCATTGTGTGATAAACTGCCTGACCTGATAGTACAGATCATTTAAATTAAAATGAAGCATTTGGCCACAGGTAAGTATTCCTGTTAAAGCAGAACCATAGGGCTAAATGTTTTAGGAAGTACCTAGACACCTCCCTAGCCTCCCTCTCCTGACTAATGATTAGGAGAAATCAAAAAACTTGGTTGGTTATAATAAATAATGAAAAGGAGAGCTTGCACAATAAAGTCAGTGAATTTCAAAATTCAGTGCAAACTGATGGTGAGACATCAATGAGAAAGTCAAAACATCCTTTGAATCAAACAGGTAGGATTGGTATTGAATTGCAGATGACAAGAGGAGGCATTTGCCATTTTCATGGGCTTAGATAAAAGACAGAAATGGGTCATGGACTATGAGGAACAGAAGTAAAAACTGTAGATTTTTTTTCTTTTTGCAATTGAAATCATCTGTGCTAAACTTTCAAGACAAATGAATAGCAGCATGATACCTAGATAATTCTGGGAAAAGAGACCAAAAGTTCATTAACATGATATGATGCTCTTTCTGGCGAAGAAAGGCTTATGATTTTATTATTAGTTATATAAAGTTTCTAGAAATGTGAGAGACAGACACTAAGACTAGAAAAATGAAAAAAAAATAGGATATTCAAATATATTCTAGTTGATAAAGAATACATGACTACTTAATTGACGAAGAAAAAAGAATGTCTCTCACCTTCTATAAAAACCACCCTCTGAGTTATTTAACTATGATTATTCCTCTGGGAAAAGGCATTTTAATAAGAAGGTTTGCAGGACGCCTGGGTGGCTCAGTTGTTAAGCGTCTGCCTTCGGCTCAGGTCATGATCTCAGGGTCCTGGGATCGAGACCCGCATTCCTCACGGGAAGCCTGCTTCTCCCTCTCCCACTCCCCCTGCTTGTGTTCCCTCTCTCGCTGTCTCAAGAAAGAAAAGAAAAGAAAAGAGAAGAAGAGAAGAGAAGAGAAGAGAAGAGAAGAGAAGAGAAGAGAAGAGAAGAGAAGAGAAGAGAAGAGAAGAGAAGAGAAGAGAAGAGAAGAGAAGAGAAGAGAAAGAAGGAAAGGGAAGGGAAGGGAAGGGAAGGGAAGGGAAGGGAAGGGA
>NW_027397089.1:13371022-13624491 GCF_003265705.2 Callorhinus ursinus
GAAGGGAAGGGAAGGGAAGGGAAGGGAAGGGAAGGGAAGGGAAGGGAAGGAAAGGAAGAAAGAAAGAAAGAAAGAAAAGACAAGACAGAAAGAAAGAAAGAAGGTTTGGGAATACGTAGGTTAACACAGTTATGCCCACATATGCCAAACAAAAATCTTTCCATCTGAGGAAGGAATTCTCTTTAAAAAAAAAAAGTATCTTTCTTCTTTTCCAGCTCCGGTTAATCAAAATAGGCAAAGTGGAGACCCTTAAATTTATTTCTGGGAAATAAAGTATACTTCCTTTAAAAGAAGCACAATCCAGGGTGCCTGGGTGGCTCAGTCGGTTAAGCGACTGCCTTCGGCTCGGGTCATGATCCTGGAGTCCCTGGATCGAGTCCCACATCAGGCTCCCTGCTCGGCGGGGAGCCTGCTTCTCCCTCTGACCCTCCCCCCTCTCATGTGCTCTCTCTCTCTCATATTCTCTCTCTCAAATAAATAAAATCTTAAAAAAAAATTTTTAAAGAAACATAATCTGTTATTTAAAGCATTTTGAAAATCCTAACTTCCTTGACACTGAGTCATTTTCATCCTTATGGAATAAATTCTTCTCTCTTTTATTTTTAATAATACATTTCTACATCACAGCCTTCAGCTAACAGTATGTTACACAGTACTTAGTTCCAAGGAAAACAAAACCGCTGCCAAACACCGAATTTAAAAAGTTCACAGGAGAAAGCAAAGAAGTCAGCATGGAAACAAAATGGTTCCATCCAAGCAGCGGTATTTTTAATAATAGCATGAGAAATGCAGATAGTTGAAAGTATATTTCTGTAGGTACTTTCCTTTCTCATTTCTTTATTTTTCCCTGAGCTATAGTCTCCTACTACTTTTTGTTGATATAAAAAAGAATGCCTTTTAGGGGATTCATGGGAAGAAAAATTTCACCATAACTACTACTGAAAAGAGATGAAAGCTGCATGAGGACCATGAGAGGTGAAAAGACAAATTCTTTGCACGTCCTTAAAGAGGCGAGAGGTTTTAGATAGGAGAAAAGGTAACAACGGAGAGCAACAGTAGCACTGTCATCTTCACCTTCCTCTCCAGAAAACCATTCTTCTGTTTCACTTGTTGAAAATTACTAAAGCATAGTTTTGAAAACATTTAAAAATAATACATATACACTGTAATATATACTATTATATATGTACACTGTATACACTTATTATGTACTATGTATGGTACATGTAAGGATGTCAAAGTTCCTACATAACCCCCTTGGCATTGCATCATTTATTCACTAAACAAATCTTTAACACATCCTTATTATATGCCTGTGACGTTCCAGGAACTATTCTAGGCACAACTGATACATCAGTGAACAAACCAAGATGCATCTCTATTCACCTGGCTCTTATAATCCTAACAAAAGGAGACGGAACATAAATGAACAAACATACCAGATGATGGTAAAGCTACACAAAAGCTGAGATTAAAGGATGGAGAATCAGTGGCTAATGGCAAGTGGGGGCTGGGAATCGAGCTGCTTTCATATAAGTAGAGATCAGGGAAGTCCTTTCGGAAAAAGGGACTTTTTATGAGAGCTGTACACACAGATATCTGGGGGACAGGCTCGCCAGACTGAGGAAATAGAAGATACAAAGATCTCGAGACAGGAGCAGAAGTGGTTATTTGGAGAGCATGCAGTGTCCTTAAGCTAAAAATTTTAAAAAGGGTTGGATCTTTTTAACCATAGGTATATATTTGGTATTTACTCCCTCCCTCTGGTATGGAATTATCTAAAAGTTAATCATTCACTCCGCTCATTAAAAACTGCAAAGTACATGCTGTAGGAGCAATAAGGGACCAGGGATTCTCCCTTCCCCAAAATCTTCCTCAATTTTATTCAAATCAACATGAATTTATGGAACAGATCCCACACTCCACAAAGGCACCCTTAGATTAGCCATATCACAAAGCATAAATTTGTCATCCCTTTACACGTTTTTTTCAAGAGTCGCAAAATACATAAAGAGCAGGGCTGCCTTTTAACTCCGTTTACTGTAAGAGGCATGAAACGTTCAATTTGATAAGCAAATTAAATCTTGTCTTTACCATTAGCATGTTCCCTTTGGATTCTTCCCTTGGCAAACTCTTTTTATAATCTCTTTACTACTTACTTAGGCTTTCTCTCTCTGGGATTCTAGGTGGGAAGATGGGCCTGGACTGCTCACTCCACTGTCTGCAGAGTCTACCAGATGGCAGTGCCGCAGCCTGGGAAGTCTACACAAGCTCAGTTCCTGTCTAGTCCTTTTAGGGGAACTGCTCTCAATCCTTTATGTTTCTTTCCTTCTCTTGTTACCAGTGAAGAAGTTCAAGAGGACAGTGTGCTCTGCAGGAAAGGGACACTGAAATCTGTCTGTGATTTGGGCCTTAGGCAAAAGGTGTTAACAGAATCCCTGAGGCTGACCACATACTGTTCCCAGCCCTGGGGGGTTCTTCCCTAGGGTATGGGGCATAGAAAGGCCTAATGCAGGTCATACTGACAAAAAATTACCCTCCTTTATAATTAATCGACAAACTGGGAGGAGACTCCCTCAGCCTCCTTTGGGTAAGCCAGATAGTTCTGATCGGCGGCCTAGGTTCTTACCCATAGCCTCCCTTCACCACCATCACTTCATCACATCACCACACCCCAAATCCATCCCACTCTGCAGGGCATGAGTCAGTGGTGGGGACACTACTGAAGACTTTAGGGGGAGACAGGACATGGTTACATCACACGGAATACTGCAAAAAGCCACAAAAATATTCAAGATACATTCAAGGGCATCATAAAGTATTTGGGTGGGGGGTGGGGGGCTGTTATTACTGCTTGCCCTTTACTCTTAGGGTGGGACAAGAGAATCGAGGCTTTTTTTAGCTTACTCGTCCCAGCCTTTCATGCCTCAAGCATCTTAAGGATCTTTCTCAGGATCTAAATATGTGGGGTTTTTTTCCCCCCAGAATAATTCAGCTTTCTCCTATTCTCCCCATCTTGAATCTTCAGACAAATTAGCAGGAAAAAAAAAAAATTCTTTAGAACCCTTAGCATTGAGAGCCTGGAAATAGTAAAGCACTGAATGACTGAAATTAAGGGATATTTTTCACAGTCGGTAATAACTACCTAAATTCCATCCACTTGGCACAGAATAAATCCCTGATCCTGACTCTTAGCGTTCCAATCTAGTATAAACTTCATAAACACGAGGGAATGAGAAGACTTCAAATAGAAAGAAATCCAAATATTCTGGAGTTTGAAATCCCAGCCTCTCTCCTGCAAATCTTCCATCTATTTCTGGTAATGATGATGATATTCCCACACTCTGATTGAGAGTATTTCCATAATTCTATTTCTGTCTCCGTTTTCACAATGACAATCATTAACCTAAACCTATGTGTGGCCACTGATGAATCAAACCTTCCATTATTTTTACGTATTACATCTTGGCTATCTTGATGACATCAAAATTGACACTTCTACTGCCAATTTCCATTTCTGGTACTACTAGTAATAATGCAATCACATCAATCTTGTGCTTAAAAAGTGCAACATTTCATAAAGAAATAGCAGTAAAGTAAAATAAGCTTGTGAAATTCTGCAAAATAGAACTCTACTTAAATAGTCCCAATATATATTAGCATTGTTAACATTTGAGGAAGTCCTAAACAAAGAAACATAATTCAACTAACTGTTTCCAGAAGTATCTGATCATAGAACATTTTTGTTTCAAAAGGGATTAACAATTTTCCTTGAAACGCATTCTGAGAAACCATTTTTTACAGTTTTCTAAGTGCTTTTCTCATACATTATTTTCATACAATTTACATAATCACGTATAATCATACAATTTTTTTCTACTGTATTACATTTAACAATAAGGAGTTACTGAGTCCAAACCAAATATCACACATCCTGAGCAATGAAGTACATTGGTAAGGAAAAAGAAAAAGATGTGGGAGTTGATTTGTCTTCATGGAATTCATGGTGGTAATTAATGTGATAGATTTATTTCTCTAAAATCCATTTTTCTACTCTCTAATCTCCACCTCATTTAAGAACTGTGGAACAAGAGAAAAACCAAATTTCTCAGACAATCCTACATAAATACTGTAAATTAATCATACTTTTCTTTTTTTCAAACTTTTATTTAAATTCTAGTTAACATATAGTATAATATCGGTTTCAGGAACAGAATTTAGTGATTCATCGCTTGATGGGTATTAATCATATTTTTAAATGTTGGCTATAGAATGACCTGAAAATGTATAGTAAATTATGTTAAAAGTTAAGTTATACCAAATTCTACTAGTATGTCAGTAATTCATTGCTGCATTCACACATTCATTCATTCATACACCCTTTTAACAAATATTTAATGGGCACCTATAATAAATCTAGAGCCCCGTGCTCTATGTAAACATAACTAATGTTGATACTGTCAAACCAGAGGCACCACAGGATCTTGAAGTACCTTCTGAACTACTGATAAAATACAGCATCGGGGTTAAGCACACGGGTTCTAGGGGACTGCTTGGCTGGTTCAAGTCTCACATCTGACATGATAGTCTTACTAGACACATGATCTTGGAAAATTCAGTTAATGTTTCTGTGCCTCAGTTTCCTATCATTAGAATTCAGATAATAATAGCATTTAATTCATGTGGTTTGGGGGAGTATTAAATGAGTCCTTACATAAAGAAAGGCTTAGTACAGTACCTGGTGTGCAGTAAGTACCACTCATTAAATGTTAGCTATTATTTCTATCGCCATTAGTAATTATGTAATATTATTTAGGTGTTATTACATTCTGATTCTTTTTAAAGTATAATTCAGATGATCTATATGGTTACTTTCTATTAAATTAGGATGGAAGAAACCCATCCCCTGACCCATGCCAACACACAATTTATAAAATCAAAACAAAACTTCGTGCACCATGACTCGAAGTAACATAACACAGGTACATGACATGGAGTCTGTTGAGTTTACTGCATCAGGTTCGGATTATTTTCTGTGTAACAACTGGAAAATCCAAACTTGTGACTTTACAACATTACTAGATGCCCTTGGTGCTGCACACAGTAATGACAGCTGGGATGGCTTACTCTTCCTGATGCATAAAGAGTAGCAAAAAGCTGAGAACCACAATTAGCAAAGGCTTGAAAAGATCAGCTAGGTAAAAGCCATGCTATGTTTCTTCAATCTGGAAAAGACTCGCATCTTCAGGTGCATCATCTATTAGTTGGAAACACAACCAATTTCCGATGCAAGTGATAGTTAATGCCCTGAAAAAAAAAAAAAAGCAAATAAAACAAACCCAAAAAAAATCCATGCAAGTATTTCTAAAATGATCACAGTAAAAAAGCTTTTATGTTCTTAGCAACAAAACAAATGCATTTTTCTTATAAAATAGTAAACAAGTATTCTGGCTTCAAGTGGTTAACTCAACCAACTTTACTTAAAGAGAAACCTGCATCTCTGAGCAGCCTTGAATGTGACTATAAATCTGTATTTTACAGTTTGTTGAAATACCTCTTGTATTATTTCTGCCAATTTGTGTAGCTGAGTAGAAATCTTTACAAACGGGGGTTTCATTTATTATTTCCAGCTCTTTACACGTTATTTTTAGACCGGGTCATGTTAATATTTCTCAGTTTCCCCATATATATTCAGATTCCATTTATACAATGCCTCCTGAAAGGACTCATTCAAGAATATTTCCCTCTGCCAAAATTATTAAAACTCAGTCAAATCCACCAGGGCAACTTCATGAAACTAATCTATAAAATTGATCTTAGAAGAAAAATTTGGAAATCCCAAGGGAAATAGTAAAATCCAGAAATAGTCTCAGTTGTGGCAAAAGCTTTAAATGAAGATTCATAAGGTATTGCATTTGGATAGCTTTAAGGTTGTTTTTTCTTTTTTCCCTTTTTCTTAATCATTCTTATGTATTGTAGTGGTGTACACAACATACAATTTCTTTAATGTAAAAACATTAAAATTAACACTGTCTGCTGAAAATGGGAAAATTAATTTGGTCCCCAAATAGTTTTAACACTTGTGAACCTATAAAAATATAGGTATGTTCGTACTTAGTTGTTAAGCCCTTATGTCTCAACAAAACAAACTAAATCTGAGGAAAATTTTCCACTTAATCCATCTTTCTTAGAAATGGTCTTAAAAGTCAATAACATGACCTTTTAAAATAAATCTCAACAATTCACATTACTTAAAAAACTGAACTCGTTTTAAGTCTCATAAATGACATAAAATACTGAATTCATTTTTTTACAATTTCCTCTCAATGTGAAAGTTACATTTTTCCAAAAATGCTTTTCGTGAATTTTTAAAAGTCTTATTCAATGCTAAGCCATGTTTCTCATTAGCGCCAAAAAAATTTCAGCAAAATGACATAATTCCCAACATTTTCCAGGCTACTTCCTCCTCGTCAAACAGCTTCGCTTTGGAGTTGGTGAGAGAAGGACAGATTCACTTAAGTGGCAGAGAACAATATATGCCAACATCATTACATGTCCCTTGGGGTTCTTCTTTTTCCTCGGAGCTCGGAATTGCCAAAATTACTTTAGTTCTACTTTCTACAATTAGTAAGTTTGGACAAAACATGTCCATTTTGCCCTCAAATTCTTAAATGTTGTTGGAAATAATTTATTATAAGGCCAGAAGATATTCTCTTAGCTCAAGCTTAAGGTAGAATGTATATCCACATCCCCAAATTTGACCTAGCCCCTCAATTCTTCTTCATGGCTCCAAGAGCCATTTGATATGTTGAAAGCAATTTCATCATGTGTTTGTTTATACTGCAACCAAAGTTCCTTTCATTAAAAAAAGTTTTCTTGGAAATTTATTCCCTTTGGGGACATATTATGTGGGTCACTAGGGATGAAGGAAAAGAAACTGGAATATAAGATGTTGTGGCAAGAAAAAGGGAAGGGGGAGAAAAAAAGTAGGAATATAGTAAGATCTAAGGTTCTCTGTTGTAAGGAACTTTTTGAATTTCAAACTTTATGAACTTTGAATTACGAACTTAATAAATTCTTTGTATTATATTAGGTAGGGGATAGTATTACGGGTGCAAAAAGAACGGCCATGCTCTTCTCTATCTCAATTCTTACTTCAAGTACTAGAGCAGAGAAACTTACTTGCCTTTTTTCTTTCTTTCTTTCTAAACATTACTCTATGCCAGATCCTGTACTAAAGGCAAAGCATAAAAAAGAGGAAGAACTAAAAAAGGTAATTTGGGAAGAAACACAAGGAAGTAGATACAGAGCTACCTAACAATGGCTATTAAAAAAAAAAAAAAATCATTCTGGGTTGTAGAAGACCAATCCTGATTGATGTATCAATTTACCACTGACCTTGTCAATTTGAATCAGTAATATACAATGGATGAGATTCTGGCTTTCTGGATTATTTGTATAAATTGAAAACTCCCTGGATATTTTTTGGGAGGGAGAGGGAGATAATCCTAAAGGAAGTATACAATAAAAAAAAAAATTATTAAACACATTTTCTTTGCTTCCAACCATAACTGGGAGTACTAAAGATTTTACCAAGAAACATGTTTCAATATAAATTGTGATTTAGAAATAAGGGGAGGGATGGAATTTGACAAAATATTTGTACATCACTGCCACATCACAGCCAACCTTCTTTAATGAAATTGCCACAGAAAATTCTTTAGTTTCTGATTTTTTGTTGAGAAATTTAAGGATTAGAATTGTGGGATTCAAAAATGATCAGAAAGTCATATTTGAAAATTGAAAACTATTGTCATTTATGGAAATTTAGGGTGATTTTCCTGTTAGCCTCCGTTTCTTCTTTTTTGGAAGTGGTCATGAGGGAATGACTGTTCCGCTGATGTTTCTGGCTGCAGGGTATAGTGCAAAATGCCCAAGGTAGTCTCCTTGGAAGCGTAGACTCCAGAGTCAAATTTCTTGAAATCAAATCCCTATTTTACTCTTCCTAGTTTAATCTGAGAAAATTATTTTATCATTTCTAGGTTGTTTCTTCACTTGTAAAATGGAGATGATAGTATTACCAACTTCACATAATTTTTATGAAGATGGGATAGCCAGTATAAAACCATGCACCTGGCTTCTCACTTATTTTAGATTTAAATCTGAACTGCTATAACCTCAAGGCTTGCATATTATTTGCCAAGCCTGGAATGAATTTTCCCATTTCGTCTATCCATCCCTTTTCCTCCACCATCCATTCATCCACCTTCAATATATATATTGAGCACCTACTCTCAGACAGGCTTGATATTGGGTACTGAGGTTAGGGAGTAAACAAAGGCGGCCAGCCTTGCCTTCATCTTCCCCCCCCTTACTCTTCAGCATGACTGTTTCCTGTACATACTGCAGTATGAAATTATCTTGTCTATTCATTTCATTACTTGTTTATTGTCTGTCTCCTGTTCTAGAAGGTGAGTTTGAGGATAGCAAAAACTTTTGGTCTTATTTTATATGTGCACTGGGCCTGCTACCTGTTAAGGGACTCACTAAATATTTGTTTAAAGAATGACTGTTTAGTTTGCCCAGAAGAAAATAAGAGAAGTCAACTAGATAGAAATTTAAATAGTGAAGAGTTGAATAAAAAATTCTCTAGCTGTGAACGCTTTGTCTTCAATTTCATTCTCCTGAGAGTTGTCGTGCTATAAAAAAGCATCTTGTTAAACACATAAGTTCTCAAATTATGAAGAATAAAATACCTATTATTTCAGTTTTAAGATTCTGTGGCACCTCTTGATGGAAATGTCAGAATACTGAGTTGCTGTAAGCTCAGGGGTGCAAACAGAGTACATAAGTACCCCTGAAACTAATGTAACACTGTGTGTCAACCATACTCAAATAAAATCATAAGAATAAAAAATAAAAACAATCAACCAAGAAAGGAAAGAAAAAAAGAGTACATAAGTAATAAAGACTCTGTCTTCATAAATGTCTTCATTCTAACTCAGAATCTTGTCTTTCGTCACTTGCCTTATATGACCAAAGGCCTCTAGTTGCTCATTCATATACATTTTATTCTTTTTCATTCTTCACAGAACCCCAATGTTCATAGAGATGGCAATGCGCCCAGCTTAAAAACTACATTTCTTGACCTCCCCTCCCTTAAAAATCAGGCAGCCATGGGACAGTCTTGACGAATGAGATATAAGCAGAAGTCACTGTGTGAAGCTTCCAAGAAAATTCTTTAAAAGAAGAGATTTGGCTAGCTTGTCTCTTTTGCCCTTCTGCCTCCCTCCCCATTCTTCCTGCCTGGAAGGGGCATAGGATTCTGGAGAGGAAGCAACCATCATCCGACACAAAATGACCATGAGGGAAAGATAACTGCTTCTGCCCCAACACCCTGAAGCCATGAAAATGTCATTATCGAGTTATTCATTATTTGAACAAACATGTACAAATGCAACCCCCCCTCTCCCTCTCTCCTTCTCTCTCTCTCCCACCTCCAGCTCTCATGGAAGAGCAGCAATAATGAAAGGCAATCAATATATACCAGGAAAGGCCCTGGAAATGGAAGAAAAACAGATCCACACACATTAACTGACTTTGAATTTACTCCAAGGCAAAATCATAACATGCTCACTGTAAGATGGGTACACAGGGGAATAACTGATGGCATCAGTTTGATTTTCATTATGGATAGGACACATATATCAAATGCAACTTCATGAATTAAATGAACACAGTAGAAGTAACTTGTAGATGTCTCAGTTCCCTTTATTGCCATATACCTGGATTTTAAATAAAAAAGGACTATCACCGCTCTAAGAGGAAAAGAAAAAAAAAGACAAATGCCCATAATTCTGAGAACCATGTAAAATCATGTTTTGGAGACCAGATTACAACAATATTTCTGGAGTATGTTTTGCAGAACTTGCTGTTAACAGTTGTGTGAGATTTAAAAAATCATTAGGACAGATTTTAGAAATAGTGGGCTAGACACACGTTATTTTTAATACAGAACTTCACATGTCCTTTAATATTACAACCTCTGAGAAATAAAGCAAATGAATTTCTCAATATTCTCAATTTCCCAAATACGTTTTCCCTCAGAAACTGAACTAATTTCTCGTGGAGCATCTTATATACCATTAGAGCATAGTTTGTGAAACAATGAAATGAAGAATTCTGTTCTTCAAAAGTTTAGAGTTTCAATTAAAAAAACTAAGAATTTCAGAGAACAATACAAAAACAAGTACTTCTAGATGAGTTGTGAAAATGAACATTAACTTTAAAATCCAGCTTTTAGAGTAATTTTTCTGTTTTTTTTGTTTTTAAGAATAAACATGCACAATAATTGCATCCAGAAAGTGAAAAGACAATTCAAAGAATTGGGGAAGATATTTGCAGATCATAAATCTGATAGGGGATTTGTATCTAGAATATCTGTATACAGAATACAGAACTCTTAAACAACAAAAAGAAATTAACCCAACTAAAAAGTGGGCAAAGATTCAACAGACATTCCTTCAAAGAAGATATGCAAATGTCCAGCAAGCACATTAAGAAAATGCTCAACATCATTAGCCTCTGGGGAAACACAAATCAAAACAACGAGATACCACATCACACCCGTGAGGATAGATATAATATTTAATACACTCACACTGGATACAACAAGTCCTGGTGAGGATGTGAAGAAATGAGAAACCTCTTGCTTTGCTGGTGAAAGTGTAAAATGGCGCAGCCACTTTGAAAAACTCTTTTGCAGTTTCTCAAAATGTTAAACGTGGAGTTACTATATGATCCAGGACTTTCGCTCCTAGGTATATACCCAAGAGAAATGAAAACCTATATCCACACAAAAATTTGAACATGAACGTCCATTGGAACATTATTCATCATAGCTGAAAAGTGGAAATAATTTAAATGTCCATTAACTAACCAGTGAACAAAATGTGGGATATTCATATGATGCAATTTTTGTAAAGACTTTATTTAATTTAGAGAGAGAGAGAGAGAGAGAGAGTGAGTGAGTAGGGGAAGGAACAGAGGGGCAGAGAGCAGGGAAGGGGGAATGAATCTCAAGCAGACTCCACCCTGAGCATGGAGCCCTACATGGGACTTGATCTCACAACCCTGAGATCATGACCTGAGCCTAAACTAAGGGTCGAATGCTTAACCGACTGAGCCACCCAGGTGCCCCATGACGCAATTTTATTTGTCAATAAAAAGGAATGAAGCTCTGATACACGCTACAACATGGATGAACCTTCAAAACATTATGCTAAGTGAAAGAGATCAATCACCAACAACCAAAAATAGTTGATTCCTTTTATAAGAAAAGTCTAGAATAAGCAACTCAAATCTATAGAGACAGAAAATAAATTAGTAGTTGACTGGGACTGGAGGTGGTAGGGAGCGAAGCAGAAACGGGAAGTGACTACTGATGGATATAGGATTTTTTTTTTCCCAAAGATTTTATTTGTCAGAGAGCGAGAGAGAGCGAGCGCGTGCACAAGCAGGGGGAGTTGCAGGCAGAGGGAGAAGCAGACGCCCTGCTGAGCAAGGACCACCCCCCCACAATGTGGGACTCGATCCCAGAACCCTGGGATTATGACTGAGCTGAAGGCAGACATTTAACCAACTGAGCCACCCAGGCTTCTGGGATATGGGATTTCTTTGGGGGATGATAAACATGTTATGGAATTAGACAGTGATGATGGATGTACAGCTCTGTGAATATATAAAAACCAATGAATTATATACTTTAAATGGGTACATTTTATGGTATGTGAATAATATCTCAATAAAACTAATAAGCATACATATTCCACGCTGAAGAAGCTCCTTAAGGAAAAATTAGAAGCATTAATCATCTCTATTTAAATTTGACATTTGCTGCTAAAAATATTGTGGAACAGACTAGAGAAGTATAATTAACTTCTTTATGTGTAAGATATTTTAGCTGTATTAAACAGTAAATATAAGCAAATATAAGTAAATATGTCTTATTCCTAATAGAAAATGGTAAGTGTATGCATGGTATTATTATTCCTATTACTAGCTACTTCGGAAATATTTAGGAAACTTTCCACTTACACTAGTTCTACCTGTAGAGCTTGAAGCAACGGGAAACTTTGTAAGTACTAACAGTGTTTTTATTTCTAATTGGCTCCAGGAGTAATTCTCCACTGAAGAGATACAATATCTGACATTTTGGGATTTGTTATTTTAAACTGTGGTTCACACAGTAGCTTTCATTTTCCTTTTCTCTGTGAGCAAAACCCCTCTCAAAATATTTGAGTGTCAATTACAACATTAATACGGATATTTAAAACATTTTAATAATCGTTTAATTCTTCTCCAAATAATTAATGTTTTGACCACTATATGACTTTCCATATATATTAATATCAATAACCACATAAGCCAATATATGCCAAGAGCTGTTGGACACTTTGTATACAATGAAGATGCATGAAATTCTGGCCATCTCATTCTAATAGAGGAGAAAGAAACACAAGCATTTAAAATAAAACATAAGCACACATTTGTTTTTCCCCACTGTGGTTGAGTCCTTACTGTGTGCCAGGCATGCATTAAGTATTTTCTATGCATTATCTCAAAAATCCTCCAAATAATCCCTCTGGAGTAATATCATTTCCCCTCTAATAAATGATAGAACTGGGACATACAGAGAGCTCTTAATTAGGTGGATTCTGCCAAAGGTCCCACAGTCAGAATGCATAGACAGGAAGGTCTGCCTTTGAAACCCTAGCTCTTATCCTCTATATTGTACTCCCCGCATATCATGAATGAATCACAAATATGGAAGCAATAAACTCCTCCCTGAGAGGTAGGGGGCAACAATAAGGGCTGAGCTAAAGATAGGATGTGATGTTTAGATTGGTTTTTAAGGTGCGCAGAGGAGACTGCCAGGGATGGGGGAGAATTCTAGGCAGGTTGGGGTCAAGATACAGAGACCCTTGTACATAGAGTTAAAGAGCTCATATTTTAAAGGCAAAAGGAACCATAAGACACTTTCAAGTAAGAATTATATGAACATATTTGTGCTTACATGCTTATAAACACAGTTGCATATTATGTGACTGATGGGGCAACTTGTGGGAAGGAGATTGATGGCAAGATCTCTTAGAAGACCCTACTAAACATGGAATGAATATAACATTCTGAAATTAAAGTTCATACTCATCCCCTTATTCCCACAAGGAAATGTCTAATCAATTCAAGATATATTTGAAATGAAGTATGAGCACTGCACCCTTCCACATTCAAAGATTAAGGCCATAAAATATTCATGATATCATCAATGTTTTCATCTAAGGTTGTAACTGTGTCAACAGGTATAATTAACCAAAGAAAACTGAAGCCTAATAAATTAGAGACCCAACAAAAGGAGATAGAGAATTGACTACTTGAAAGAAAGGTAGGGGGAGAATCTTACACTATTCTTCCTTTAAATAGGTCATTTAAATGAGCACCTTTAAGGGGTCCTTGAGCCAGAAAATATATCTAAAGGTCTAGAGTGGTTGACAAGCACCCTCATTCTATTTCTTTAATTACATAGATCAGTCAGTGTAAGGGCTTGTCCCACTCAGGACATTACACTTAAAGTATAAATGTAAATTTGAATAAGAAGATTCTAAAAAATTAATGACATGTATTACCCATTTGAAGTAGATTATAACTCATCATTGGAGAGACCAAAAGGGTAGCCCTGGGAAGAGCAAAGGATGGAAGCCTTCAGAAAGCCAAGGATACACATGCTTTGATGAATACATATTTATTATTCTCTAATTGAACACTTATTGAGCACTTACTAACTGCTGGATGCTGGGTTATATAAGAGAGACAAAAAGCTAAGAGTCTGACTTGAAGGAACTCTCATTTTCTAGAGGAAAAGAAAACATGTAAAGGAAGAATTAAAATATACTATTATAATCTTTAAAATATCTGTTCTTCAAAGACAAAAAAGGTTGCACAAACCATTTAAGATGTGCTTGGAAGGCTGAAGAGGGTTTTGATAAAAAGAAAGAGAGGGAGGTCAAAGGGTTTGGAGGATCATCCTAGGAGCATGGGCCACTGGCAAATGCTCAGAATTTGAAAGCACATGCATCAAAAGATTCAGGAAAAGAAGACTAATCCACCGATGGCCTCTACTTAGGATGCACTAAAAAAAGGGGTGGCAAATTTTGAAGAGCCTGATAAGGCAGGCTAAGAACTTGTAATATTTACACCACGGGCTAATTCAGTCACTGTTTTGTTCACATTTATTCTTTAGAAAGATATCATTTAAGATTGTATAACAGACTGGGGTCAGGTGAAGGTGGGAGCCTGAGTGAAGACCAGTTAAGAAACAATTCTATAATCTGGGCAAGAGATAAGGAGGATCTGCAACAAGGCAGAGACAGCAGGAATGGGAGGAGATAAGGGACAGGGAGAGATTCCTGAGGGGGCGTTTTATTTACTGAAAGAAGACAAATAAAGGCAGCTTCAGAAAAAGGCAAATTTTATAATCCACGAACTTTTCATACTGTACCACAGACATCTCTCTTAAAAAAGGCAAATTCCTTAAGGGCAGGCCTATCTGCCAACTGCTGAGCCTACCACTGTGCCTGTCTGCCTTAGGAGATGCTCCAGAACCAACAGTTTAATTACTTAAATGCGCAATATTAACATAATAATAGGACCTGGGTAAAGGGCAACAATCCAGAGAAAACAACAGTATAGCCTGAATTCTAATATCCAGTTAATACCTTAATCGTGTTATGTTTGCAAGTTTCCTCAATATAGCATTGATGTGAATAAGCTTTCCTAAAGCAACTATTACCCAGAAACCCGCTATCAGGGTGCCTGCTCAACCCAAATGTTTGTCTCCTGTCAGTATTGCTAATGTTCACATTAAACGCTAGTCATCTGCCTGTCACATCCAACCATATCGATGTTGTCAATCTTAATTTGTAAACTTGAGACTAGAGACTTTGTCTTAACTCATTTTATACCCAAACAGCACTGTTAGCTCTTAATAAATGCTGCTAATTATGGCTATTTAAGATAATTTCCAAAATAAAATTCAAAAAATTTTCAAATATCTATACAGTACACTGACTAGCTGTGCTGCATTAAATACAAGCGTGATAAATGCCAAGCATCCCTAACTTCATATTCCTTACTACAGATTTTGCCAAAATTTACCCTTTCTGTCCAACGCATCTATCATTACTTTTATTTATAACTGTTACCGTTACTTCTCTATAGCTTTGTTAAAGATGGACTCCAGATGTCATAATTAACTTGTACTCAGAGAATATACTAGTCAATAAGCATAAACTAATTAAAAACAAAATTCCCTAAAGTTTCCAATGTATGTCCTGCATATTTTGCTGTTTGCTACTTACTTGTATCTCTGAGGGAAGCAGAGGCGGGAACTGAAAGGAATAACTCTTCATTTAGCAAGATTTTTTAACACAGAACTATCAGACTTGAGCACAGGACATAGGACTTTTTTTTTTTTTTAAAGAAAGCTCTTATTTCACAGATGCTAAAACAGAAAACAGAAGCCTACGACACAGAACAATTTAAAGATCACGCAGAATTTTCCATGTAGAACAAATCTTATAATAGTCTGAGTGTCAACTAACTTCTTAGTATTTTAGAAAGTACTACTCTTGTGGAGATAGTGGTATCATTTATTTAATAATGGCCTGATATCTTCATTGATAAAAATTCCCTAATAAGGATATACGATTCAAAGTTCAAATACATCGTGATAGGGCAATGTTTTCCCCAACAGAGCACACATTTCATGCTAAGGTTTAACCTTAAACTCTATTATGTAAGTGACCTTCAGAAATGTATTTGACTTCTCTAAGCTTCAGTTTCTAAGTCAACGGAGATACACCACTTGTCTTACTCAACTCACAGGGATTTTATGATGGAACAAATGAGACAATGGACAAAAACGTGCTTTCTTATTTGATGTAATGATTGTGAGTAGGAGAAATCTATTTAAATCTGTGAAGCTATTCCTAAAACTATTGACTATGAATTTTGTAAATGTAACATGTGGTCAAGCATCGAGAAATACAGAATTATCTTCAAGATTATTCCTCTTCACATCAAATAAACATGATTTTGCCCTGTAGCGATGGAATAAAAGGGTAATTGTTTATAATGTGTTATAAACCAACCTGCAAGAATATGGGAAACGAGCTCACAGAGATAAGGTCTTTTTTTCTTCTTCTTTTTTTAACACAAGGAGTGCTGCTTTTGCTGAGGTTAGTAGAACAAATAATGGAACAATTTTGTTTTGGAATGTCAAAATAAATAGAAACGGGTCTGATAGGATGAAACTAAGAGGAGAGTTGTGTGGGGATCAAAAATATGTCCTGATAAGGAAAACCCCATTAGCCTCTGGGAACTTCAGTTTTGGGTGACACTTAAATAGACCTCTCGATTATCATGAGAGTGCTTTTCTTGGTTGAAATCTGAACCAGACAACAATAAATCTCTTTTCATGCTCAGGATCCCAATTCTGATTTACTATAAAGTTCTAATTAAACGCAGTCAGAATTTACATTGAACGAGGTATTTAAAAACACAGTCCCTTCCTGAAAATGAACAATGCATTATTCCAATTAATGTACACAGATGAGAAGGCCTAGGGGAGGGCTGGATGGATCCATGTTCAATTTTTTAATTTGTTGAGCTTAGTAAGGCATGCACATTTCTCTTTTTAATTTACTAATTAATTTTAACTTGAAAAGAAAGGGTGGGGTTTTTTAATACGCTTCCTCATGATGCTTATTCTTAACAAAATATATTTTACAGTCATTAATCTTGATTTGTAGACATATTCAATCCTTGAAAAATTATAGTTGAATCTATTCTTTGGTGCTCACATGAGATTTATCTCGTGAAATACATACTCTAAGTCTTATTTCCACTTTCTGGAGAAGTGTGTGCCCATGAGATGTAGTAAAGTCAACTTTAGCTGACCCTAATTCCTTGACTACTATGGATTGTGACACATTTTATAAACTATCATTTCAGGGTTCACACTGAGTAAGGGAAAAGGAATAGTAATTAGGGTGTTCAGATTTCACTCATCAACTGTGAGACGTGAAATAGCTGAAGAACTTTTACCTCCTCGTTTGATTCTTCAATTTTAATAAATGAAATCTGAACCATAATGTTTTATTTGACTTCAAGAACTTATAAAGGAAACAATTTATGGACAAACTGAAAATGGATAATAGTAAAATGACAGTCCCTTATAAAAATCCGTTAAATATGACGCATTTACCTTTACAAGAAAGAAATGAAACTCTATTTCTAGAGGCAGGCACTGAGCACTAAGGACTCAGACAGACTGGGTTGCAGACTTGATCACCTCATTAATTAATTCCCTATGAGACTATGACCAGTAATCCCTAACGATGCATTTGTTTGCCAAGGCCAGGGCAACAGGGTACCGCAAACTAAGTGGCTCTGAACAACAGAAATGTGTCACCTCAGAGTGCCGCAAGAAGTCTGAAATCAAGGTGTCAGCAGCACCACCCTCCTCTTGAAACCAATAGGGGGACAAATCCTTCCCTCTTCCTTCCTAGTTCCTCTGGTGGTTTCCTAGCAATTTTTCATGCTCCTCGGCTAATAGATGCATTGTTCCAATCCTCCATTTTTATATAGCTCTCTTTCCTCTGTGTGTGCCTGTCTCTGTGGCCAAATTCCCAATTTTGTAATAAGAATATCTGTCATACCAGATAAGGGCTCACTTAAAGACCTCACTTCAACTTGATTACCCCTCTAAAGACCCTATTTCCAAATGAGGGTGCATTCTGAAGTACTGGGGGTTGGGATGTCAACATCTTTTTTTGGGAGACACAATTCAATCCATAACATATTTCACAAATATAAAATTAATAGATAGATTGCCTAATGGGCATCTCAACCGTTTAAGGATGAAACAATTTTCATTTTTTTTCAAAATAAAAAATATACTTCATGAGTGGTATTGACAGCCCCTGTTGAATGAAAGGTCCTGGTAAGCTCTGTGCTACCTTCTGCATTTTCTAGAAAAACCTGAGTAGGAGCAGTTAGGTTTAGTGACTGATCATATGGTTCAATCTGGTAGATTTGATTTAGAGATTGAGGACTCCTGGATCTCCAAGACCTTTCTAGCCAGGACTTTTCAATTCCAGAGCAGTTTTTAAACCAACATTCCTACTCTATAGATGAAATCAACAAAATAAGACAAACATATCTGTCTTGTCCAAGGATTTTTAACATGAAAACCTAAAGATAAGGGAAAAAATCATTCTCATAACTCAGAGCACTTCCAATATTACTCTTATTGACAACGTTTCTAATGTTCTTCAATATCCTGAAACTAGAGTCCATTCTCTGCGCCCATTATATTGCTTCTGTAAATATATACTTACCATATGCTCACTTTGGTAAATCGGAAGTGTCAACAAGCCCTATTTGCTAGGTTGACATTCCCAGCTCTGTCTGCCTCTGCTATAACGTACACTCTGGGAAGATCATGGACCTTCCCCTGCCTCAGTTTTCTCAGCTGTCCAATGGAGATACTAACATAAAAATACTATCAGGTACATATCGTGAGCATGCCTTACCTTAGCTTATTACTAAATTATTGTAGATGCAATAAGGACTAGGAAGCTAATGACCACATCAAAGATTTTGAGGGTTGTAAATACCATCAAGTTTACAAAGAATCAATAATCAAAGGAAATCGATAATCCTAGGAGAAGAAAAAAGCTTCCATTCATTTACCTTGGCTAGCCACTAGAGGTGACTTCTCTGTTCCTGTAAGTGTAATTTAAAGTGTCATCATGCCTCCTGAGGCAACTGCACATCTGCCACCATCTGAAAACTTCTCAATATATTATTCAATGCTCCATTATATTGTGGAGCTAGTTTAGATCACAAAACATGGCTACACTCTTCATAATGTTAGTAGCTGGGATTTCAGAAAGGGAATGAAATGAGAGCAGGGCTGCAAGGAAGAGACTGAGAAATAGCAAATATTTGAAAACCAATGTGACAACCTCCTGGGTTGCAAATCATTCCCAACCCAATTTTTTAGCAATTGAGAATAACTACTCTCAACAGCAGTGACCAAAGGAAACGGTCAATGTTGTCAGGGCATTCAAAGCCTATGTGCCCTTTGATGGTCTTTTTTGTTTTTTTAAAGTGATGTCTGCACCCAACGTGGAGCTCAAACTCACAACCCTGAGATCAAGAGTTGCATGCTTGGGTGTCTGGGTGGCTCAGTCAGTTAAGCATCTGCCTTCGGCTCAGGTCATGATCCTGGAGTCCTGGGATCGAGTTCCACATCGGGCTTCCTGCTCAGCGGGGAGTCTGCATGTTCTCTCTCTCTCTCAAATAAATAAATAAAAATCTTAAAAAAAAAAAAAAGTCACATGCTCTACCGACTAAGCCAGCCAGACGACCCTTTGATGGTCATTTTTAACCCTACTCAGAAGATTTGGATTCAAACTGCTTCACTCTCCTGGGCTTCAGAGAATGGAGCACTCCCAGCTGGACAGGAAGAGCCTGAGAAAGTTCTGTGGGGTTTGTTTTTTTTTATTTTAAAGTTATACAGACACACATAAAATGTCTGCTTCTACATTTTAGCCACCTCAACATATGAAACCATGGGGTTTAAACAGTAAAATAACAATATAGTGGGGGGGGGGAGGGAAGTCTTGCCCCTGGCATCAGGTATTGTAAACATCAAGGAGTGCCAGTGTAAACCTTTATTCAAGAGACTGGGTTCTTTGTCAAGCAATGCCTTTCTTCCAAAACATTCTTGCTGCCATATGTCTGCACCCAGCCAGCTGCAGATCTAATAAGAACGTTCTTATTCATATTGTATAATGTTTTACAGGTTTGCCACGGGGGTCACTGGCTGTGAGTTCTTTACGTCAGAGTCAGAGTTCTAACAAACAGAGAGCGAAAAGATGCCAAGAAATGTAGGCTGGGAGGGGAGGAGGAGCAAGAAAAAAGAAAGGAAAAGGCGCATCCAGATCAGGGCCTTTCTATTTATTTTGCACTCTCTGAATGTCAGAAGCAAGGCTTTTATTATTAGGGAAGCAAAAGAGAGGACAGGGGGCAACTATCAGGTTGTATACACATTATCATCAAATATAAGATTAGAAATGTTTAACTAATTCTCTCTTGACCATCTCATTTAGAAAGGGGAGATGCATTCATCTTTTCAGATGTTCGGTAGCTAATTTTATGAAGCTGCTGCTGCTGTATTCTTCATGTCAAAAAATTCAAAGAATAAAAAAGATTTCCCAATGGCCCTAAAACATGAAAATCTTAATTAGGTTCATAATTTACTTCATCGAGGGACATGGACACATCATCAGTTACAAATACTGTTATGTGCTATAGTGAGCACTGTGAATTGTGTAAGACTGCTGAATCACAGACCTGTACCTCTGAAGCAAATAATATATTATATGTTTAAAAAAAAAAAAAAAGAAGAAGAAGAAGATAGCAGGAAGGGAAGAATGAAGGGGGGGAAATCGGAGGGGGAGATGAACCATGAGAGACTATGGACTCTGAGAAACAAACTGAGGGTTCTGGGGGGGGTCGGGGGGGTGGGTAAGCCTGGTGATGGGTATTAAAGAGGGCACGATCTGCATGGAGCACTGGGTGTTATACACAAACAATGAATCACGGACCACCACATCAAAAACTAATGATGTAATGTATGGTGATTAACATAATAATAATAAAAAGTACTATATTATCAATATAAACCCATGTTGATAAAATGAGATTCAGCAAGAAAAAAATAAGTTTAAGACTGCCATTAAATGTTTTCAGAAGTAAATGAATGGCAGCTTTTGCTGATCAGCTCTGCTACACCGAGGACCACATGCTTGGTTATGAACTCATTACGTAGATTTGTAGGTCATTCCTGAAACACAGATCTCTGCTGCCAGATGCATAGATGTTTAGAAGGCATGTTATATATGCCCATATTATCTTCTTTTCCTATGTTCACTTGCTTTAATTGCAACATTTTTTTTTCTTTAGCAAATTTAATAGGAAAGCAAATTTCCAAGTGAATTTTTAGATCCTGGATACATTTTTAAAATGTCATCCCAAGTAAATGAGTTTCTTAAAAACAATACAATACAATCTCAATAAAAAGAAAGTCTCACTGGCCCCTTACAATACAGAATCTAAAAGCCAAGAGACAAGTGCCTACGGAGTGGCTGACGAGAAGTCAACTTGAGAATAATATCATCAGGGAGAAAAATAATTTTATGGGGGAAAAATAGCACCAACTAAACAGAGGCTAATAAATTTTACAGGGTGCCTACACCAATGTGTAAAGGCAATGAAGGTATGTATCAATAATCAAATATGATGTTCACATCACAATAAAGCACTCAGACAATAATCCTTGCATGAACTGAGAGAAAAAGGAAAAGTGACATCAAGACTTTGCAAATACCTTACTGGTGAATTTTATATTAGCATTCAAAGCCTCAGCAACTTCAGAACAAAGTCCTAGAGTAGAAGGGTATTTTCTCTTACTTGTAAAACATATTATTGTTTTCAACCCTATTTATAAATACTCAGAGGAAAAGCAAAAATCTCCAAGTGGGAAATTTTTCTTTGGCTCTCAGTACTGATAAGATAGCAGTTTTTAGTAACTCATTTTCTTGTTTTATAGTCTTATTTTGCCAACTCTCCTCTTGTATCTCTTTTAATCGCTTATTCTCTCATACGTTTAGAAGTACTTTAGTAAACTCAACAGAGGACTCAAACCCAAAAAAACCCAAAGTAGTATTCTGCAAAGTCTGTTAAATTTTAATATCCCCCCCTTCCCTGTATCCAAATGCAATCAGCACTGTTACACAACAGAATAGCAAGATCCTGTTAAGACTAAATCTTCTGGCTAGTGACTGGTGTTATATTCTGAAATAGTGACTCTCATATTAAAAAGTCTTTGCTTAAATAAACTTCCATGTTGTTTCAATAGAAACTTCTTAGGAAGGTATTTTGAAAACACACAGTAATAAAGTGAAAGATGATATCAAAAAGGCCCAAGAGAAATCAGGATGTTTCCACTCTGAAAGATTTTAAAAAGGGATAATAAAATTATTACTCTTAAAACCAACTTTTAGACCTTTACATTCCATCTCGCTGGCAACATTAAAAGTCTCTTAGACATAAAATTCAACATGATAATAACAAAAATAGTAAACAAATAATGTTTGCTACACAACATACTTTTCTTAGGCTACATGGGTGAACTCATTTAGTCCTCACAACGACCCTGTGAAATGGGTAATATTATCATTCCCTTTATACAGTAAAATGGGGAAACAGACACAGAGAGTTCACTGACTTGCCCAAAGGTCCAGGGTAGGGATGCCTGGGTGGCTCAGTCGGTTAGGCATCTGACTCTTGGTTTTGGTTCAGGTCATGATCTCATGGGTCATGGTACTGAGCCCTAAACTGGGCTTCGTACTCAGTGGGGAGTCTGTTTGAAGATTCTGTCCTTCTGTGCCCCCCCTCAAATAAATAAATAAATCTTAAAAAAAAAAAATAGGGCAGCTATGTAGCTTCATACTCCTAACCACTAGACTACACTACACATAGTTATCTTGAGAAAAAAAGAAGGGGATGAAATAGATCAGGAATCCATAGGAACCCTCCAAGATTCTGGAATGTTTATTTCTTATGCTGTGACTAGTCCATGTGTGTCTGTTTTATACTTTATTTTCTTTATATATATATATATATATATATAAAGATATATAGTTAAAACAATATATATTTAAAATAACAAAATATATTGAAAGTATATGTTACATATGCTTTTTTAAAAAAAAATTTATTTATTTGACAGAGAGAGAGAGACAGCAAGAGAGGGAACAGAAGCAGGGGGAGTGGGAGAGGGAGAAGCGGGCCTCCCACGGAGCAGGGAGCCCGATGCGGGGCTCGATCCCGGGACCCTGGAATCATGACCTAAGCCGAAGGCAGACGCCCAACGACCGAGCCACCCAGGCACCCCGTTACATATGGTCTTTTTAATGCTATATTTCACAATTTAAAATCTAAAGAAAACAGCTATTACAAAAATTTTTACAAGTTGGCACAACTGGCATCCTGACTGGGCTTGAGATGTAGACAATGAACATTATCATCTTTTGGTGAACGCACATCATGACTTTGGTAATTTGGAGTCCCATTCTGAAAGGTACTTGAAGATCTCCCGCTCTTGTAAGAAATAAGCTTTGGCAAGTAGTGACCACTCTAGACCATGGTTTCCTCACTCAAAAACAAGACAATTAGACATAATATCATTAAAATACCTATGGCTTTGGAATTTTTGGGTTGTACAGATTTGAGTGAAGCTGTAATTGCTAAGAAAACTTGTCATTCAAATCTAAACACTGTGAGCAGTACAAGAATGTGTTAAATCAGGAGCGCTGATGAAGACTCATTTTAGTGAGTATGTTTCCTATGGGTCCCCCTCCACCCTTTCTAAGGTACTCCCCTGGGGCTGTGATGGGTAGTTCCACAAGTGAACTTGCTACCAGAGGACCCAGGTTCAAGACTTGATCCCCCACTAAAGAAGTAAGAGACCTCAGGTAAAGTCAAAGAACTTTTCTACAAAGTGAATCACATATTGATTTTCTTTCATAACTCAGATTTTAAAGACACTTTTCGTTTTAAGCAATACCCTCTTCCACTGTAGAGGTATTGTTTTCTGAAGGAAACCCCAAGAATCATAGGCACAGCTGGAAATTATAAATGTCATTGTTGCTTTGATCAATAACTCAGGGCATTCAAATGATCACATCAGAAAACATCAAATTCTAGAATGCCAAAAATCAACATTGTAATTCAACATTAAGAAAAACCTCTGTCAGGGTGGTACTAAATAAGCCAATTTCTAAAATAATATAGGTGCTATTAACTTACAAAAAAAAAAAAAAGGCAAACCAAAAACTTAATTTTTCTTAGCTATCTGGACCAAAGAATTTTCCTGGTGAACATCCAGGAAAGGGAAAAGGGGAGAAAGAAGATTGAAGATGGCAATTGAGAAAAAGGAAAAGGGGCACTTTCTTCTCCTAAGCATGGTTTTATATGCTGTATGTATAATCCCCAAGTTTCAAGGGAGGGGCCTGCAATTGACAGCTAAGGGAACCAGGAGACTGATCCCACAAGCTGGGAAGGTACACACCACCTGTCCTTAAGACAGGAAGCTTTTGCCTATGAGTCAAGAGGGATACTGTGGCACCAAGGAGACCCAACAAGAAAAATGGCAAATCTAAGAAAAGCATAAAACTTGGACATGAGGTGGGATGCTGCCACTTTAACATATAAATGTCAAAATGAGAATAGCAAAATATTATTTTGCATTCATTACATTTTCACTATCTTTTACCTAGCCCTCTCCCCTATTGTTGGTATACCCCAGTACCTGGTCAGCAATCAGATAACTTTCCTCCTCTGTGTACATTCATTCCCTTGTTGAGTTCATTGTAGCTCATTTCTTTATTTACTATGTATATGATGATGACTCCCCAGTGAATATTTCCAGCCCCAACCTTCCCCCTGAATGACAGGCTCATATATAACTTCACAGATGGCCAATAGCCTTTTTGAAACTTAATATTTCTAAAATCCAATGTGTTATTCTTCCTCCCAAACCTGCTTTATCCTGCCCCTCCCCATTTTGTTGCCTCCCATGTTACTATGAGGTATTGTCAGCCAATCATCAGCTGCTTAGACCAACAACCTTAGGGTCATCCTGCAAGCTCCTACCACATTCTCAATTAATTCAACAGCAAATTCTAGAGTTGCTATCTTCAAAATACATCACAGTCCCAACCACACATAAACTAACATCTCTAACCTAGATTACTACAAAGACTGTCCCCCAAATATTTCAGCTTGCTCTCTCACATCATTCAAATAAGTACCCAAATAATACTTCAAAGAGGCCTCCTCTGACCATGCTATGTAAAACCTCACATTTTGACACCCTCTCTCCTTTCCCTACTTCATTTTCTTCATTGCGCTCAGCATTTCCTGGTGCATTTAATCCTTTATCTGTCTTCTGTAGTAGCTGTCAAATCCTTCCAATCTCCAGGAAGGCTTATTGAAAGACAGATGTCTGGACCCCACCCTCTGAATTTCAGGTTCAGTAAGTCCAAGTAGGGCCTGAGAGTCTGCATTTCTAACAATTCCCAGACAATGCTGATGCTACGGGTCTGGGGATCACACTTTAAAAGACCCTGCCTTAGAGTATAAAAGCTCCTCAAGAGCAGGGCTGTTGTTTTTGTTTTTGTTTTTAAGAAATTTATTAATTCACAAGCTTTATATAGCTTATTAAAACAAAACAAAAACAGTGAAAGCAAGATACTTTCAAAGTCCATGCCCTTCCAGCCTTCCAAATGTAAGAGCTCTGAAAGTTGTTGGAAGAACAAGACAAATTGGAAGAATACAAAATTACGAATGGAGCCATAACATCTCATGAAAGAGATCCCCACCCTATCCTCAGCACATGGGAGAGCACCTGCCTATCACACATGGATGATGCTCAATGACTTGAACAAATGAATGATTAATTGCGGAATAAACTTGATTTAATGTGTTAGGCATTTCCATGGGCATCAGATTCTAAACAATTTATACCAAAATATTCTTTAAAACAAAGTATAGTATAAATACACATGTACATCATTTTTAAATAGGCTATTCATCAAGTTGGAAATCTGGGTATTACCAAACAGTATTAAATACATTGATAATCAAGGCAGTGATACATGTTCAATGATCACTAGTTCACAAATGAACACTCAGCTTATTTAAACTCACTTCTCAAAATGATTAGCTAAAATACCTGATTGCAGTCCTATCATCTATGGTTTTCTAGACATTTTTTTTAATTTCCCTATTACATCATCACTCTTCTTTACTAATATAAATTCTTATCCCATAGCAGCTAGACTGTGCAGCGGTTCCTGGCACCAAAAGCTGTGTACAAATTTAAAAACTATGTCTGCCTGTTTCCTTCCTGTCCAGTCTGTTTCTAGACACCTGCAGGTTAATCTGATGTTTATAAGCCCAAGAAAAAAAAGAAAGGTCCTAGAGAGACAGCCAGGAGTTGGGAAAGGAATGTATTTGAAGCAGAAGGAGAAGGAATATAACCAACAGAAAGGAAAGGAAAAACATACCACTACATGAGGAACAAAGTATGTTTTCATCTGCATGAGGAACAAGGGCCATGCTTTAGTCTAAATTGTGGGTGGACATGAAGAATGCTCCAAAGAGAGGTGGGGAAGGGGACATGCCATGATTCAAAGTCTCCGCTCTGGTTCCTCCCCTCAATCTCAGACTGTCAACCCCCTTTTTAGCTTGAGTCTCATGTGGGTTGCCAAGTACAAAGCAGAGAACTCCTCACTGCACAAAACATATGCTAAAACTTCTTAGAGCAACACTTGGCTCTGGTTTCTGCTTGCCTGACTCTGACCCCATTCCTCACTTTTGCCACAGTGCTGAGAGCTGATGGTGGGTGCTTCTGAGCACATGAAGCCAGGAAACAGCAGAGGGATTATCAAACCTTGGGCCAAATCCTAGAAATGATTTGGCAACTCGATCAGATATCTGTTGTCCTGTTACTTTACGTTTCCAAAAACACACATTAAAACAAACCAACAGTCAAAAGACTCAATAGAGCAAAAGCTTTCCATTCCATTGGCAGACATGTGAAAAGCAATTATAATTATTTCTTAAGTATCCACATGTGTCTCTTGGCTGACTATTCATGGTGAATTTTTACTTCTCTGTTGGCTGATAGCCAGCACACACCAGAGTAGGACTCAACCACTTCCCAGCAACTGTGCATTCAGGAAATAATAAAGCCAGTTCAAAAAAGAAATTCAAATGAAACAATTAGCCAAGTCTGCTGTTGATTTTAGCTCCTGAATTTCCTTAGGAAGCATGATGTCATTGCCTAGTCCAAAACTAACCCATCCAAAGCTCCATATAACTCACGGAAAAAAATGCCAATGTACTTACCACAGCATCAGTGGTTTTTCATGATCTCATGCCTTTACTCTGGCTCTTAAGTCACTCCTCTTTGTATCCTGTATTTCAGGGATACTATACTACTCAATTTCCCCAAACATGCTGGGTTGTTCGTTTCTGACACTAGTGATTTATGGCACAATGAATGGGCTTTGGTGTTGGGACAGACCTAGGTTCAAAGCTTGGCGCCCTCCCTGAATAACAAGGTTACCTTGGGCAAGTTTCTTAAACTCTGAATCTAAGCAGCATTGCCCCTAAAATAAGGATAAGGACACCTACACTGGAGGAGTACTGAGAGAACTGAAGTGAGATAATGTTTCTCAAACTCTTAGCAAAGTCTCTGGACCACAGCAGGCCTTAATCTTCCTTACTCATCCGTATGCCTGCTCTTGCTCATCTTTCAAAACCTGCCCCAAAAGTCTTTTTTTTTTTTTTTTTTTTGGTGCAGCCTCCTCTGCCTGCATCCCCTCCGTTTTGCTCTCAGCCAGACAAAAATCACTTTTTCCTTTGCTACTCAAAATTATGCCATACACATACATCAACTATTAGTTTTGGTTTTATAATGCAGCACATTTCCTTCCCATCCTCACTAATCAGTAGTAGATTCATAAAGGCACATACTGTGTCTACATTATCTTTGAACTCCAAATATTTAAATGAAGATGTGCTACAAAGTAAGAACTCTATACATGTAGGACAAATCAACGAATATAGAGATCGAAGGGGAAATTCACCCAATGGGTTCTCTAAGCACAAAGATGATTTTTAATAGTAAAATCAATATCCTTCATTACTGTAGATATTTAAAATTGAGATATACATTGCTATTTTACTGGGACAAAGATTCATCATGAACTGACTGCATGCTAAACAAGTAGATATAAAAAAGAATAAGAATTTCCTCAAGCAGTAATAATATTAAAAAAAGGAATTCCCTTGAGCTTTACGGGGTGGCTAGGGAAGCTGCGTGCACAATTCCAGGGGGTGCCATTCATGATTTGGTCATTCCAGATGTTGTATAATGGATCTCCTGACTCACTCTATAACATCTACTTGCTGTAAGGAAGGACATTCAAAGTCCAGAGTCAGATGGCTTCCCAGGGGAATTCTACCAGACATTTAAGGAAGAGTTAATACCTAGTCTTCTCAAACTGTTCCAAAAAATAGAAATGGAAGGAAAACTTCCAAATTCCTTCCATGAGGCATTACCTTGATTCCAAAACCAGACAAAGATCCCACTAAAAAGGAGAATTACAGGTCAATATCCCTGATGAAGACGGATGCAAAAATTCTCAACAAGATACTAGCAAATCAAATCCAACAGTACACTAACAGAATAATTCACCACGATCAAGTGGGATTTATTCCTGGGCTGAAGGGGTGGTTCAATAATCACAAATCAATGTGACACACCACATAAATAAAAGAAAGGATAAGAATCATATGATTCTCTCTGTAGAAACAGAAAAAGCATTTGACAGAATATAGCATCCTTTATTGATAAAAATCCTCAACAAAGTAGGGATAGATGGAACATACCTCCAACATCATAAAGTCCATATATGAAAGACCCACAGTGAATATCATCCTCAATGGGGAAAAACAGAGCTTTTCCTCTATGGTCAGGAACAAGAGAGGGATGTCCACCCTCAGCATTACTATTTAACAGTAGTACTGGAAGTCTAGCTTCAGCAACCTCAGTGAAAAGAAATAAAAAGCATCCAAATTGGCAAGGAATAAGTCAAACTTTTACTATTTGCAGACATGATACTTTATGTAGAAAACCCAAAAGACTCCACCAAAAATTTGCTAGAACTAATACATAATTCAGCAAAGTTGCAGGATATAAAACAACATACAGAAATCTGTTGCATTTCTATACACCAATAATGAAGCAGCAGAAAAAGAAATCAAGGAATTGATCCCAGAATCTATCCCATTTACAACTGCACCAAAAACCATAAGATACCTAGGAATAAACATAAACAAAGAGGTTAAAAGATCTATACTCTGAAAACTATAGAACACTTATGAAAGAAATTGAAGAGGACACGAAGAAATGGAAAAACATTCCATGCTCATGGATTGGAAGAACACTGTTAAAATATCTATGCTACCCAAAGCAATCTACACATTTGATGCCATCCCTATCAAAATACCACCAGCATTTTTCACAGAGCTAGAACAAACAATGCTAAAATTTGTATGGAACCACAGGAGACCATGAATACCCAAAGAAATTCTGAAAAACAAAGTTGGAGGCATCATGATTCCAGACTTCAAGCTATATTACAAAGCTGTAACCATCAAGACAGTATGGTACTGGCACAGAAACAGACATGTAGATCAATAGAACAGAATAGAAGACCCAGAAATGAACCCACAACTCTACGGTCAATCAATCTTCGACAAACACAGAAAGAATATCCAATGGAAAAGAGACAGTTTCTTCATCAAATGGTGCTGGGAAAACTGGACAGCAACATGCAGAAGAATGAAACTGGACTTTATTATACCATACACAAAAATAAATCCAAAATGGATGAAAGACCTAAATGTGAGACAGGAAACCATCAAAATCCTACAGGAGAACACAAGCAGCAACCCCTTCGACCTCAGCCAGATCAACTTACTAGACACGTTGCCGGATGCAAGGGAAACAAAAGCAAAAAAGAAATATTGGGATTTCATCAAGATAATAAAACTTTTGTACAGTGAAGGAAACAATCAATAAAACTAAAAGGCAGCCTACGCAATGGGGGAAGATATTTTCAAAGGACATATCTGATAAAGGGCTAGTATCCAAAATCTATAAAGAACTTATCAAACTCAACACCCAAAAAAAACAAATAATTCAGTCAAGAAATGGGCAGAAGACATGAACAGACATTTTTCTAAAGAAGATGTGCAGATGACTGACACAGGAAAAGATGCTCAACATCACTCATCATCAGGGAAATACAAATCAAAACCACAATGAGATACAACTGCACACCTGTCAGAATGGCTAATATTAACACAAAAAACAACAGGTATTGTAGAGGATGTGGAGAAGGGGAACCCTCTTACACTGTTGGTGGAAATGCAAACTGGTGCTTCCACTCTGGAAAACAGTATGGAGGTTCCTCAGAAAGTTAAAAATAGAACTACTCTTGGGGCATCTGGGTGGCACAGTGGGTTGAATGAATGACTCTTGGTTTCAGCTTGGGTGGTAAAATCAAGCCCCATGTCAGGCTCCACACTCAGGATGGAATCTGCTTAAAGACTCTCTCTCCCTCTGCCTTCCCCCACCACCCTGCTCTCATGTACACACATGTACTCCCTCTCTCTCTCTCCCTCAAATAAATAAATTAAAAAAAAATAGAACTACCCTACAATCCAGCAATTGCACTACTAGGTATTTACCCAAAGGATACAAAAGTACAGATTTGAAGGGGTACATGCACCGTGATGTTTATAGTGGCGTTATCAACAACAGCTAAACTATGGAGAGAACCCAGTGTCTGTCAACTGATGAATGGATAAAGAAGATGTGGTATATATATATGTGTTGTGTGTGTACACACACACACACAGGAATATTACTCAGCCATCAAAAAGAATGAAATCTTGCCACTTGAAATGATGTGGATGGAACTAATGTATATTATGCTAAATGAAATAAGTCACAGAAAGAAAAATACCATATGATTTCACACATACGTGGAATTTAAGAAACAGAACAGACCAACATATGGGGGAGAAGAGGGAGAAAAAAGAGAGAGGGAACAAACCATAAGAGACACTTAAAGATAGAGAACTGAGGGTTGATGGAGGGAGGTGGGGGGGTGGGCTAAATGGGTAATGTATATTAAAGAGGGCACTTGTTATGATGAGCACTGGGTGCTGTATGTAGGTGATGAATCACTAAATTCTACACCTGAAACCAATACTACACTGTATGTTAACTAATTAGAATATAAATAAAAAATTAAATTAAAAAAATAAAATTAAAAAAAATTTTAAAGGAAGCAGGGAGAGAAATAATAACCATCTCTTTAAGTCTGAGAAAATCAAAGGACTGCTCCATTAGAAGCCACCTTTATAAAGCTATGGTGCTAAACATACATATAGCTTTCTACCTTCATAAAGAATTACTACTCCTAGAGTTATGAAAAGCTGTATACTTTCTTCCAGAGTGACACAGTCCAATATAGTAGGTACTTGCTACGTGTGGCAATTTACATTAAGTTAACTAAAATTAAATTAAAAATTCAGTTCCTCAGTTGCACTGGCTACATTTCATGTGTTCAGTAGCTGCATGGAGCTAGTGGCTTCCAGACTAAACATCATAGACATAGAACATCTCAATCATCACAGAAAGTTCCATTGAACTGTGTTGCATCTGGAGAATTAAAATGAAAATCTGTTTTTAAAAAACCTGGCTATGCCCTTCTGTTCATGTAACTTATTATTAATTGGGTTATTGGTTGTTACCAAAAAAGGACTGGTCACCATTGTCCTTTACGTGGACAAGGGGAAGGGGGAGTCGGAGGAAAAAAAAAAACTTTCAGGTCTAAAACATCTCTTAATCTTGGTTTATAAACATGGAAACAGTCCAATCCAGTACTAGATTTTTCTTGATGAAAGAACAGTTGCTTAAATTTAAAAAAAACAGTCCTCTATTTATGATCTCTACTGCTTTTGTTTTTTTGAAGTCAGTTATTTTCTTAGGAATAAGTGAAGACCTAAAGGTGGTTATACTTCAAGATCTTCTCCCAAGAGGATTATGTTTTTTTCAGCGGTAAACATCCCTGGAAGTTTTAAGTCTGAACTCTCTACGAGTTCAGTCACTGGCATAGCAAGGATTAGAAAGCTTTCAAAAAGTGTCCAAAAAGTTAAGTGATTCTCAGTCTTCATTCATAAAAATGTCTATGCCAATAATGCATTTGAATATTGAGAAGATTGCTCTTTATAAGCAGTCTTTAATGCATGAACAACCAGTACTTTATGAGATCTGAAACGCTGAAGAATTTGGTCTGCAATTTACTCCACTGTGAGGCAAATTTACTGCCATCTACCAATTCTTAGAGGAGACAAATATTTAGATGTTCAAACAGTGTATAGGAATTGTCCATACCAAGGAGGGAGAGATAAGCTCCTGCCTGTCTTCAGAGAAGAACATGGCAGAGTCAGAGCTTCTCAAAATAGGGTCTCGGACCACCCATGTTAGAATCCAGGTTTATTAAGTCATAATCCTAAGGTTGGGGCCTGGAACTCGGTATCTGACAAGTGAGCAAGAGACTGGTATATACATTCTAGTTTGACAACCATAGTCACAGTGCCAAGGCCAAGGGCCAAGGGAAAAGGACCCTGTACTACATATCCCTAACAGTATTACTGAGCTGGAAAGAAGCAGAGCCTGGTGTTTCAGACAACTGCAAAAGTTGTCATGATCACATTCTTGTGAATATTATATATTATATGTATATGTGTATATATACATATATTATATATATATGTATATATACATTATATATCATAGTATAAAATATATATTGCATTACATATAAATCTAATATAGGATATAATTGTTCTATATAAATTATATTAACAAAATATTGATTATACTAGTATATATTAATGTGACACATATAAATACTATAATCATTACATAATTATATTCTATATTAATCATATAGATCACATATCATATATTAATTATATTTTAAACATATTATCTATAAGACATGCTATACTTATATACATAACATATATAAACACACATATATGTATCTATATAAACATAAAAATATTTTTCCCAAGGATATCAGTACAATTAGGGCATAACCAATACACAATTTGCTGCATGAGGGAGCTATATGAAACACAGCAGAAAAATCAGTAAAAAAGCTTATTTATGTCATTGTGATACCTATTATACAATTGAGAAAAGCATTCCAAATATGAGCTCTTGCAGTCACACATTTGTAAAACCAAGCTCTCCAAACATATTCCCAGTGAAAGCTTACCCCCCTACAAAGTTCAAAGCTTACCACCCACCCCACCACCCCACCGGAACCCCCAGCCTTCAACTCCTTCTTCATAGTACCAATTGGCCAGGAAGTCGGGCCATGTCTTGTTTTGTTAATCCTGTTTTATTACTGGAGTACTTCAGCTAGTAAATTAAACCTTGTTGAATGCATGGATGAATTGCATGCATCAATAACAAGAACAATAAATGGCACCTGATGTTCTGAAGGACACTGAACAACTTTCAGAATTACTTCTCATTTCCATTAAAAGTACGAAATAGAAGTAAGAACTCCTGTCATTGCTGTGGTCAAACTCACACCTTTGCCATTTACTAAATACCTCTGAGACACTGAGCAGATCATGTGCTCTCTCTGGGGCTCTATTTCCCATCTATAGAACAGTGAGACAAGATGATTTTCTTGCTTTGAAATTCTATAATTTGTATTAGGAATAAAGAGTTCCCCATCCTAGCTATAGCTCTCAGCTTTGCATAGTGAAATAAATTCTTTCAGCTAAATTTTTTTGAATAAAAGTTATCTTGATATAATTTGCCTTGGTGATTTTTTTAAATTAGTTTAGCTTAACTATGTGAAGCAAAAGTGACAATTTCAAAAAATAAAAAAATTCAATTTTGTAAACATCTTCATTATTAATCACAGTGAAGACAACTTAAAAAGTTTAAAGAAATATTACAAATAAGTTGAGAATCTCATATGCTGAAATAACTGATTCAGTATAAACCAAAGACATTTGAAGTTTTTCATATATGTAAAAATAACAACACTTTAGGTTCATAAAAATTTGACACATATTCTGAGGCCATGCATTCAGAAGCACATTTAACATGTTAGCAGACAGGTATATTGAAATTATTATCAACAATCCTTTCCTGAGTATCTACTATGCACCAGACAGTGTATTAGGCCCTTAATACAAAAAAGATTACTGAGTATCTTTTTCATTGGAATGTTAGGGATTTCTAAAGATTCCTCTAGGGATTAAAAATAAGAATGTATATATGCATCTCTGATTGCTTTTGACTAGGCTATTTTACAACTCCAGGGACAGTCCTTAGAGAAAACTGATAACAGAGCAAAGATTTAGCAATGCAAATGATTCTTGTTCACGATAATGCAAACTAATTTTGTCTGAGAATATAAATTTCTGAAAGTCAAATTCTCATTTGAAATGGGTTTAACATCTTATTGGTTCCTTCATTAATTAAACAAAATATTTGCATTATGTTCATTTTGTGTTTCTATTAACCATGATCTTGCCTTTGTGAAGATTATACTTTTAACACATGAAAAATGGTCTCTAGAGTTTATAATTACGTTTTAGTGGGAATAACAAAATGTACATGTATCATGACTATCTGACATTTTATTTTAACTAGAAAAATAAAGCCAAGTATTATTTCAGATTTCCTTTCTATGTTTCAAGTTGACAGAAATTACACTACAAAAATCAACTCTTTGAACATTTTCACTAACTCAGCCAATGGACCAAAGCAATTGACCTCACACAAGGATAGGCTAAAGAAAAACTCCAAAACTCTTCCAAGAAAGTTGATATTATCCTCAACATTTTTTAAATTATTTTCTAAAGGCAGAAGAGCCCCATCCTCCCTTCTAAGCTTCAGATTTGTTGTTGGATGTCTTTATCCAAATGCCCCTAACTGTAAGCTGAAGTTCAAAATGAACCCACCACATCCTCATGCCTCCCCTAATCATTCCTGCCAAACTTTTCCCTTCTATATTGTTTCTTGAACCTCCCTCTTAACCATCCAATCCCTAAGTACACAAGTCGGTCTGGTCCTTTCTACAGCTCCAACACCAGTCACCTCATCGGACTCAGTAACTCTATTCCCATCCCACTCCCATCATCAGTCCCATGGTTTTTGTCAATTATGTTCCAACAGATTTTCCTGTCTCCAAACCCTCCACCTCAAATTTGTGGTCCTCATTGGAGAGCCAGAATGATCTATTAGATTAGAAATGCAACCTTGACTTTGGCATAGCCTGGTTCTCTACAATAGGATAAAATATCCTGTACATGATAACGAAGACTCTCCAGGATCCGGCCCTGTTTTCTTCTGCAGCCTCACTTCCCATCACATGAATCCCCCAACTGATGCTTCAGCAACTAACACCAGGGTGCAGTTTCCCTGCATTGTCATTATTTCTTGCTTCTTACTCTCTCAGCCTTGAATATTTTCTTGCTCCTCCCCTCCATCCCCATCTTCACCTTTCTGGCTACAGTTCAAAGCATTATCATTCACTTCCTTAAACAGCCTTCTAGGCCCTCCCCTATTTTAAGGCTCAAACACCATGTACTCCCTTTTATTACTGTGCTAAAAAATAATCTATAATGGCCTGCTTAGGTACAGTGCCCCTTGTGGAGTTGCAAGTTCCTTGAGGTCACAATTCAAAACCTTTTTTTTTTTTTTTTTAAGATTTTATTTATTTGACAGAGAGAGACACAAGGAGAGAGGGAACACAAGCAGGGGGAGTGGGAGAGGGAGAAGCAGGCTTCCCACCGAGCAGGGAGCCTAATGTGGGCCTGGATCCCAGGACCCCGGGACCACAATCTGAGCCGAAGGCAGACGCTTGACGACTGAGCCACCTAGGCACCCCCAATTCGAAACCTCTTACAGGGCATAAATTAGTACCTCCCTCAAGATCTAAAGGATGGTTCTCATCTCCCCCCATTTAATTCAATGGTCCAGCTCCTCCGTAAACCAGAAGGATCCTGGGGATGAGAGCAGACTACAAGCAGTAGCCCCAGTTGTCCATGCCAGATCTTGTATCTTTGATTAATATCACCTAAGGGACATGACATGGGACCTTTGGTTTAACAAATGAGTTTTTTCCTATCCTTATCAGAGAAGAGAATCAGAAACGATTTACATTCACCTGTAATGTACAAAAGTACACATTTATAGTTTTGTCCTTGGGGCCATGTCTCCCTCTGTCATAACATAATCTGCAGTGTCCTGAACTGTCTGGATATCCTGTAAGAGTGTCACACTGATCCACTGCATCATGCTAATCAAGCCAATGTGCAGGAAATTGGCCAACATGTGGGAAATCTTGTTTAAATACATGGGCTCCACTGGGTGTTATGAACAAACAATGAATCATGGAACACTGCACCAAAAACTAATGATGTAATATATGGTGATTAACATAACAATAAAAAAATTAAAAAAAAATAAAAGAGGAAAAATAAATAAATAAATAAATAAATACATGGGCTCCAGAGGGTGGGATATAAACCTTACTAAAAAAGAAAAAAACTATTATAAATTTTCAACATTAACTACGTATGTTTGAATTCAACTCAACTAAATACTTAAGCTACATTTAAATAAGGCAAAGATTATATGGCTACATCTCTTTTAGACTCCTGCCTAGACATTTTGCATCAAAATTCAGTAAGAAAAATTATCTAAGTCTCTATCACTTAACATGAAAAATGCTCCTAGTGTCAAGTCTCTGGTGTGTCATTACTAAGTAACTCCTGGAAACAACTAGTAAACTGATAATGGTATCCTAGAATCTTCCCCAATAACATTCACACCATCAGAGGGACTCAGTAGTAGTAGAGTGAGATACAAAGAATTTTCATAACTATTACTCAGATTTTTTTCTCAGTCCTCATGCTTTGTACTTTCTTTTGCCAATCCTTTCCAAGCACATATTAGATGCGATTTCTATTCAAGTCATTGGTAGACATTAACTATTTCACCAAATCAACCTATTTTTCTACAGTCTCACTCACCTCTCTCAAGGATTTCTAATATACTGTGTTAACACAGTTTACTGCTAGAATTGTATCAATTTGTGCTATAAGTATAACTTAAAATATATATGCATTTGATGACTATAAACATGGTTTGATTTTATGACACTGGGACCCAGATTTTTCAATACATTAAGTGGTATGATGTGAAACTCATGAAAGATCAAGAACCATTGTCCAAGAGCATCTATCATCTTAAAGGGGAAATTAATAGGCAGGAGAGGAACAGGCCTTCAGCAACATCCTTTGGTAAGGTGGAAATGACTCTATGTAATTAATTCTGCAAAAAGAACAAAACATATTTATTCAAAAAAAAAAAAAAAAGCCCAAAGGACTAAGAATGAGTAAGAATCTGGTGCCTCCCACTACGAATAATGCTACATTAGTAAATGAATATATTTATATCATGATAGGTGCTTCCAAAATAATGATAAACAAATAAGCTCTACACGGAGTTTTTTCTCCCAGTGAACCGTTTCCTTGGAATGTGACACTTCCAAATCTGTCATCACTCTCAGGTGCCAAGTCACTACTCAATGTGCTGGAGTGGAAATTCACAAAGCAAGATAATGGTAAATGGAGCCTTAACCTGCTCAGAAATTCTTGGATGGTCATCTTGTTTAGCTTAAAATGTGCTACATTGTTCTGCATAATGCATTCTTTAATTAAAAATAAACTCACTGAGGGGCGCCTGGGTGGCTCAGTCGGTTAAGCACCTACCTTCAGCTCAGGTCATGATCTCAGGGTCCTGGGATTGAGCCCCCTGTCAGGCTCCTTGCTCAGTGGGGAGTCTGCTTCTCCCTCTCTCTCTGCCCCTCCCCCGCCGTGCTCACGAGCGGCCACGCTCTCCCTCTCTCTCAAATAAGTAAAATATTAGAAAAAATATAGAAAGAAATAAACTCATTGAACCTTTCTGGGAGAGAAAATTCCCTAAACCCCAAAACTAATGCTGTCAAGTATCAATGACTTCATTTGTTTCCTCTATTGAAAGATAAGAAAGAAACACTAGACTACACTCCATCAGCACACTGGGGTGTTTACAAAGGGATTACTCAATAAATCAAGTTAGCACTAATGGGATTTGTCTGTAGCTTTTGATATATGAATGGCTTCATAATTACCAAAGAGTATATGGTCTGTAGTGTTGCTTTAAAGAAAGCTTAATAAAATTTTTATTTTAGAATAGTTTTTGATTTACAGAAAAGTTATAAAGATGGCACAGAGTCAAAAGCCAGTCCCACCCCTCCATAAACACACTTTCCCATCGTTAACATTTTACATAGTATGGTACATTCACTAAATTAATGGGCCAATATTGATACATTATTAATAACTACAGCCAATATATTATTCAGATATACTTAGTTGTTTTTTAATGTGTTTTTCTCTGCTCCAGGATTCTATTCAGGATACCACTGTACATTTAGTTGTTGGATCTCCTTAGATTCTTCTTGGCTATGACAGTTTTTCTGAATTTGTTTTTGACAACTGACAGTTTTGGAACTAGTCATGTGTTTGTAGAATATCTCTCAATTGTCATCTGTCTGATGTTTAGCTCATGATTAGAATGGAGTTAAAAGGTTTTGAGGAGGAAGATCACATAGGTAAATGGATTCTCACCACATCATTATGGGTATACAACATCAGCATGACATTGCTGTTAATGTTAAATTAACCTTGATCATCTGGCTGAGGCAGTTTTACAAGGCTCCTCCACTGTGAAGTTACTCTTTCTCTACTTCCCATACTACACGCTTTGGAAGGAATCACTTAGTGCAGCCCACACTTAAGCAGAGGGGAGTTATCTTCTACATCCTTGAAGGAGAAGTATCTTCATAAATTATTTGGAATCTTTTTGCACTGGGAGATTCATCTATCCAGCCTATTTATTTATTTAAACAATCATTTAGATCAGTATGGACTCATGCATATTTATCTTATGCTTTAGGTTATAATCCAACACTGTGTTACTTGTTTTGTTTCTCAGATTATTCCAGCTTTAGCCATTAGCATTCTTTTGGTTGATTCCAATGCCCAACTGACATTTCCTATCTAGCACTGTGTACATGTGTGGGGGAGGGCTGTATATGCAAGCACTTCTTAACTTATGGTAGGTACTAAAAGACACTCCAGGCTTGTCTTGTATATTCCTTGCCCCGTCCTAGGATAAAACCACTTCTCTGAGGAATCCCCATTCCTTTATTGGAGATGGTATCAGAAACCAGTCTCAGCTGGAGATGCTCAGTTCTAATGGGGTGTGGTTGCTTCTAGGCCCTATCAGTACACAGAGCAAGTAAGTATTAACTATATACCTAATGATAAATACTCCCATATGTATCTATCTGTATCCATATTAAGCCTTTTTTATTTTTATGTCATTAATCAAACTGAAAATATCCTCTCCCTGAATTGACCACACCCAGGTAAGTAGACTCCATTTGGTACTGACAGTGCTTTGGATGTTACAGTGCAGAGTTCATACAGTCCTTTTCCCCATGTGACTTTCTTTTAAAGATATTATTTATTTATTTATTTATTTATTTAAGAACGAGAGAGGGAGCGAGAGCGTGAGAGCATGCATGAGCAGGGGGGCAGAGCAGAAGGAGAAGCAGACTACCTGCTGAGCAGGGAGCCTGACGCGGGGCTCAATCCCAGAACCCTGAGATCATGACCTGAGCTGAAGGCAGACACTTAACCAACTGAGCCACCCAGGCACCCCAACTCTGTGAGACTTTCTGATTGACTGATGATTGAAGTGTTTTCTCATAGACTCCACTGTACACTTCATTTCTGGTCCCTCTTCCTGGTCCTAACACAGGGCTTGATATATGGTAACATCCAGTGAGTATTTGTTGAATGAATGTATGAAGAAATCCAGACATAAATGACATCTATTATATTCCTCTTCCCTTTCAGAGCATGATTTCCTTCTTGTTTTGTAGAAATCATGCAAACTGCCTCAACTTTAAGCTCTCCTTCCTACAAATGTACATGCACCACATGCATCTGTATCATCTACTTCCTTCCCAGCAGAAAACAGTCAGTCTTCAGTCGACATTAACAGGCCCATTAAAGGGTTAGATTCTCTTTCCCTGCCTCTCCAGGTACCTAATCCCACTAATCCTTTGCCTGAACCATCCTGCATCTTTGAACCTCTCCATTTCTACCTTCTTTCTCCTCAGCAAATACACCTGAGACTCTCCCTACTTTTTACAAGTGTAGATTTTTATCCCCAAACAACTTTCTAGCTATTTTTCTCCTTTTCTATTTCTATTTCTCTTAATGGCCCAGCTCCTTGGAAAATATAATCTAAATTAAATTTTTCCATGTCTGGGGCACCTGAGTGGCTCAATCGGGCGACCAACTCTTGGTTTTGGGTCATGATCTCAGGGTCGTGAGATCGATCCCCACCGTGGGCTCTGCACTTAGCTCAGAGTCTGCTTGAGATCCTCTTTCTCCCTCTCTCTCTGCTTCTGCCCCTTCCCCGCCACATGCGCGCACACTCTCTCTAAAGTAAATAAATAAAATCCTTAAAAAAAATTTTTTTCCCACGTCCTTACCTCCCATCTACTTCTCCACCCACTAATATCTGGCTTGTATCACTAATGAAATGTAACTTCTACCTAACTAATTCCAGCGAATTCTTATTTTAACTGATCTAACATATTATAAGCCAACAGAAATATCACACACATTATTCAACTAAACCTGACAAATATATGTAGCATCTTAGAAAATATACACAATCTGCTTATTTACATGCAAACTACCATTCATGTAACTGAATCCCAAAGTATTCAAGAACTACATTTCAAATCACTTAAACCAGAAAGTTAAGAAGAAAATGCTGATTAAATTTGTTGCTGTCTGAAAGTGGGAAGGCTATTTATAGAACGATAATGTCTAAATGTAAAATGATAAAAAAAATTTTGCATGTCAAATATAAATAAATGTATAAGGCAACCAACACATTTGAAAAGCTTTATCCATAAAATAAGCAAATATTAATATTTAAAATGTCAATGAGAAGATAATTCACGAGAGAAAATACAAATGGCTAATAAAATGTTCAGCTTCATAAACAAAAAGAAAATAGTGAATTAAATAAATGAACTCTTCTTTTTTCGCCAATTCAGTTAGTAAGTAACTCAAATATATCTCCCAATTCTAGTAAATGTCAATTAAGACCAGCATTATAGTAATGGTTTGTAGAAAGGGGCAGAAATAGGTACGATTTTTATTTTCCTTTCTATTCATTTCTGGATTTTCAAAGCTGCACTAAATAGAACAAAAGACATCGGACAATCAGAAGAAAAACATTAAGCACCATCTGTTAACAAAATATAATCAGGAGATATAAAATGGTAAGTTCAGGCATTATAAAGAAATGAAGTGGGCTGAAATATCTGTTGAGATTGTTCTAGTGGCAAAAAAGCCCTCTCGAAATACTTTCCCTACCAACTTATTCACACCCATTTTTAATGGAAAAAAGGACTTTATTTAGTTGGAAATTAATCTATAAAAGCAAACCCTTCCAGGATAAATAGTTCACACTAAGACATAAATGATAGATTGCCTTGGGAAAGGAGGTTTTAATGAGAGAAACGAAGGTCATGCCGTAGGTACCCCCAAAAAGATAAAGTGGACACTCCATAAGGGGAGAAACAGATGGTAAAGTAGAGGCCCAGGACACTGAAGACAGGCTTTGCCAGATACCTAAAACTGTGTTTTGTGTACAGGCCCTTGTCCAGAATATTATGCCACAGCTCTTGCCTAAAAGGAAGCAGCTGTGGACACAGATGTGGTCTTGCTCTGTTATTCAAGCCCCAACTGGATAAAAGCAGGTTAATATAGCTTTAATGGTGGCAGATTAGATATTTGGTCTGTTTGTTAGATGTAATTGAATCTGTGTTTTTGAGAACAGCTCTTGATGACGCACAATGTCACAAATCCAACATAAGAAGGGCAGTTTAAGATCTGGTGACCGAATGCACGTGTACTAACACGAAATAAATGGAAAACACAGGGTATTATGAGAAGAAGATATATATAAATTACGATGGGGTTTTATGTTTTGATTTGGAGACCTAATTCCTTATTTTGAAAGAATGGCCTGTTCAAAAAATAAAACAAATGTCCTCATTACCAGATTTTGGAAGCTTAAGAAAAACAAGTTCTTGGGGCGCCTGGGTGGCTCAGTTGGTTAAGCGACTGCCTTCAGCTCAGGTCATGATCCTGGAGTCCCAGGATCGAGTCCCACGTCAGGCTCCCTGCTCAGCGAGGAGTCTGCTTCTCCCTCTAACCCTCCTCCCTCTCGTGCTCTCTATCTCTCATTCTCTCTCTCTCAAATAAATAAATAAAATCTTAAAAAAAAAAAAAGAAAAGAAAAACAAGTTCTGGGATAAAAAATTTAAAAAAAAACCAAAAAACTCAAGATTTTCTTTTTTTTGTTACCAACTCCATGGCTAATTATCTTAAAGTATTCATGTTGACAAAAGAGTCAGGAAGCCAATGATCCCAATGCGTTTTTTATGTGGCCAAGACAGGAATCAACCCCAGGTAGCCCAAATGCAAAGCTCCTACCATATCTTGACTGCTGAATCGCTGCTTGCTTCCCAGTTATTTTCCAAATTGCAAACCAGCTGCTCTAACTGATATTCTGTTGAAACAGGTTCCTTTTAAATAAATAGTAGGCCATGAAATGTAAAAAAAAAAAAAAAAAAAAGCTCTAGGAAAGCATTTTTCTGATCTGTTTACCTAATTTATTCTGTTAGTATTTACTGAGCATCTATTATGTGCCAGACACTGTTTTTAGATGCTTGGGGAGTATCAGTAAACAAAACAGCAACAACCACAAGAGTTGCTCCATCACTGTGGAGTTGAAATTCTAGAGATGGAGACAGAGAGTTAAATAAGGAATGTAACAAATAAATTCTGCCACGTAGGAGAAGGTGACAAGTGCTCCTGAAGGAAGAGTAAGATAATAAGGTAGTACAGGGGCCAAGGCTTCAGTGCGAAGTGGGGGCTGGGGGCTGTCAGGAGAAACCCCAAAGGAAAGGCAACATCAGCTTTAAGACTTAAAGACACAGGCACAGAGGAAATGAGCTCTGAGGATATCCAAAGAGAAAGCGCTCCAGGCTGAGAGAACAGCCAGGGCAAAAGTCCTCAATGAGTACACCGGGCATGCAGAAAGAAGGACAGATAAGTGCAGCCGAAGTAGAGTAAATGAAGAAAAAGGTAGTAAAAGACAAGGTAATGGCAAAGATAAAGGAGCTCAATTACATAGGGCCCTGTAGGGGTTATAACGTCTTTGACTTTTACTCTGATACGGCGAGTCAATGGAAGTTTCAAGCAGAGGAGTAACATTACCGATGTATAGTCTTAAGTCACTCAGGCCAGTCTGCTATGAACAGACAGTAAGTAAGTGCGGAGAGGTTTCTGTAGCACTCAGACGAGGCATGATATTAGCTCTACTACAGTGGTAACAGCAGAGGTGGTGACAAGTAGTCAGATTCCAGATGATTCGGCAAGGAGAACTAGATTTGCTGGTAGATTGGGTGTGGTGCATAAGAGAATGAGAGAGGTCCAAGATGCCCCCAGGATCTTTGACAGAGTACCTGGAAGGCTGCAGTAGTCCTCAGCTGAGATTAGGAAGACTGCATTTGGAGCAGGTTTGAAGGCAACGGTTGGAAGTCCCACTTGGGACACATGGAGTCTGAAATGTGTATTAGATATCGAAGTCAAGAGGTCATTTATTGCAACTGGATATATGAGTCTGGATTTCAAAAGAGGGGTCCACGCAGGAATAATGAATTTAGAAGCTGTCAGTCTGAAAATGAATTTCTAGTTAAAAGAGCAAGAGAAGCAAAGCACCCGTTGGTCACTTAATATAGGCCATGCCTTACACCATAAACTCTCGCACGCCTTATGTCATTTAATTCTGTAACTCCCCTGTTTTTCAGACTAGACCATTTTACAGCCTAGTAAATTAAATTGAGAAAGTCTAAGAAATTCCCTGAGGCTAACCAGCTTTCCTTATGGCAATGAATTTTGGAAGAGGCAGACCTTGGACTCATATGTAGGCTTTTCCATTAGCTGTATAACCTCTCAAGGGCCCAATACAAATAGAAATGTAGCTTATATTCTGGTTGTGATAAATGAAAAAAAGAAATCCAAGCTGTGGATGCAGAACTATAGACCTAGTATAATGAATGCCCTCAATGATGTGAAATAAGTTTAAAGTTGAGTTTAATAATCCTTTACAATGAATGCAAATTTACAGTCTTTTAGGATTTGAATCAAAAGATTTAAAACATTTGTTTTGTTGCTTAAGTAAATGGTCTAGTTGAAAAATCACCTGTTTCTCACAAGCCATTTACTTTATTTTGATGTACCAACGCGAGCCAAATTGTGTACACATATGTGGAACATTAAGTAACCTATTTTTCCAAAGCAGAAAGCAAAAATAATGGCTTATTCATTTGATACATATTTTTTAAAGATTTCTTTATTTATGTGAGAGAGAGAGAGAGAGAGGAGTGAGTGAGCGGGAAAAGGAGCAGAAGAAGAGAATATCTAAGCAGACTCCCACTGAGCAGGCAGCCCAACACAGGGCTCGATCTCACAAGCTGTGAGATCAGGACCTGAGCTGAATCTAAGAGTCAGATGCCCAACCAACCAAGCCACCCAGGCACCCCTGATACATATTTCTCAAAGAAAAATAGTAAAATTCTCTCTCTTCCCAGTCACTTGGCTTTAAAAGTTTCATATCTATTACTTGTCTTATACTTTTTAAATACTTAAAAATTAACTTACTTAAGAATATTCAGATACAGAAGATACAGATCTTCTCAGTTAACGAGGTAAGAGTCTCATACACCATTTCCGATGATGTTTATGAGCCAAATTATAAATTCTACTGTAAGATTACAAACCTAACTATAAAAAACAAAAAGTCGGAGAAAAAAGAAAAACTTCAAGATTTCTTACCACAAACTAAACATGCTACTCTGACAAAAACAGTTTCCAAATTTCCTCTGGTAAAATGATTAATGAAAATGATTCATGTACTCATATATACATTAAATCTCCAAGACCCAGGGCAGTAGCATCATAACCTCTATTCTCTCTGTTCATGATGGACAGATGCAGAAATTGAATTTTCAAAATTATACAGATATATTTTTAAAATCCTCTCTATATAGACATACACAGTTTGCATATTGTAATGTAAACAATATATATAAATACCTATTTTATGAATTTAAAATATAACTTCCAAGAAAATAATTTGAAATGTAAATATTCACATGGGTTATGGTTTTATAGGAGGCTAACTCAGAGAACAAACATTGACTTAGCATTAGCATTTACAAAATAAACTTGTGGAGAACTCATTTATTTAACCTGCTCTACACACACAGGCACATACACACACACATACAGTCCCCATAGCTTCTTGACCTGTATCTATGATACATTCTCCTGTATACTTTAGAGGTTACTGAATACAAGTATATAACCATTGTTCGCTGCAGCCCACCGGGGGTGCCTGAGCAGACACGGGAACATGTATTCATGGGGACACCAACCAACCAGAGCAGCTCCACATACATTTGCTTTGTATCTGGTAGCTCAATGTGATATTCAGTAGCAAAAAGTCTTCTGCTGCTTACAAAATTATTTGGGAAACCACTGTCCTAGAGGTTTCTTAATTAAAAATATATTTAGACCTACTGAGGCATCAAAGTTTCACATTTATGTAACAGAACTACAGAAAGAAAAGTGTAACCATCAACAGACACTTGGATTAACATTACTTTCTCCAAAGAAACCAGGCAAAATAAATCTGTTTTGTATAATTTACCAGAAAGCTTAACATTCGAAGCAGTACTAAGCAGTGGTTTTACAAAATGTTGAGTTATTTTCAGCAATCTGCTAAGATTCACCATGGTGGATGTTTACATCAAAGTAAATAAAACATTTTGGTACAAAAGAGCCCTTTTAATAAAACCTAGAGAAATACTATATATAGGAAAGAGAGCTCTGGACTTCATAGAACACTTTTCATTGAGATCTTACTCGTCCTGGAAGATGAGTAAGAGACTTAGCTATCATACGCAGTTTATACATAAGCAGATGAAATGCAGGGACAAAAAACGATTCACAAAGGGTTGCAAAGTTAGGTAGGAGAAGGATTCTCCTAGGTCCAGTTCCATGGAAATTACCATGGACTACATAGAACCCTGTCACTGTGTGATGAACTAATGTGTTCTGAATTTACTGTGAATTTACTGGAAATTAAGTGATAGGCCATAAATAGAGGGCTACAAAAAATAATTGCTGACTACACCCTTGAAATGAAATCTAAACCTAAAGGATGGAGTTTTTTGAGCTAAAACCTCAGACAGGCTTGGCCAAAGCACTTACACTTACTAACCATGAAGCAACTTCCCTACGTAGTTAAAAGGAAGACCTCTGATACTTCAGCCACCGGCAGACCCTCAGCGGACTGGGCAGAAGAATGGACCCAGAGATGTTCACATCCTCATCTCCAGAAGCTGTGAGGACATTACCTTTTACATGGCAAAAAGCAACTTTGCAGATGTGATTAAGGACCCTGAGATAGGGAAACTATCCTGGATTATTGTCATTGTAACCTAGGGTCCTCATAAAAGGGAGGCAGAAGAGTCAGTAGGATATGTGAACACAGAAAAGGTCATAGCAATGTGATATAAGAAGGACTTGACCTTTGCTAGCTTTGAAAAGTGGAAGAAGAGGTCCACAAGTCAAGGAAACTGGACTTTTAGAAGCTGGCAAAAGCAAAAAATGGATCTTACCCAAAGCCTAAAGGAATACAGCCCTGCCAACACCTTGATTTTAGCCCAGTGTGATCCATGTCAGCTATCTGACCTACAGAAATAAAAAATAATAAATGTGGGGTAATGCCATTATGTTTGCAATAATTGGTCACAGCAGCAACAGAAAATTTGTGCACTCGGGTTATAAAGACATGTTTTCTTTATAAATGAAGAAAGATCTCAAAATTCAGTCGAGAAACATTTAGGGCAAGTCTAAGGTGTACCAGGCCGCAGGAGCTGGGACTGAACGAAGACGAAGATGCACTTTTTGCAGTCAGGAGTGAATCGTTTTTTGCATGTAATGAACTGGCTTATGTGTACATGGGTCTGTGGGGACACAAGTGTTTACCTGCATGTGAACGGTCAACAAAGTAACTCAGAAGAAGGAGGGATTTCAGAAATCATCTTAAACCAACCATACAAAGGAGGAAACTAGTTCATTTGGGCATTCAGAAAATTTAGTATCCACATTCTCAGATCCAAGTCACACTTCTTTTACTTCATTAAGTGAAAGCAACTTGAAGTCTCCTAAGACTGATACGAACAGTCCCTAAGTTTCAATCATGAATCAGTCTGCCCCAGATCATTCTGGAGACAATCAGCGGCCACGGTACATTCCACTTGAACAAAAGTTCTCAAGTTAAGGAACTGCTTCATATTTTCTAATGGTAACAATACATTACTACAGATTCCAGTACATTTGAAAAACTGAACTCTAAAGACAGTAAACCCCAGAATGGTCTACTCTTCTAATGAATACCAAATGTAATGTCTATTTTAAAGTTAGAATCCAAAATAAGCAAAGCTACCACACAGAAATTTATTGATACAGTAATTATAACACCTTAAAAATACGCATCTAACACATTAGTTTCTTAATAGTATTAATTATTCTACATGATTCAAGGTTCAAAAAACAAAATTTCAGGGGCACCGGGGTGGCTCAGTCAGTTAAGCATCCAACTCTTGGTGTCAGCTCAGGTCATGATCTCAGGGTCATGAGACTGAGCCCTGCATCAGGTTCCACACTCAGTGCAGAGCCTGCTCGGGTTTCTCTCCCTCTCCCTCATGCTCTCTTTCTCTCAAATAAATTAAAAAAAAAATATTTTAAAAAGTTTTCAAATTAGATGACACATTAAGAGAAAGAATGATCAATATTTATCTGTATAACTTATCTCTGTCTGGAACACTCCCTATGCCTTCTCTTGATTGGTTCCTGACTGACAGAAATTGCTCTATTTTGGATAGGAAATTGATAAGAAGAAAATCAAGGACAATTTTTTTCAGAGTTTCAACCTCTGTAATTAGACTTACATCCTGCTTATTTCTAAAGTCTATTGCTGATAAGAGAATAGTCTTTCTGTGGAATACCTGTTACAACCCCAAAAGTCAGAAACACTAGATTGATAAATATTTAAAATTAATCAGTATTGTACACTGGTAGAGAAACTGTACTTCATATTACTATCACTTAGTATTCTGAACCAGCAAACCAACCTAGTAAACTTCATATATCACCTCAGGTGATGATGAACTAACGAACCCCACACATACTAAGTTCAGAAAAAATACTGTAGTAATAATATAGGAAGTAATAGACTACCTACGTCATTTACATGATAATGACTAAATGGTGAGGATGATGACAACAGTGACAACAGCATGCTTCATCACAGGTTCTGTGACACACTGTCTCATCTAATCTCCACGATAATCCAAAGAAATACACATCATCTCCACTTACAATTGATGAAAATGACTTAGAAGGATTAAGTATCTCTCACAAAGTCACACAGCTAGTAAGTGGTAGAGTTAGGATTCAAACTCTGACCATGGCCAGGTCTGCGTGGCTCCCAAACATCAGTCCTTCCCCTTTCCTATACTGCCTCTCATGGACAGAAGCGAAGTCCTGAATTGGAATTCTGGTATTTCCTCAATCCCCACCTATGGAATATTGAGGAAATCAATGAACCAATCTTAGACTTTATTCCCATTACATAAATTAGAAAAATTAGAGGATATCAAAAGGTCTTCTTAGTTCTATAATTCACTCATTTTTTCACTCAGTTCTTCTGTAGATTTACACCAAATGCCTTCTATTTGCCAGATCTGCTCTAGGTACTGAGCGTACCACACAGCAGAAAAAGATCCTGACTTATCTCACTTCCTCTAGTAAGATGGACACTCTTTAAGCATGCGACCTCAGGGAAGGTATTTCTGGTACGGGATATTTGAATTGTGACCTGAACAAAATGAGAAATTAAGCCATAGGCATATCCTAGGAAAAAGGCTTTCTAGGTAGGAAGGGTCATTCTAATGGTTCATTCAAAGTCTGTGTTGGGCATCCTTCTGATTAAATGTCCTTTTTTTCATATGATTGCTAGACTCACACTTAAAGTACTAAATTTAAAATGATTTCTTAAAAATTGGAAATGATTAGAAGCATTCAGCTTTTCCTTACTGTTTCCTGAATCCTTTCAGCTACGAACTGAAAATCTAATATTTGGGAATGAAGAAAGTCATGTGATTCAGTTGAAAGTACCAAACTGGTAACAGTAATTCCTACAAAAATTATATGGGGTATCTGCCTCACTTACATCCTTTACAAGATATAAGGGAGGATAATCTTTTAGATTAATATTATTTTATAAAGTATCATTTGCAAATGGATGAACAATTATTTGTATCCCCCAGTGTTCTAGAAGTTCAGTCCATATAGGTCAGAATGTTTAACAAGTACACAGTTTACTGAAGTCAGAATAGAGGGTATAATCCTCTAAGAGGATGAGCTGCACCACGTTAGGCGAATTATTTAGCATGAAACTGGGATGACAGCTTAATGCGCTAAATTTGACATGTCAAAAGCAAAAATGTAGTCATTTCTATTACCATTATGTTCTCAAAATCTAGCTTCCTCTCTCAATTTTATTACCATGGCATCAAACGAACTTGAATTTTGTAAAATAGTCTGGAATGATCACTTAGAATATTTAAGATCACTACGAAATAGCTTCATTTTTATAAGTGCTCAGTAGGGGAACAGAAAGCAACTCTTTTGGTATAATTTTCTAGGAAAATAAGAATAACAAAATTTAACTACTTCATTCTATGAATAATTTCAAATCACTTCTACTGAACTAAACAGAAACTCTTGCTTCATTTAAACAATTGAAAAAGTTGATGGAAACAGGTTGTGGGAATAATTTTATATCTATTTAGAATAGTAATATTGTTCATAATTGGTTAAAAATGCTTAAGTATTTATTCCTTCCTTGATTTAATTTTAAAGAGATTTACTTAGCACTTTCCAGGCAATGAACAAACCGACTTGGTGCTGAAGATATACAGATTATAGTACTGTAGACACTGACCTTTGAATAAAGAAAATATTACCTTTGACTCAATGAATATTTTCTCTTTTCTGATTTAATTATATTAGCCTACTGCTTCAGAATGTACATAAATCCAAAGGCAGAGAAAAGGAGCGCCAATTTCTTGCTCAAAGAGTTATCAGAACACAGTATTAAGGAGGGAATTCCTGTGCTTGAACCATAATTCCATGTTAGTATTTTCCCTTTTACCTATAATACTTGTAAATTCCCTACAGTAAAATAATCAAAGCCTTTTCCCCTTCAATCAGTCACTTTTAAACAATTAGAGAAGGAAAGCCCTCCTAAATATAATTTACATATTTTTAAAAGAATATGAAGAAATTCTGCTGAGCAAACTGGTTGAAGAACAGTCCAAATAACAAATAAGAAAAAAAAATTCTGAAAGAAGAGAAAAAGAATTTTACATCATACCAAACAGAAAAAAATATTTTGAATCTAAATAAATAGTTAGGGGACCAAGTATAGATTATGGACCATTTTTCAATAAAATAGGTAAACACTCTCTTCAAGATAGAAAGATTAATGATTTTCTTCTTTTAAACAATGTATAAAAAATAGTTTCTTGTTATTTGAGTATCAAAATACATTGCTAGTCAATGGCAATTTGTCATCAATCAAAAATGAGAGACATACAGATTCCAAATCAAAATGCACTAAATTCTAATTAGAATATTTTGCTTATGATGCTTTTCACTATACATACATATATGTCTTACATATATTATATATTTTATATATGTATGTGTGTGTGTGTATATATATATATATATATATAAAATACTTGGTTTCTATTTTCAAGAGGTCCCTTCATTTATGGGAAAACCCTTCAATATCTCTTTATGTATTGGATCCCATTTTTATTTAAATATGCTCATGAAATACCTGCCCAACATTTAAGAGAATTGGAATTTTACAGTATTTAATGTTAGGATAAATTTTCCATTGACAAAATATATATATTTTTTTCAATAGAGACAAGTTACACTTCCAGAACTGGCAGGTATAAAATACTCCAGCAATTGTATCAGAATCACATCAATTTTTTTTAATCTTACAAGGATGTTTCCTAAATAAGTGCAGCCTTTTTAGGGAACCACTAATGGCAGTTTTCATTATAGTAACTTGATAGACCTCTTGAGAAGAAGGATCCAATAACATAGTTTCTATTACAGAAGAAGTGCCCATCTTAATACCCAGCATAAAGCACCATGGTAAAACTGGAACTTTCAAATACGGCTAGCAGAATTCAAGCACAGTGTTTCTTCATGGAACTTCTCTTATATATCCTGGGCTCAACCCCTTGTAGGTGGCAAGCATGGTTCAAAGGTCATAGCAACATGAATGATTCTTTTCTGGAACCCTTCTAGCCTGTCATTTTCATATATGTGTGTCCTACATTAAAAAAAAAAAAATCCAGCAGTTATGGTTGAAGACTTTTGTTCTTGAGTATAAAGCCCAATTCAGTGAAGTGACGAAATTTCAGAACCAATACCTCTTTAGTTCAGCGTAGCAAAGCAAATCAAAAATCTCTAAAAAAAAAAAGTATCTCCTTAAAGTCAGGCACTTAATTGTGGATGAGTTTCAACAACCAGAAATAGACTTCTGATTGAGAAGAACCAAAATAAATTCTTTGTATGACTCTAAAAGCACTTTGGTCCACAAGATGGTACAGAAATAGTGTGGCAAGCACCTAAGGATCTCTGAGGATTTGTTTTGCTTGTTTGTTGTTTGGGGTAGGGGGAGTGGTTCCATTAGAGTTACCTGGAAGGCCAAGAGGTTTCAACAAACATAATCAACTAGAGAAACATGCCTTCATTTGGGGTAAAGAGGTTTACCTGACTGTACCACAAATGACAAAGGATGACTCTGGGTTTGGTTTGGTTTTGTTTTTAAGATTTTATTTATTTGTCAGAGAGAGGGAGAGAGGGAGAGAGAGAACAAGCAGGGGGCGCAGCAGGCAGAGGGAGAAGCAGGCTTCCGCTGAACAAGGAGCCGGATGTGGGACTCCATCCCAGGACCCTGGGATTATGACCTGAGCTGAAGGCAGATGCTTAACCAACTAAGCCACCCAGGCATCCCCCACCCCCCGCCTTTTTTTTTTGACTCTGTGTTTTGAATGTCAGCAGGTTGGTGTGTTTATCACTTCATTACTCACTTATTCATCCTCTAATGCATCCATCCATCTATCCATTAAATATATTGAGTACTTGGTGTGGGGCATTGGGCGGTTCCTTCCCTTCCCACTGACAGGGCCAGTTGCTGTGGGCCAGTCCAGCACACACTCTTCAGTAACTAAACTCAGAATCAAACCCCACTTCTCACCACTGACTCCAGTCCAAAGAAAAGGGGTCAGAACCCTGGCACAGTATTCTTTAACCTCTGCTTATTGATACCGACAATAAGAGTGCCAAGAGAGGGGCGTCTGGGTGACTCAGTAATTAAGCGTCTCCCTTCAGCTCAGGTCATGATCCCAGGATCCTGGGATCGAGCCCCGCATCGGGCTCTCTGCTCGGTGGGAAGACTGCTTCTTCTCCCTCTCCCACTCCCCCTGCTTGTGTTCCCTCTCTCGCTGTGTCTCTCTCTGTCAAATAAACAAATAAAATCTTTTTTTAATAAATAAAATCTTTTTAAAAAAAGTGCCAAGAGAGGGAAATATAAAGCAAATTCAATGTATTATTGGTGTCTGATGACCTAATGAGGATAAAAACGATATAATTTAGGGCGCCTGGGTGGCTCAGTCGTTAAGCATCTGCCTTCGGCTCAGGTCATGAAACTGGAGTCCAGGGATCGAGTCCTGCATCCGGCTCCCTGCTCGGCAGGGAGTCTGTTTCTCCCTCTGACCCTCTTCCCTCTCGTGCTCTCTATCTCTCATTCTCTCTCTCTCAAATAAATAAAATCTTTAAAAAAAAAAAAAACCACACACACAAAAACTTAAAAAAAAAAAAAAGATATAATTTAACGTGCGGAATTCCTTTAGCGCAGAGCAGAAATCCAACAGACCAAAGTTTTCATCTTGACAGCAAAATGCTTGTAGAGTTATGCTCTCATCTTTGTTTTAATGACCAGCTCAATGCTGCCTGTTTGGCTTCTTATCAAAGAAATCCAATTAAATACTTACCAGACACTCTCCTACATTGCTGGTGAAAGTGCAAATTGGTACAACCTCCTTGGAAAGCAATTTGGCAATATGTACGGGAAATTCTCAAGTATTCATACTATTTGGCCCACTAATTCCTCTTCTAGGAATATTTTGTAAAAAGATCAGCAACTTGAGATTTTTTTATACAAAATTTTTTAATCTCATTATTTGTAATAAAGAATATTAGGAAACAACCCAAATGTCTAACAAGAGAGTAAGTTATGTCATAGCCATACAGTCAGTTGGCACATGACCACTAAAAAAAATGTTTTTGAGCACTTAATTTAAAAAAAAAAAGCTTGTAAAATTGACATGTTTAAAAGGAATATTCAAGATTAAATATATTGTACTGTTGCATTGATGTAAAATGTATAAATGATGAAGATACATAAAACATGAACTACTGATCTCAGAGATATAACCTTATTTTTTTTTCTTCTTTGTGTTATCCTAACTTTCTAAACACTGAGCCTGTGGTTATAAATTTAAGAAATCCCAAACCTGATATTCTGAAAGCATTTCAAATTTAGTTGGATGTTATGCTAGGTGCCAGAGATCAAGGCCCAAGACTGAGCGTGAAGACACAGATTACCAGAGGTATGTGTTAAAGACCACAAGACAGGGGCACCTGGGTGGCTCAGTCCATTAAACATCTGCCTTTGGCTCAAGTCATGATCTCAGGGTCCTGGGATCAAGCCCCGCATCGGGCTCTCTGCTCAGCGAGGAGCCTGCTTCTCCCTCTCTCTTGGCCTGCCACTCTGCCTACTTGTGCTCTCTCTGTCAAATAAATAAATAAAATCTTAAAAAAAAAAAAAGACAAGATAAATGACAGAATGGGCAGGGGGTCCGGGGAGAAGACAGCAGAATTGCCAGGAGGCACTGAATGAACCCTTTTCAGAGAGTCAGGATAAAAGATACCACATGGAAATTCATGAAATGTCCTCAGAATGAATTATTTTAGACAGGAAGTGTGTTAAAGTAAATAAGTAATGTTGTAGAATGTTTTTCTTTAACAATAATCTCATTTGTGTTAAATCACTTATTTGATGAAACCAAGAAGTATTATATCTAGGACATCATTGCCCCCAAAGCCAGCAAAACACAGTTTTATTACAGTATTGTTAAAAATATTTGTTCCAACGAACCATGAGAGACAATGGACTCTGAAAAACAAACTGAGGGTTCTAGAGGGGAGGGGAGTGGGGGGATGGGTTAGCCTGGTGATGGGTATTAAGGAGGGCACGTTCTGCGTGGAGCACTGGGTGTTATGCACAAACAATGAATCATGGAACACTACATCAAAAACTAATGATGTAATGTATGCTGACTAACATAATAAAAAATAAATAAAAAAATAAAAAATAAAAAAAATATTTGTTCCAATCCTCTTCAGTTTATCTTTAATAGGCACTCGAAGGAAACTTTTCTTTACTCAGTCTCGATTCTCCAGTACAGCAATATTCTTAACTATTTTCAATGCAGAATGACATATATTGCTGTCCACTATAATTCTGACCAGATGTAGAAGTAAACAAATATCACTTCTTTTTCATACTTGGCCAACTGAATTTTACAAAATTTACTCCACAGTAAAGGGAAAATTTCTTTCATAATTTGTCATTAAGGGGAAAAAAGATCTACGCCAAAACAATATATACAAATCAAATATACTCACAAGACATATTATTGCATTTAAAAAATTTACAAACACAGCACGGGATTCCAGTCACTCATAATTGTTTTTCTCTGACCTCATTACAATGATATCAACTAGTTCAAAACTTTGCCCCTGAGTTTGTTTACGTAATTATTAGTATTTTGATAAAATATATAAAACCTAAGTACAAAGAATATTGTGTTATCAAGGAAAAATATTTAAAAAACTATTCTTCAATAAAGTGAAAGGTCATGGAAAAAGATCTATAAACCTTTTCTTTCTCTATAAAATTGATGGGGTTAGGAACTACAGAAATAAAAGGCTTCAGCCACTTCCTGAACAGTTGTACTAATGTCAGTCATGTACATTCCTTCTCTCATCAGAGAGGGGCCTGAAGATGATTTAATCTACATGACTCAAAGTACAAAAAATTACTTATTCTCTCAAACCCAAAATTAGGGGTTACAAGGTGAAATGTTACTATAGCATTGTACAGAACAGTGAAATATTCAAATAGTCCAAATCTCCATCTGAACAGAAAAGTTTAAATATATCATGGTATATCCATACAATGGGATACTCTGAAGCCAATAATGTGTATGTGTGTGTATTTGTGTATGTTTGTGTATGTGTATGCATGTACAGTATGCGTGTGTGTACAGAGAGACAGAAGAGATGATTATCAAGATATATGACTAAAGTAAAAAATCACACATTTCTGAACAATGCATGTAAAATTAATTCATAAGTAATAATGGTACTATTAATATCTGCTGACCAATTCCTACACAGGTGGTATTCACCTACACACTTTGCACATAGTAACTCCTTTAACTCTCACAATAACTTTGTATTATTGATTCTATTACTCTCCCCATTGAACCTATAAGGAAACTAAAGCACACGGTAACTTGCAAATACTGTTCTTTAGGTCACACAGCTAGTAAGTACATTTGCTTGTAATTCTCCATTTACCCCTCATCCACATCTATCCCTGCTCCTGTGCCCTAAAAAGGCTGATTTCTGCCAGTTACACCACCTGCATTCCTGAGTCCAAGGATTCTCTTTGGATTCAGCTGGTGGGAGGGACCCTCAAAGGATGGGGATGGGTAGAGAAAGGTGGTTGAAGTGGGGGTATTTATAATCACCCCCAGTGGCCCTCCCCTCCCTTGCTCACAGCCATGCAGTCATCCAACAGTGGCTGCATCTCTCCAGCCATGACCACGGCATCTGTCTAGTAACCCCTTTCCAATGGCTACTACTCTCATTGGGTGTCAGTTAACAGCTCCCCTTCTTGTGTCTTTGGGCCTAGAGGTGAGGACTGCTTTCCTCTCCTGCTAACGCAGGTTACCTTATCATTCTTTGTTTCCCTTCACATCCCCATAGCTAGTTCCTCCCTCAAAGTATTCAGTGACTGCTTTGATTGGGTCATCTATTTCCTGCCAGGACCCTGACTCATACAGAAGCAAAGATAGGACTTAAACCCAGGGTCTTGTTCTAGAGTCTATGCAATCTCTCTGCCCACCATGTGATACTGCGTCCTCACTTTGCTGGTATATGCGGGGTTTTTTTTTTTTTTGTACTGAAAGACCATGCACTGAGTTGCTGATAGGAATTTTATCCAGGAAGTAGAATTATAGGAGGAAATTTAAACTTCTGTATTTTATGGTTCTACAACATTTAAATTTTATTTTATATTTTTCTAATAAAAATGCAATAAAGGGGGTGCCTGGATGGCTCAGTTGGTCAAGCATCCAACCCTTGGTTTCAACTCAGGTCATGATCTCAGGGTCATGGGATCGAGCCCTGTGTCAGGCTCCACGCTCAGCAGGGAAGCTGTTTGAGATTCTCTCCTTCTGATGCTCCCACCACTTGCTCACTCTAAAATAAATAAATCATTTAAAAAATGCAATGAAGTATTACATATTCAACAGTGAGGCCGTAAACAATGGAAATTGATAGCACTTAATATTACTGACTGCTCCTTTAAAGAAATTTGGTCTACCCTCTTAGGACAGATAACCCATTTTATTTTTAATTTTTTTTAAGATTTTATTTATTTATTTGTGAGACAGAGAGAGAGAGAGAGCATAAGCAGGGGGACAGCATTCAGAGAGAGAAGCAGTCTTCCTGCTGAGCAGGGAGCGCAATACAGGACTCGATCCCAGGATGCTGGGATCATGACCAGAGCTGAAGGCCGATGCCTAACCCACTGAGCCACCCAGGTGTCCCTTTGTTTTAAAATTTTGACTATGAGGCTTTCTTATAAATTATGGATAATCATTCTCTAACATAGAAGTCTGGACAATGTGCTGTATATTGACACTCCTGGATTGCCAAAAAAAAAAAAAAAAAGTTCTTGAATAGGAAAATAGTAAAGGATTACTAAATTACTATTCCTCCTCTTGTTGACAATGTGCCAAAGAGATAGTGGGTACTAGTTCTTCCAATGGGTTGAGAGCCAGAAGAAAAAACACTTAATATTATACTTAACAACAACATACTCCAGAGTTTAATAAAGATAGAATTTGATAGTTTCCTTTGGGACAATACTGATGCACAGTAGAGTAAGTATGCTTCACATTTCATCAAATCTGGATGATCAAACTATATATAAGCAATATCTTATGGGGAACTGGAGTTTAAGCTACACCCCAACCTCATTATGCATGCACTGCTCTGTTCAGTCACGATGCAGACAAGCCTTACATTTCCCTTTTCCATACTGCAAACACAACATTCCCACACTACTTCTCCAATGCTCACAGTTTCCCACAGTCCAGTGAAACGGACTCTAGGAAGGAAACAAAATTCAATATTAACAATTTTGCCTCATCGCTGGACACTTTGGAATGCATCCTTTCCAAATATTCAAGGATAACGGCTATCATGTTTCTGATAGGTTAAGAAAAAAAAACATTTCAATCCTCACTTTTAAGTAGTAATTGATAACAGATCTATATCCCTGACATCCACATAGCTCAGGCAGTGTTTTATATTAGCACCCAACATCAAATTAACCAATTCCATTCAATGGAAAAAATCATAAAAGACCAGTCTTTTTCCTTCGATTCTTTCAGTCTTTCAGTCTCTCTCAACATGAAATGTTAAACTCATCAGTCGCACATGTGGTATTTCCTAAAAGCCAAATCTAGCTTACCAGGGAGGGAAAACAAAAACAAAAATGAAAAAACCCCGAATTCTCCCACCTCTAGGTATAAAAAGCCTCCAGATGTCACTCATATGCAATTCTCCTACCAAGGATTTATTAATGAATGACTGCCAACACTGAATATACCCACGGCCACAAATCCTTCAGCTCTGTGACGTCAAGACCTCAAACATGTGGGAAAAATCCAGGTCATTCATTATTGGAGCGTAAATGTTAACAATCTATGTCTCCAAGCCATAGACATTAGCCTGGTCTAACCCATCTGTCATCAACATCTAAATCAGTGAACATTATTTTCAGACTGACTTTTGCTACAATAAAGCTATCTACTCTATAGGTGAGGGAAGAATGAAAATTAACTACAAATGTTAAACAAATGCTATATTTTATGATCACATATGATTTTATATGTAACCGTTGAGTTAAACATTAATATATTTAGGAGCAAATCATTTCCCTTCATCTATAGCAATTGGTAGAGAGCTCCACATTGACTTACCAATCTTCCATATAATTATATGGGATATACACAGGACAAAACAAATGATTGCCTTATTTTCATGTCTGCAGTTTACTTATGCCTAAAACAATATTTTTGGATCAAGATGGGAGTAAGTCTCTGGCACAAGGACGGCCATCTTTTCTCATGCCCACATGGAGGCTTGCTCACATTGTAAGGGACTGACTGTTGCTAGCTGTATTACTTGGACTCTCTAAGTTATAGCCAGATGAAATTTTCAGTAAAAAATGAAGGGGGGGGGAATCGGAGGGGGAGACGAACCATGAGAGACTATGGACTCTGAGAAACAAACTGAGGGTTCTAGAGGGGAGGGGGGGTGGGGGGATGAGTTAGCCTGGTGATGGGTATTAAAGAGGGCACGTTCTGCATGGAGCACTGGGTGTTATACACAAACAATGAATCATGGAACACTACATCAAAAACTAATGATGTAATGTATGGTGACTAACATAACATCATAAAAAAAATGTCCTATATTCATTTCTAAAAAAGACATAAGTACAGTATAAGTACAGTACAATATCACAGGTTATAAAAACACTAATTCCATTGCAAATGCAGATAGGTGAATCCTTACAATTCATTTGTTTTCACATAATACCAATATCAGCACACAGATGACAGAAAAAAGATGACTCCACTATGTATCATTACGAAATATCTGCCCATTTTTCTACTAAATAAATCAATATATTTGAATGGACTTTTTTGTCTCATTCTGAGCATTCAGAATAAAAATAAAATATATTCTGAAGACATATTAAAAATTAATCACAAAGGAATAAGCCAGTTTCAAGAACTGTCATGGGTTGAATTTTGTGCTCCCTCCCCCAAAAGGTACTGAAGTCCTAACCCCCAGTGCCTGTGAATGTGACCTTATTTGAAAAAAGGGTCTTTGCAGATGATCGATTTAAGATGAGGTCATTAGTATGGGCCCTAATCCCTTTATAAAAAAGGGAAATTTGGACACAGAGACAGACATGTACAGAGCAAAGATGATGAAGACACAAGAGAATGCCATCTACAAGCCAAGGAATGTCTGAGACCACCAGCAGCTAAGAGAACAGAACAGATCCTTCCTTGAAAACTCAGAAGGGGCCAACCCTGCTGACACCCTGATCTCAGACTTCTATCCTCCAGAACTGTGAGAGAGGGGTGCCTGGGTGGCTCAGTCGGTTGGGCGACTGACTCTTGGTTTCGGCTCAGGTCCTGATCTCCAGGTGGGGAGATCAAGCCCCATGTCGGGCTCTGTACTCAGCAGGGAATCTGCTGGAGATCCTCTCCCTCTGCCCCTCCTCGCACACGCATTAACACTCTTTCTCTCAAATACATAAATCTTAAAAAAAGATAGAAAGAAGAAATGTAAGAGAATACATTTCTGTTGTTTAAGCCATTCAGTCTGTAGTAACTTGTGACAGCATTCCCAGCAAATTAACCCAAGAATTGACATTTCATTGTCTAACTTCACATGCTAATTATCTCAAAATAATATGCTGAGTCTTTGCTATTCCTTAATCACATTAATACAACTGACCAAGTTATTTTTTTGACTTCTCTTCAACTCACCCTCTATCAACACACACACACACACACACACACACACACAGCAGGAAAAAACAAAAATTAAGAAAGAACTTTTTGAAGGCAGCACAGTAATTTTTTTAAATACAAATTGCAATTGACTATTCTGATCACTGTACATCAATTATTATTAATGATGTTCCATTAACACTAGTTGTTTCACATTTTACTGCCTTACTTTTAAATATCAAAAATATTTCCAAATTTATGTTTTATCTTAGGTACAAAAAATTAAAATGGGACAATGCCATAAGGAACAAAAGGTTAAAGACAAGACAAAGATTTAAAACAAAATTAAATCAAAGTTTCCTGAAATGTTTATTAAACTTAATGGAGTTCATTACCCATTAATAAATGATAATATTAAAGTGAGAAAAAACAAGCACACTGAATTATACAGAGAAACCCCTTTCTTGCAGAGATCAGAGGTAAGCTAAAAAATTTTCCCTTACCCCAAAAGATTGGAAACTATAAAGAAAAGTTTCATTGATTTGGGGGAATGTATAAGACTATATCTACCTCAGTTTATCATGACCGGACTATTGCTTAATAAGGAAAACTTAAAATGTTAAACAAAATATTATATAAAAATTAGAACAGACTTTGCTACTGAGCTATGTAGTATGCCACTTCCATCAAGCACAGGATACTTCTGAGAGATACAAAGCCTCCAGGTAATCACAGTAACCAGCTCATTTAGGCCTGGGCAATAACTAGATAACTAAGTGTGGGGTGGCGGAGTACAAATTCACATTTATTACAGAATTCTGGCTGTACTGCTTACCATATAAAGAATTAAGAAGTACCTAGGCAACATTTTATAAGACTCTAATACACACACAGAGATCTTTGAAAACCTTCCATAAAGAAAGCATAACTTAAACAGACTCAGAGCTAAACTATGAGTCAAGCGGGTATATGAAGAGTGAAGAAACAGATAACCAAGGAGGTTTTATTCAGCAGACCTATACATTCAGAACTCTCCAGATAAGACTTGGATGAAAGATTCAGCATCACACATTTTGGAAATCGAGTTTTTCATATCTATCTAATATTCTGCATTCACAGTCCTATTAGGAAGAGGAAAGGTTTTAAGAAGTAGAAGATGTTGAAATCGGAATAGTAGATACTGTAACATTAATACCTTTCCCCCAAAATTTTTTCTAGGTCTGAAAAGAGATTGAATTGTAAGGTATGCAAAAGGATGAATTCTCCATAGCAATGGGGTCAGAATGATTTTTCAATTATTATAGTATAAACAAAAAGGGTAATATAAGGAAATAGGAGAGGAGGACATGTGCCTCCCATTTTAATCCCATCAAACATATCAAGATGCAAGTATCTGTGTGTACTGAAAAGTAGCATTTCTAATTCAAGCAACAAATACATGATACTGGGTTATTTCAAAGATAACATTTAAAATTAATGGGTGTCATTTTTGCCCTCATTTTCAGGTCATTTGCCAGAATCTGTTCTAGCTTACAGTGTTTGGGGATTTTTGAGATGAAGACTGATGACTGGGCGTGAAATCTCTGTTCATGTGACCTGAAAAGGATGTCTACGAAAAGCAGTGCTGGAAAGATAAGAAATAGCGTTTTCATGTTAAAAAAACAAAACAAACAAAAAACAAAAAAACAAAAAAAACTCAAGCAGAAATTTTTTTTGCCTAATTCCTACTTCATACTGTACTTTGCACTTTCTAGGAAAAATAAATCAAGCCTTTCCCTTCCACAGAACATGAAACATTCCTTTTGAAAGACTGGAAGCAACAGGACTAAAAATTAAGCAATTGTTGCCAATTAAATCTGTAGTACAGCTGCACCCATTTAAAAAGAGCAGCTGTTGAAGAAATAAAAGTACATTCTCTGCATCAAACTACAAAACACTAAAAAACATAGTGACATTTGATTAAATGGATATTTATTAGTGACAGCTCCATATGGCTTTTACACAGATTCTTTGACATAAACACCCACTTCTCTTATACTCCGAGTTGAGAAGCGCTTATCTCTGCAACAGACACTCTTAGCTCCAATTTTGCGTCCTTTGAGAAACAACTTTTATTTTAATGTGTATTATATCCAGGCCAGCTTGAGGACATATTACTGGGCTCTAATGATTTGCATTTGTCAACTTTGTTTGCCAGAATCCGCTTCTTCTAGAACTCCGTTTTCACGTCCTCATGTTGTATTTGGTTTCTTCTTTCCCACAGGCTCCTGAGTATCTGCTCATTTAAGAAGATACATACCTATAGAAACAGCATTTCTCTATGCCTCAGCTTTTTGGTCAGTTATTTTGGAACAAAAATATTTGTTTCTGTATAGATTAGAAACATTCTTCTGTATCAGGTTTTTTTGTTTTTGTTTTTGTTTTTTAGAGCGCAGAAAAAAGAACAGGTGTGCAATGCATATGTTTAGCCATGAAATTAACAAAATATTTTTCATCTTCCAGTTAAATGATCAATTATGTATTTGTAAGAGTCAAAGCAACAAAAAGAGATGATTATGTGCTTTTCATACTTGCCAGAGAAAAGTCATTTGGAGAGCTTGTTAAAAATATGTATTTACCAGGTCACTCCCTGGAGATTCTTGGTGAATTTTGTAAAGCCAAGAAGCTGGGTAGAGTTTGGGGTTTTGAGAAGAGATGCTACAAGCAGTAAGTGGGATTTATTTTAAGGTCTTAAAAAGATACAAGTAATGATTAAAACTCTTCTTGTATTTATTTATGGGGGGGGACGGCTTCATTGTGTTTCTTTACATGCAATTCACAGATGAGTTCCCAGGATGTCCCAGATTTGGTGACACTTAGATATACTATTGCAAAAGTCTTCTTATCCAGGTGACCAGGACTGGTAGTTGGTTAACAAAAAAATCAGTAAATGCAGTTGAGTCAGGTAAAGCAGAGACTCGTTTAAATAAATTAAATGTACTTAAATGATAAGTATTTGATTTTAACTTGAAATACTCATCATCCATGCATTCATTCAACAATCTTTCTAGGAAGGACAAGACCCTACAAGGTCTCCTATGTGGTACTCCGTGTCACTTTTAAAGGGAAGATAACCTAAACATCTGTAATACAGCAAGGTGATTTGATCTGGATATCTCTCCAAATATTTCACAATTATATCACCTACCGGTAACTTAACATATGTTAAATATACTTGGCCTTCATCAAGTCTTCCAAAGAAAGCATTTAACCAAGTTTCCATAAAACAGAAACTGCTTTCTGTTTATATTTAAATATTAGATATTTAAATTAAATTAATCCAAATAAATTAACTTTAAATTATGTAATTACACTACTAAGTATAAGTGGGAACAAATACAATTGATGGAGCAGTACATATAAGTTTGGGAACAAACAATTGACAAACATCAGTTGGTATTTTCAACTGAGACTGGGCAGCACTGGTCAGTTAGGTAAGCTGGTTAAGAGGAAGTCAGTGAACATCAACCATAGAAACATTTTTCTAGATATGTATCCTCTGGCAAGGGAAACAAAAGCAAAAATAAACTATTGGGACTACCGCCAAATAAAAAGTTTTTGCATAGCAAAGGAAACCATCAAAAAAACAAAAAGGTGAACTACTAATGAGAGAAGATGTTTGCAAATGATAACATCTAATAAGGAGTTGATATCCAAAATATATAAAGAATTTATACAATTCAACACCAAAAAACCACAGTCTAATTTGAAAATGGGGGGAGCACTTGAATAGACATTTTTTCAAAGACTACATGTACATGACCTAGAGACACATGAAAAGATGCTCAACGTAACTCATCATCAGGTAAATGCAAATCAAACCTACAATGAGATACCACCACCTCACACGTGTCAAAATGGCTAAAATAAAAAATGGAAGACATAGTGTTGATAAGGATGTAGAGAAAAAGGAACACTTGTGCCCTGTTGATAGGAATGCAAATTGGTGCAGTCACTGTGGAACACAGTATGGAGGTTCCTCAAAAAATTAAAAATAGAATTGCCATATGATCCTGTAATTCCACTATTCAGTATTTACCCAAAGAAAATACAAACACTACTTCAAACACCCCTATGTATATTGCACATTATTTTCAATAGCCAAGATACAGAAGCAATCCCAGGTTTCATCCATAGATGAAGAAGTTGTAGAGTGTGTATGTGTATAAATGAAATATAACTCAGCCACACACACACACACACACACACACACACACACACACACACACACAAAGAGAGAGAGAGAGAGAGATCTATTTATAACAACATGGATGGACCTAGAGGGTATAATGCTAAGTGAAATAAGTCAGAGAAAGACAAATACCATATGATTTTACTCACATGTGGACTTTAAGAAACAAAACAAAGAGACAAAAAACACTCATAGGTACAGGGAACAAACTAGTCGTTGCCAGAAGGGAGGTGGGTGGGGAGATAGGTAAAATAGATGAAGGGGATTAAGAGCACACTCGTCCTGATGAGCACTGAATAACATACAGAATTGTTGAATCACTATATTGTACACCTGAAAGTAATAGAACACTTCATGTTAGCAATACTTCAATTAAAAAAAAAAATAGAGGAAGTCAGGGAAGAGAATTTCTCCTATGGTTTCATTTCAGAATTTTAATGGTGTTCTGCCTTCACTGTCAGTGCTAGTTTTGTTTGGTTAGTTTTGTTTATTTAGCTTCTCTCTCTATAATTTATCTTTATGAGAACATGGTGGAAATGTTATTCACATATATTTTTCTCTTTACTGTCCTCCTATGGTTTTAAGCTAAATAAAACAGCTTCTGGGCAAATTATTGCTTTTTTTTTTTTTTAAAAAGGGAAGTTATATAATCCAAAGCAAACATTAAAGGAAAACTTCTTTCCGTGAAGTGAAAATCATCAATAGACCAAGTTATGGAAATTTATTCCTAACACACTTGCAATTAAGGCATTTCTTTACTAAGATCCTCTATTAATTTTACAAATCCTTTTATTTGAGAAATAACAATTTCAGAAGAAGTAACTGATCATGTTAAATTATACAACGCCTAGTACATATAGTGGCTCATTCATAATCAGAATAATTTTTAAATCCCAGGTGCTATGTAACTGATAAAGAAGAAAATAATTATAAACACCTTGAAGGCAGAAGGCCCCTGTTATATAGCTAACAATTAGCCTTGGCATTTTACCCTGTAATTTTTTATAATTGTGTCATTTTGTAGCAGTGACTCTAACTGCCAAATCCCTCCTATTCCCTGGCCAATAAACACACCCCCCGAGATGACCCAAACTTTGCACATTCTCTTCAGAGATAGTGGGGGAACTTGGCCTCGACCGCTATTAAATGAAGCCAGCAGGCAAGAGCAAGAACTTTATGGACAGAAGAACTCCTCTTCATTGCCATCCCCATAGCCAAGAGACAAATTTTCCTCAGATACTGGCTTTGGTCAACAGTGATGAAAAGGACGAATGATGAAGAAATCTTGACAGACTAAGCCTGGTGATCATTTAGGAACCTCAGGCTTAGATCGTCTACCTACTCGGTTTTGATCTCTTGTCTACCTTCCAACCTCTTGGCCGCACCCACACTGGTCCACTTAAAGTCAACTGAAGATTTTAGTATACAATGTTCAGCTAGTAACACGCAAAAAGATTTCAAGTAATGGTGAGAAACTTCTAAGCAATTCCAGCTGCAGAAGTCTCTGATCCAAGTGTCCTCAGTGTAATTTGAATCACTTTCCAACCACAGTTGCTGCCATGCTAGCCCCAGGAAAGACAACATTGTATAAATGGGCTCATGTTTGATCACGAGCTCAAAGGATCAAGATTTGGATATTATTATGAACAACTTTAATATTTTTCTGCAGTGAGACTCTTTCTTCCTTAACTTCCTTTTAACTCCAAACCCAGAGTAATTTTTAAATTCTGGCCCTCGGCAACAGAGATGCAAGATGTGTCATGGTATATATATCTCAGGAGAATACACCGAAAGGAACTTATGTAGAAAGACATATGAACTTTGGCACTGATCAATAAGGAAGAGTGGTGAAAAGGTCTCCTGGTGACAGTATGATCACGTTATACCCATAAGAAGAGAGGAGTCCAGCAGTATCCATTTGATATATTTCATATAAAGGACAAGTGATTTATTCATTGTTTTTCGACTTCCATTAACTATGTCGGTTATCTTTTAAGAGAATGACTAAAAACACTGTGAGAGGGAGAAGTCTTTAGAAGCCGCAGATGCCATAAGTCAGCTGTTACTCCTGAGAAATATCGCAGCACTACCTGAAAAAGCAGAAGTCAGTCCCAACAAAGTGCCATTTTTCTAAGCAAAAGTATAGGGGAGAAAGCCAGCCTTGAGAAACTGGTTAAATAAATGCTGACGATGCCACACGTAAACATTTTCAAATTAGTGTACTTGCCTCAGTTCTTTTATCAAGATGGAAAAGAAAATGCATGAGAAAATTGAGAAGGCTGGAAGACTTTTCAACTGTCCAAAAATCAAGGCAAAAATGCATATGCCAAAACACTGACCTGAAACTAATTTGAGATTCATAGCAAAAGAGGAACTTTTTACATTAGTATTGATAATACTGCAATGTATTCCATAAAATACCAGCACTTTCCTGGTGAAACATATAATTATTCCATTAAAATTTGTTCTCTTTACAAAGGAGGAGAGATGTCATTTAAATCATATATCAAAAGAGGTAGTCCATTTGGATGAAAAGTATTACTTCCTAGAAATTTTTCAGTTACAATAAACATTTATGTAATTACATTTACAGGCAATTCTTAATTTTGTGGATTACATTCAATATTTATTGAGCTCATATTGTCAAGCACTGTGCTAGGTACTAAAGATACCAAAAAACCAAAACAAAACAAAACAGTCATCGGGGGCTCACTGAAGGCAATATGCATAGTGGGTAGAGTTAGGGGCTCTGGATCCAGCACTTAATTATGTGACATAACTTAAGTGTTTTCAGAAGCTTCATCTGATGAAGGTATATAAAACACAAATGGCTCTCTAGGGTGTTTCTGATTATAGCTACCACTATATTTATTTTCAAAGTATCCTCTTTGGAATCCTTGCTCCTTTTAATTTAGCAGGGTGCCTCCCAACATGGCTCCCCTGTTTATTCCACACGGACTGAGCTGTCAATGGGAATAAACCATCCTTATTCCTAAGAGCACTTGAAAATAAAAATTTACAGGAACAATTCCTACAGTTAATCATCCCTCTCTCACAATTATTATTATGAGCATTACAATCGTTAACAGACTATTTTGGAAGAATATGAGTCATCTGCAGAACCTTAAAGCCTTACACATTTTATTTATTTGTTTTTAATTAATTATTTGAGAAACAAGTACTTCCGAGATTTCAAGAAGCCAAATCTGTGGCTTCTGGCAGAAGCTTAGATCTGGAGAACACTGCTTACTCCAGTGACAAAGGAGAAAGGCAAGCTGTTGGAGCATATGAATCATGAAGAGACTTTTCAAGCTCCATTTTTGGTTGTTATGAAGGAAGGGGGGGGCACTAACATGTTTTTCAGAAAGGATTCGGTTGCTATTTAAGGGTCTCACTCCCAACGCTAACATACTTAATGACAGAGAAAAAGAAATCTCACCGGGCTTCTTCCTCTTGTACAGAATGGTATTTCTTGAAATCAAGGAATTTTAATTACTTTAAAATGTACAAATCATTCACTCTCTTTAAAACTCTAGCATGCTGAGTTACAGATGGAAAGATACATAATTCTCTACAGGACTGTAAATCATGATCGGTTTATAGGCTTGAAGGTGGAGCAGGCTTGAGAATGAAGGAATATGTGTTCCCTACAAATGCACCACAAACACTGTACATGCCTATTTGTTCTTGGCAAAATGTTTTTAAATGAGGCTTCTGGTTTACTCAATGGTGTATGGCATCTCTTCAGGTAGGATTTAGTTGCTATTACTTTATTTGGCACCTTAATTCATAACATGCTCAAGAAACATTAGCTCAACAATCATAATTAATTACATGTATTCATGTATTAAGAACTAGACCAAAAAAAAAAAAAAAGGGATTCAAACAGTTTCAGAAGCCTCTTTGTTAGAATTCAATGAAACAAAGCTTACCTGCTTACATATGAAATGAATTCCCTCAGTGGAAATTACACTGTTCCTCCTCTGCTTGAACCTCAGTGTCAAATAAAGGAAATGCTGGTGACAAAATTTAATGATCTAAAAAAGAGGCATTATTTTTTTTCCAGTTTTATAAGCAGTGTTTCCCTTAGGAGTATTTACGCCTAAAAAAGGGATATAAACTTAATAGTTATAATAATTTAACTCATCAATCCTAACCTCAGATTTTGAACATTTCTAAAAACAGACGTAACTAATATCTTTACTCACTCGTATATATACCAAATCAAGAGGGAACATTAAGATATTAGAAATGGGAGGGACGGGGTGGCTGGGTGATGGACATTGGGGAGGGTATGTGCTATGGTGAGCGCTGTGAAGTATGCAGGACTGTTGAATCACAGATCTGTACCTCTGAAGAAAATAATACATTATATGTTAAAAAAAAAAAAAGATAGCAGGAGGGGAAGAACGAAGGGGGGGAATCGGAGGGGGAGACGAACCCTGAGAGACGATGGACTCTGAAAAACAAACTGAGGGTTCTAGAGGGTAGGGGGGCAGGGGGATGGGTTAGCCTGGTGATGGGTATTAAAGAGGGCACGTTCTGCGTGGAGCACTGGGTGTTATGCACAAACAATGAATCATGGAACACTACATCAAAAACTAATGATGTAATGTATGGTGATTAACATAATAAAATTTAAAAAAAGAAATGAGTATAATTCTCAACAATAAATTTTATACTAGAAATAAGACTTCTAAGAGATGATCAAGTTTTAACATTAATAGATGCTAACTTTTACTTAATATCAAATGCTTTACTATCTACAAATAAAAGAAGGGATGTGCAACTTGAGAATTGTGCTGTTTCTACCTACATTTAAAAAACCCCACAAGTCAAAGTACAACACTTGTGGATGTGAATTCCAGCCTTGCTGTATACTTGGGGCAAATGATTTTAACCTCTACAAAACTCCATTTCCTTATGAGGAACACGAAGGTAACAAAACAAATTTATAGGGTTGTTGTATCAAATTAAATAGCATACTTAAAGCACTTAGCATGGTAAGAATAATTGAAAGCTCTGATTAATCCAAGAAAAAAACTGTCCCTTTCCGGCCAAATCTCAACTGCTTCTATTTTTTGGCAGCTTTTTCTCCCTCTAAGTACTCTTTTTAGCCAAACAGCCTGGGACTAGTTAAGTTTAAGACATAACTAGCTATAAACACACACTGAATTCTGCTTAATGATATGCATGCTGATAGATTTCAGGGAAGTGTACCCCTATCTGCAACATACTTTGAAATGTATCAAAAAACTTAGATGCACTGGTAGATTGATAAAGTGTTGGAGAGATGGACAGATACATGATTAAGAAAATAGTATAAAATGTTAATGGTAGAATCTAGTTGGTATGTACATGGGTGTTCAGTGTAAGTTTCAACTTTTCAGTATGTTTGGCATTTTCTGTATACAAAATTAGGGAAAAAATACCCAGCATGCTTCACTGAAACTTCTGAATCTTAAGAAATTCCAAAATTCAATTCCAGATAAGGAGAATGGTGGGGAGAAATTTAACTGCCTTCTTCTTTGAGTCAAAAATAATGCTTGGAAGATGCTAAGATAAGTGAATTTTAACCAAAAAACAGGAAGCCTGTGAGTTGTCTGGCTAATGTATGAATCACACATATGAAACCAATGATTTTTTTTCCTCATTATGTAAAATACTGTGTCAGTCAGTCATGAGATTTCCTCAATCTTAAACTTAACTGTGTTGAAGAACATACCAATAATTGATGGCACTGGAGAGAATGTGTTATAAAGTGAATCTTTGTAGCTTATGTTTTAACTTTTAGGAAGCAGGTATGTGTCTATAACTCTCAAAATCATGCCTCCACTGCCCTCTCTGCCCTACTTCTCTATCTCCGCAGCCAAGTCAGCAGGTAGACACCCTTGCTTGTTTTATGTTTGAGAAGATTATAGCAGAAACTCAAGAGTTCCTTTCTTCTCACTTCTCATTTATCTAGCTAGATACTGAATTATTCCTTTCGACTTGTGGCTTTCATTTGCATATCAGCTTAAAGTGCTGCTCCTCATGACTTGGTAAAAATAAAGTATTTCTTTAACAATGGAGCATGAGTGCATTATTTCTGATCAGAAATAAGAAGACTGCAATGCCTTACTTGCAAACTGCATAATAATTAGGCGAATAACTTTGCTGGCACATAGTTTTGTGTTTTTTTGCTTTTTGTGGAGTTTTTCTGATATGGTACTTTTTAAAATGGAGAAAAGAGGTATTGATGGTGAAATATTTAACTCATATGTTTTTTTGTAGCAGCTCCAAATTTGACAGACAATCCCTAATCAAATGTATAGTATATCTTTGCTCCAAAAGATTTCCCCACGGATTTTGAAATTCTTGCAAATATCAAGAATATGTCTTTCCTTTTTTGAACTCTACTAGTGATTAATACTAAGTGTTCACTGGAGAGAGGAATATCCTCAAAATATAGCTTAGCAGTGAGTATATGGATTGAATGAAGGTATGACTCACCTGCACTAAATTCTTGGACAGTATTAGTTGGAAACAAGGCAATTTTTCTGGGTTTTTTTTTTCACTCATAACTAATGCTGACCCTGTTACATCAAAAGAAAAAACAAAGTTAAGTTGTCACTTCATTGCTAATGGCAGAAAGGAATATGGGACTTTAGACCATTATAGTCTTGATAATTTTCAGTGTGTCGTTTAATAAGTCCTGACATTTTTAGCCCACAGATTCAAAACAATTTGATGGAATTTGCCAAGGGTTATAATCTTGTTGACATATCTTTTTGATCTTTGGGGAAGGACTTTTCATCTAAACCCCAAGGCGTTGGTTTGAATCCCCACAGACCCAAGCATATGTTCAAGAGACTCATAGTCTATCCTTCTTGGATAATTTAGATAATCACAATGAATGAATTATCCTTCAATGCCAACTATATTCTCCTGTAGTTGTAGATTCCCATGATATATGATGCCACAAGGTGAAATAGGTCAGGCAATGATCAAGACAGACTAGTGGCAGGAAATTTGCTTGAAGTTCTCATTAGGGCAGAGATATCAGTGAATGGCTCCCTATACTCAGGTTTCTTTGAATGCTTTTTGAAAGTTTCCTATGATTTTTTTTTTTTTTTACCCAAGCCCCTACACACACCTATAGGATCAAAAGTAGTTTCTCCTAAGTAATCAGTAGGCTTTCATTTAATAAACATTATAAATCAATCATCCACTGGGTCTTGTTTCTCATAGCAACTACCAGGAAGTTTAGAGCAAATTTAGGCTACTTACAGGAAATTAGAAGACTGATAATATTTGTTAATGTTGTTATTGTTACAATCTCACTTCTGACCCCATTTTTATGCCTCTTCTTTTGCTTTAACACATACTTTTAACATATATTGCCTTATTACATATTTCATATATTTACATAAGCAGTAATATGGTTGCAAATGTTTTAACAATGGATTCTCTAGAGGGAAGGTGTGTGTGTGTTTAGTATAACACGATATGTGGATATACAGCACAAAATTTGTAAATAATAATATTACTGAAATATATAAACACACCAACTTTCTGTTTTAGATTTCAAAGAGTCAACTGATTTTTTTTAAAGATTTTTATTTACTTGAGAGAGCGAGCAAATGCGAGCACAGAAGAAGAGGGAGAAACAGACCCCTACTGAGTGGGAAGGCTGACGTGAGGCTGAATCCCAGGACCCTGGGATCATGACCTGAGCTGAAGGCAGACACTTAACTGACTGAGCCACCCAGGCTACTCTCAAAGAGTCAACTGATTCTTGAAGATTATTTTTGTTGATTCTTCCCTAACTTTTGTATCCTTAGCTAACTTATGGTTGCCTTTCTTTATTTATATTATTTTTTATTAGCACACATCTTCCCTAGCCCAACACTCTAAGATTCATTGTTCTTTAATACTATACAGTGCTTAGCTCACTGCTGGGAACCTCCCAGGCAGATCTTCAGAACTTACAATGAATACAAATAAGTAAATTCAAGCTTTATATAGATACACACATATATGATGGATCAAAAAATAGTTAGATTGCTTTTCTTTAATTTTATTTCTCCAACCACCCCCCCACCACTGCCACCCCTTGCCTCTGGCAACAACCAATTTGTTCCATGAGTCTTTTTTTTCCCCTTTGGATTCCACATATGAGATCACATGGTATTTGTCTTTTTCTGTCTGACTTATTTCACTTGGCATAAACCCTCTGGGTCCATCCATGTTGTCAAAAATGGAAAGAGTCCATTCTTTTTATGGCTGAATAATATCCTATTGTACATGTACACCACAACTTCTTTATCCATTCATCTACTAATGGACACTTGAGTTGTTTCCCTATCTTGGCTACTGTAAATAGTGCTGCAGTAAACACAGGGGGTACAGGTATTTTTTGAGCTAGTGTTTTCATTTTCTTCAGATAAATACCCACAAGTAGAACTGCTAGATCCTGTGGTAATTCTAAAATTTTTAATATTTTGAGGAACCCATACTGTTTTCCATAGTGGTTGCACCAGTTTACATTCCCACCAAGAGCACACACAGTTTCCCTTTTGTCTACATCTTCGTAAACACTATTTCTTGACTTTTCTATAATCGTCATTCTAACAGGTGTGAGGTAATATCTCATTGTGGTTTTGATTTACATTTCCCTGATAATTAATGATGAACATCTTTTTATGTACCTGTTGGCCATCTGTAAATCTTCTTTGGAAAAAAATATATATTTGGATCTTCTGCTCATTTTTAAATTGAATTGTTTTTTGTTTTTGCTATTGAGTTGTATCAGTTCTTTATATACTATGAATATTAACCCCTTATTAGATTCATAATTGGCAAATATTTTCTCCCCTTCAGTAGGTTGCCTTTTATTTTGTTGGTTTCCTTTGCTGTGCAGAGGCTTTTTAGTAGGACACAGTCCCATTTATTTTTGTTTTTGTTGCTCTTGTTTTGTCAGATTAAAAAAGTCATCACCAAGATCTATTTCAAGACGTTTATTTCCTCTGTTTTCTTCTAGTTTTATGGTTTCAGGTCTTACATTTAAGCCTTTAATCCATTTTGAGTTAGTTTTTACATATGATGTAAGATAGTGGTCAAGTCTCTTTTTTGGCAGGTGGCTGTTCAGTTTTCCCAACACCATTTATCAAAGACACTGTCCTTTCCCCATTGTATAATCTTTGTTCCTCTATTACAAGTTAATTGACCACATATGCATGGGTTTATTTTGGGGCTCTCTATTCTGTTCCATTGATCCATGTGTCTGTTTTTATGCCAATACCATACTGTTTTAATTACTGTAGCTTTGTAATGTAGTTTGAGATCAGGGAGCATGATACCTCCAGTTTTGTTCTTCTTTCTCAAGATCACTTTGGCTATTTTGTGTGTGTGTGTGATTCCATACCTATTTTTGAATTATTTTTCTATTTCTTTGAAAAATTCCTTTGGAATTTTTATAGGGATTATAGATTGCTTTGGGTGTTTAGATATTTTAACAAAATTGATTTTTCTAAAACATAAGCACAGAACATCTTTCCATTTGTGTCTTCTTTAATTTCTTTCATTAATGTCTGGTAGTTTTCAATATATAGATCTTTATCTCCTTTGTTAAATTTATTCCTATATATTTTATTCTTTTGGATGCAATTGTAAATTCATTTCATTTCTCTGATAGTTCATTAATAGCGTAAAGATATGCAACAGATTTTCATGTACTGGTTTAATATGCAACTTTACTAAATTTATTAGTTGTAACAGTTTTTTGATGGGCTCTTAGGATTTTCTATATATAATATCATGCTATCTGCAAACAGTGACAGTTTTAGTTCTTCCTTTTCAATCTGTATGCCTTTTATTTTTTTCTTACCTAATTGCTCTGGCTAAGACTTCCAATACTAAGTTGAAAAAAAGCAGCAAGACTGGGCATCCTTGTCTTATTCCTGATCTTATTGGAAAGCTTTTAGCTTTTCACCATTCAGTATGAAGTTAGCTGTGGACTTGTTATACATGGCTTTTAGTCTGTTGAGGTATGTTTCCTCTATTCCCACTTTATTAAGAGTTTTTATCACAAACAGATGCTGAGTTTTGTCAAATGCTTTTTCTGCTCTTCACATACTGAGATGATCATATGAATTTTTATTCTTTACTTTGTTAATGTGGTATGTCACATAGAGGATTTACAGATGTTGAACCATCCTTGCATCCTTGAATGATTTTTATACTCCAATCACAGAAGGCTTGACATTGACAATCTCCACTTATAAGGATCACAATATCAAATCCATCTCACAAAACTCAAATCAAATATTACATAACACAAAATACATGTATCTTGTTTTCCCTTTACCACGTGGCATAGGTATTATCAAGGTACTGATTTTTCCCAGTCTAAGGACATTATAGATTGATTATAAGTTTGTGACATTAGTATTTTACTTGTCAATAATAGCAATGCTATGCTACTATTTTTCTGAATATTGCCACAATCAATCTTCAAAATAAGAATAGAAGTCAGAAGAACAAGATCTTTATTTTATATCTCAAAGAGAGAATAAACTATATAAAATGCAAGTGATGACTGCAAAAAAAGACTAGAAAGCTACCTGATTTTAAACTCCATAACTTCTAGCATGAACTAAAATACAAACAGAAGCATTGAAATAATTTTTGTGCCTATGGTTTCTTGGCTCTAACTCACTCCACTCCTATTTCTACTTCCACGCTTATCTAGCACCAGCCTCTTGTATGCCATGAACAGTTTCAAAAACACCTGCCTTTCAGTTTCTTCCTTTATTAGGAGTTTAGCCTGTATCTTCAGCCCATTGAGATCCCCATTTCCAGATACACAAAACCAAAGTCATTTCTTTTGTTCATTATATACCAACCATGCATAAAGTTAATCATTTAAGCACAGAGATTACATCATTTTTCTCACTCTTTAGATCTTACCATAGAACAGAACTCACATGCAAAAGTAAATATGATCTCACTGAGGACACTGAGCCCAAGAACATGGACATTTACTGATTTCAATGGAGGAGAAAGAAGAGGAGCCCAGAAATTTGAAAAGGCATACCTATTTTACTGTGCTTTACTTTACTGTGCTACACAGATATTGGTATTTTTTACAAACTGAAGGTTGGTGGTAGCCATGCATCAAGCAAGCCTAGCTGTACCATGTTTCCAACAGTCTTCGCTTACTTTGAGTCTCCGTGTCACAGCTCAGTAATTCTCACAATATTTCAAACTTCTTTACTATTATATTTGTTATGGTGATCTGTGACCAGTAATTATAACTCATTGAAAGCTACATGATAGCATTTTTTAGCAATAAAATATTTTTAATTAAGGTAGGTACATTGTTTTTTTAGACATAATGGTATTGCACACTTAAGAGACTACAATATAGCATAAACATAATTTCTATATGTACTAGAAAACCCAAAAAATTCATTTGACTTGCTTTATTATGATATTTGCTTTATTGCAGTGGTCTGGAACTGAGCCCACAATACCTCTGGAAGTATGCTTGTGTCATACATATAAATATACATTATATAGCTTTCCCTATTTTCAGCATAAAAGGTAGATGATAAGGAAAGGAGAACTTTCTCTCATCATTAAAGGACAGACTGTTTTGTCATTCACTTTTGATCAAAGGGATCTAAAGAGACTGATTAACAAATCATTCAGCTATTTTGGCCTGTGAACATTCAATAATCATAGCACCCTCCCATCTACACTAAAAAGGAAGGAAGGAAAGAGAGAAAAAGAGAGAGAGAGAGAGAGAGAGAGAGAGAAGAAAGAAAGAAAGAAAGGAAGGAAGGAAGGAGGGAGGGAGGGAAGGAGGGAGGGAGGGAGGGAAGGAAGGAAGGAAGAAAAAGAAAAGAAAAGAGAAAAGAAAAGAAAAAGAAAGAGAGAAATGAACAGACAGACACAAGTTTATCTGCTGTGAATAATGGCCCAAAAATATCACATCCTAATCCCTGGAACCTGTGAATGTTACCCTATATGGCAATAGGGACTATGCAGATGTGATTAAGGATCTTGAGAAGGTGAGATTATCCGGATTATCTGGATAGCCTTAATGTCATCACAAAGATCCTTATAAAAGGGAGTCAGAAAAAAATCTAAAAACAACAGAGGCAAAGGCAATATGAGGACTAAAACAAGACATTAAGCTGCTGGCTTTGGGGAGGGAGGAAGAGGCCAAGAGCCAAGGAATGCAAAGAATGCAACTCTAGAAGCTGGAGAAGTAAAGAAAAAGAATTTTCCCCTAGAGTCTCTGGAGGGAGCAAGGCCTGCTGAAACCTTGACTTTGCACCAGTGAAACTGATTTCATACGTTTGATCTCCATGATCATAGGAGAATAAATGTGTGTTGCTTTAAGCCCCTGAGTTTGTGATAATTTGTTTTTAGAAGCTAAAGGAAATGAATATACCTACATTAAGCTATAAAAAATTTTGTCACCAAAATCATCTTCAAGAGAATGAAAATTCAAGAAAATACTAAGAAAAAGATACCCACAATGTATATAATTGACAAAAGATATGTATCCAAAATAAATAAAGAATTCTTATGAAATAACAAAAGGACAAACCATTAATAACAAAGTGGGCAAAAAACACAAAAGGGCATTTCATGGATGACTCCTAAATATATGAAGAGAGATTCAACTTCACTAGCAATCATTAGCATGACAATTTAAAAAACATAGTCAATTTCATTTCACACCCATCAGATTTGTCAGTATGTAGAACAGTTAGACTATGTATGTACAATCTGCTAGGGAGGACGGTCTATTGTTACATATAGCACATAGACTCATTCCATATGCACAATATTCACAATTAAAAGTTTTTACCTACAAAAATTCAATGATACAACTTCCCAGGACTGTTATAACAAATTAGATACTATTTCCAAGATCCACCTTCATATTTGAATTGTTCATTATTGATTGTTGAAAAAGTTATACGTCTTACATGTAAGATCACACATAAAGAAGCTTGCACTGAGTGTCGCTTAAAATATGTTAGCTGCAACACATTCAAAAGATCTACCATGTTAGTACATAATCATTTTATTTAAGCATAAATCTGAAAATATACACTCTTTAATAATCTTTAGATAATAAGCTGTTTATGTGTCCCCGAACTCTGCCCTTTAATCCAAGCCAAATTTAAAAATTCCCTCAAATAACATTAAAAACTACACATTCCAGGGGCGCCTGGGTGGCTCAGTCGTTAAGCGTCTGCCTTCGGCTCAGGTCATGATCCCCACATCGGGCTCCCTGCTCGGCGGGAAGCCTGCTTCTCCCTCTCCCACTCCCCCTGCTTGTGTTCCCTCTCTTGCTGTGTCTCTGTCAAATAAATAAAATCTTCTAAAAAAAATAAAATAAAATAAAAAAACTACACATTCCAACATCTAAAAAATTTCAGAGGAAACCCTGATAAGATTTAGACATTAAACTCATCTTTATTTTTCTCAGGATGAAGAGTCACTAGCTACTTCCTGGTTTTTTTTCAGACCTAGTTCTTAAGATGAGGTGCAGCTGTAATAATGTGGTCACTTTGATTAATCAAGCCCCAGAGGGATGACTAGATTGAGAGAGAGATTTAATAACTGAAGATTGTAGGATTTTATATCTAACTGAATAGTTGCACCTTGAGGAGGAAGGGAAAAAAAAAAAAGTGGTCTCTCTTCCAGTTTCCAGAATTTCCTACTGATTGGGGTTGCAGTGGGCATGAAGGGAGGAACTAAAGTTGCTGGAATGGACAGGAACTATGCCCCTCCTTAAAACTGACCCCAAAGATGCCAACTATCAGGCGGCAGAGATTTTCCATTTAAGACCCTGAGAAAAGAAGAAAAGAACACAGCACTGGCTTTGTTAGACGCTGAACTACTTTATGCAACAACTGAAGAATCCCTTCCCGGTTGTCTTTTCTCATCCATTCTCCCCAGAAATATGTTAAAAAATGCTGATTCCTGAACCCCAATTCTGATCTACAGAATCAGAATCTCTGAGACGGTATCCAAACATCACTTAAGTTATACAGACACACATTCAAATGTAACTCTATAAGAAACAACAGTTCTCTTAAGGTGGGAGAAATATATCTTTTCCTTTAGTTTACATATGGGGCCAATATTCCCCAGTTTGAACGTAAGCGCTATTTATGGTTCACATCCTTTCTGACTGATCAAGTAAGTGCCACACTGGTTAAAAAAAACAATTACACACACACACACACACACACACAAACACACGCACACACACTGGTTAAAAATATATATATTCACATATATATAAAATATAGAATGAATATATATATATATACATATATATATATATTCTAAATGTTACCTTCTCCCTTACATCTCAAGTACCAAATACAGGAGCTGACAGACATGTAAAAGATATTTCGTAAATATTTTTTGAATGAGAAGATCAGAGAAATGTACTTAAAAGGAACAAGTATCACATATCAAATATTATTTTGGTATAAAACCTAAAATTCATTACTTCTTTAAAATGCACACTTTGGGATAAATAGTATCAATATACCCAGAATCCATAAACCTAGAAAGTGTGCATGCTTTTTACTTGTTCAGTCCCGATTCTGGGATTTTAAGTGGTAAAGAACTTGAGGCAATAGAAAAAAAGAGGAGTTTTTGAAACTGTGGATTGGCCACTTACAAAATAATAGCAATGAGGCTCTGAACGTGGAAAGGGAGAACCCAGTAAGAAGAGACAGATGATCCAGACCCTAGCCCCAGAAACTAGGATTTACAGAGTGGAAGCACAGAGGAAAGGGGGGTTAATTTAAGCCAGTGGTTCTCTCCTTTAACTGCATGTTCCTTTAGTCTGCCATAATAAAATATTATACCCTGGGGGACCTAAACACTGTCTCATAGTTCTGGAGACTAGAAATCCAAAACCAAGGTTATCAGCATGGTTGATTTCCGGTGAGAGGTTTTTCCTTGGGTTGCAGATGACTGCCTTCTCATTCTGTCCTTACACATTGTCAGTAGGGAGGGGGGTACGTACCTTCACTCTACTCTCTAACCCCACTTTCCAAAGGCCTCATTTCAGAGGTTAAAACTTTAACATATCAATTTGGCCGGGGGCAGGGGGGCACAATTCAGTCCACAGAACTGCATTTCAAAAGTTGCAGAATTATTGTGAACCAGCTAAGGCTCACACCTACAAATTCAGAAATCAGAGATTATTATTTGACTTAAGGAGAAAAGAAAAGACTCTCCTCTCTACCTCTTCCATACTCACATACCTACATTGTCCCCAACTCCCATTTTAAAATACCGTAAACGAAAAAGTATTATAAATTATACCATGCTTGCCTGTTAACTTATATACTGTTGTAAGAGGCAATACAGATTAGCTATTTAATAATTTGAGCTTTGTAATCAGATGACTCTAGGTTAAAATCCCTAATAACAGCGGTCATACATGATATCAAAGAAGGTCTGTAGGACACCACTCCCTCCCTAAACATGTGGCAGCTCAGACATCATTCATTCTTACCTCTTTTCCACTGAGCTGAGCTACAGTGTCAGAGCCATTCTTGAGATAGCATTCAACTTAAGTAGAAACAACTCAAAATGAAACCTATTTTCCACCCCTACTCTAAAAACTTCCATTTTATGCCATAAGGCCCATCAACCAACTTATTTCCTTCATTAGACAAAGCTTTAGTACACTTTTTTAAAAAAAGACTAACCCAAAAGGTAAGAAAAATAATGGAAGATACTGAATGATTACTACTGTGCAAGCCAGAAAAGAACAATCTAAGTTTTCTTAACATACGTAACAGGAATAGAACCAGGAAAGAGATTTTTTCTCCAGTGTTGATACACAACAGACACATAATATTTTGTGAGTTTAAGATATACAACATGTGGATTTGATACATGTATGTTGTGAAATGATTAGCATTAGTTAACACCTCCACTACCTCATGTAAATACTATATCCTTTTTGTGTTGAGAACATACACATCTACCCTCTCAGCGACTTTCCAGTATATAATACAGTACTGTTAACTATAATCATGAGATCCCCAGAACTTACTCATCTTATAACTGGAATTTTGTATCATTTGACCAACATCTCCCCATTTCCCCCACACCCCAGGCCCCCACCGTGCTATTCTCTGAGTTTGACTTTTTTAGATTCCACATATAGATGACATCATATAGCATTGGTCTTTCACTGTATGACCTACTTCACTGAGCATAACGCCCTCAAATCCAAACATGTTGTCACAAATGGCAGGATGCCCTTCTTTCTCATGGCTGAATAATATTCCATTTTATGTGTACGTACACACACACACACACACACACACACACACCCCGCATCTTCTTTATCCATTCATCTATAGACAGACACTTAGGTTGTTTTCATATCTTGGATATTGGGAATAATGCCGCAGTTGCAATGAACACAGGAGTGCTGATCTCCCTTCAAGATCCTGATTTCCTTTGGATATACACAGAAATGCAATGGGTGAATCGGATGGTAGTTCTATTTTTAATTATCTGAAAAACTTCCAAACCATTTTCCCTAGTAGCTGTACCAATTTAGATTCCCAACAGTAAACTGCACCCTTTTCTCCCCAGTTTTGCTAACACTTATCTCTTTTCCTTTTGATGAAAGCCATATTTCACAGGTATGAAACTGATATCTCCTTGTGGTTTTGATTTGCATTTCCCTGATGATTAGTGATGTTGAGCATCTTTTCATGTATCTGTTCACCATCTACATGTCTCCTTGAAAAAATGTCTACTCAGTCCCTCTGCTACTTTTTTTAATTGTACTGTTTGGTTGGGAGGTTTTTTCTTTTTGCTATGAGAGTTCTTTATGTATTTTGGATATAAGCCCTTATCAGATCTGATTTGCAAACATTTTCTCCAATTCCATATATTGCCTTTTCATTTTCTTTTGCTACAAAGAAGCTTTTTTGTTTAATGTAGTCCCACTTTTTTATTTTTGTTTTTGTTGCTTATGCTTTTGGTATCATATCCAAAAACTCATTGGCAAGAGAAAGAGATTAAAATTCAAGATAGGATTTCCAAGAGGTGGAAACGGAAGCAAATTTAGAAAAGAAGACGACACAACTTTCCAGTCACTTCTGGCAGAGAATGTCATTTAGAGTTCCCTGAAAGCCTATAAAAGAGCATTTCTGCCACGGGAATTTCTGTCTTGCCTGCCTTCATTGTCCACACTGACTTTTAACTTCAGAGTTTACATACTACATAGAATTACAATAGTGTTAACCTGTGTTAAATAATCTATTGTTTTTACTTCCTAAATAACTTACAGTTTCCGTACTCGTCTCATGTAATATTTCAGAGGTCATCAAAAACCTGTGTTGTGCCTAAAAAGATTATGCTTCTCTAGATATTACTCGATAGGTAATGTCTTATAAAGACGTATAGAAGCACCTGTGTTTGCTGGAAGGCAATTGTAGGTGTTTTTAAACTAAAGTAGTTCCTAAATAATTATCATCAACAACACAGCACTTCAACTAATTTATCAAATTCAGAAAGAGTCCATAGGTTTCTGTGGTGAATAAAAATGCTACAGATGTATGCTTCAGGGAAGTGACTGTGAAGGCAATGTGGAAAACAGACTTTGGGGGTGAGAGGCTAGAAACAAAAGACCGTGACAGATGGCTGGGTGGGAGATGATGAAGATCAGCCAAGGTTGTAGGAATCGAGAGGAGTTGGCACTTAGAAAACCAACAGGACGTTACAACATATTGAAAGGAAGAAATGAAGTTTGGAGGGCAAGCAAAAAATGGATTCTGGGTGCCACACTCAGGCAACTAGAAGGGTACTTAGATTGTTGGGGGAGCTAGGAAAATCTGAAAATTTCAGCCACTCTAAGGCCTAAAGAATGGCTGGGAAGTCTTTCAAGGTTAAACATGAACAAATAGGTCTTAAAATCTGCCAAAAAAAATAAATAACAATGAGAATGGTACGTAGTGATCTCTGCCTTTTCCTACTTCATGATTAATCAACTTCAAGGTGAGCAGTGCCCATGAGCTCCAAAGCTTTGGACTTAACTTCCCAGTTCAGCATGGAATCGCCGAGGCCTCCAATAATTAGACGGCATTAACGATACACTTAGTGACAAAGTGGTAGCCTCACATAGTGCAAAATAAGCTTAGGCAACCTCTTCCCTGAGGTCATGTAACAAAATAACTCCTGCCAGAAAAGACACCTCAAACTCTGAAAGGGTGCTTCATGGGACGTCCATCCTTTGTGTAAAGAAGTCCTACAAAATCTAATCACGGTGCTTGCCAATCTACCACTAACATGCAGTGAACAAACACTCCTTAAGTACTAGTTTCTAATTCCTCTCAACGGTAGTTGGGTTAAAAGTCATAACAACAACAGTGAAATAATTCTCTTAAATCTGGCATACTTGAAGCTGCATAATGGTGCAAGGGGAAATACAGGGTGAGATTATCAGGGTAATCTGAAACATCAGGCAGACGCTGCCCTCGGAATACTCAGACTTGCCTCTTCCTCCTTTACCTTAACTACTATTAGGGCAAATTTGCTAAGTTTCTGATGCCACGCCAGGTGTTTCACTCCAGATTTGCCATCAATATTATAGATTCATACTATCAGGGCAATTTTACAGGAGACCAAAATTAGATCTAAAGGATTAAATAACTTGCTCCAGACCAGAGGCTAGTACAGAACTTAAGCATCTGCCTTTTTCACTTGCAGACAAAATACTAATAAAAAGCAATAGATATAAATGAAAAACACAGAATATGCAAAATGTTACTAAAATAAAGCAAGATTCTGCAACAGCTCAGAGTATAAAAGGGAATACTCAGAAACCACTTGCAAATGGAAAAATAAAATACCATAATGAATTTGTGAACAAAGCTCAATCCTGGTAGAAAAATATTGCTATTTTAAAATCTAAACAATAAAATTTACTTGCTTGAGCTCAAAGGATAAAATCACAAAGCTGGCCATAAAAGGTAGTTTGCTATTAAATTAAATGAGTATTTCAAGGAAAGTTCATATCCACCGACCAACATTTCACTATTTACTTAGCTCAAATATTCAAATTAAAGTGGATGCCCTAATAATACATAAGGAATAAAGTCGAAAACCTAGTAAAAGATGCCAGAAAATGTATTTTCAATGCTTTTAAGAAAGTATCCCATACACAGAAAAGGTAATTTTAAAAAGAGAGATTTTTAAATTTTTTATATAATCAAGAGCAATAATTCATTTTTATAAAACATTTAATGCTAAAACATCTAGGGCTATAGGGTAATAGAAAGACCGCCAGGCAGGAACACACGAAATCATCATGCAAAGCTTTGAGGGCCTGGGTGTCTTTGCTGATTGAAAAAGCAGCTGGGCTAACCTATCCTTATAATTTATTTCAAAATTAAAGATTCCCAGATACACAAACAAGAGTGGCATTACACTGATCTCCTTCCTTTTATTCTTCTTCCTTAAAGAATCTCTTCCAGATAGTTCACATATTTATAATCTATTGTTTTAACCAAGTCTATCTGCTATTTCTCAAATTTTTCTAGAAGATGAAAACAACCAATAACTTAGAATTTATGTTGCACAACTGTCTTCTTTTACTAATAAGATAAAAATTGAGTGTACTTATTAAAATAATACACAGATCAAGTAGTTCCACAACAAAGAAAAAACTTTGGAAGGCATATTTAACAAAGGCTGCCTACCCAACAACGAGAAAAACAAAAGAAGTCTCCAGAAAGTTAATAAAATTTGAGCTATTTCTGCAAATTTTGAACTCTAGAGTTCAAATGACTATTTTGTGCCCTCATAACCAGAAGATGGGAAGCACATATATAAGATCTCATTTTACCATTCACACTGAAAATTGGTGATAGGGAAAGACAAGTCCCTTGAGGAACTGGACCAGGTAACAGTGGTTAAGGAAGAGAAAGGGGAAGAAATATTCTACCTTGAAATTCAAATTTTATCTGTCACACACACAGCCACTATCAGGCAACTGTTAATAGATTAAGTGATTTCTATATTCAGATTGGATGTGACTAGAACATGAACTATACAAAAACAAAGCTAGAAACACAAAAACTGAGTAACTGTCTTCCTGTGAGACATTTTAAAATAACGTACTAGTCATAATTTAGTCTTAAAGCATTTTCTTTAAGGCTACTCTGAAATGCTTTTAAAAAACACTCAGATTGTCTTCCACAAATGGTGTTGGGAAAATTGGACAGCCACATGCAGAAGAATGAAACTGGACCGTTTCCTTACACCACACACAAAAATAGACTCAAAACGGATGAAAGACCTAAATGTGAGACAGGAATCCATCAAAATCCTTGAGGAGAACACAGGCAGCAGCCTCTTCCACCTCAGCCCAGCAACTTCTTCCTAGAAACATCGCCAAAGGCAAAGGAAGCAAGGGCAAAAATGAACTATTGGGACTTCATCAAGATAAAAAGCTTTTGCACAGCAAAGGAAACAGTCAACAAAACCAAAAGACAACCGACAGAATGGGAGAAGATATTTGCAAATGACATATCAGATAAAAGGCTAGTATCCAAAATCTATAAAGAACTTATCAAACTCAACACCCAAAGAACAAATAATCCAATCAAGAAATGGGCAGAAGACATGAACCGACATTTTTCCAAAGAAGACATCCAAATGGCCAACAGACACATGAAAAAGTGGTCAACATTGCTCGGCATCAGGGAAATCCAAGTCAAAACCTCAATGAGATACCACCTCACACCAGTCAGAAGGGCTAAACTTAACAAGTCAGGAAACGACAGATGTTGGCGGGGATGCGGAGAAAGGGGAGCCCTCCTACACTGTTGGTGGGAATGCAAGCTGGGGCAGCCACTCTGGAAAACAGTATGGAGGTTCTTCAAACAGTTGAAAATAGAGTTACCCTACAACCCAGCAATTGCACTACTGGGTATTTACCCCAAAGATACAAATGTAGTGACCCGAAGGGGCACATGCACCCCAATGTTTATAGCAGCAATGTCCACAATAGCCAAACTATGGAAAGAACCTAGATGTCCATCAACAGATGAGGGGATAAAGAAGTTGTGGTGTATACATACAATGGAATATTGTGCAGCCATCAAAAAATGAAATCTTGCCATTTGCAACGACATGAATGGAACTAAAGGGTATTATGCTAGAGAAATAAGTCAATCAGAAAAAGACAAGTATCATATGATCTCACTGATATGAGGAATTTGAGAAACAAGACAGAGGATCATAGGGGAAAGGAGGGAAAAATGAAACAAGACAAAACCAGAGAGGGAGAGAAACCATAAGAGACTCTTAATCTCAGGAAACAAACTGAGGGTTGCTGGGGTGGAGGGGGATGGAAGGGTTGGGGTGGCTGGGTGATGGACACTGGGGAGGGTAAGTACTATGATGAGCACTGTGAATTGTCTAAGACTGATGAATCACAGACCTGTACCCCTGAAACAAATAATACATTATATGTTAATAAAAAATTAAAATAAAATAAAGCACTCAGATTTAAAGTATGACCCATGACCATTAATTATATCACACTATAATCCCCTAAATACAACTCAGGGCCCCCGAGATGGCTCCCCAATTGGCACATGTTCATCTCTTCTACCACCTCTTCATCTTATTAAACACATGAGAAGTTTGCTTCCCACTCATCAAGAATTCTTAATTATTAGAGGTTTCTTTTTGGGGGGGAGGGGAGGTTGATATGCTTTATAAAATTTAAACTAAAAAAGAATAAAAACTCACTTGTTCATCTCATGAAAGATAGTTTCATTCATAGATCTTAGCTGTCAGTGAAAAGTGTTGGTGCCTCACAGAAGCATCCTGTGTCTCTGCAAACTTCTAAGAGCTTGGCTGTCAGGAATTGGAATGGGAACAATGTCCACGTTACATAACACAGTTCAGTGTACTGGACAAAGTGTGGGGCCCCAGGACTCCCAGTGACTATTTGGACAGATCTCCAGGGAGCATGCTTTTTAAGAGGCAGAAAAGAGAAAAATAAATGGGCCAGAGGGTCAGGTTTTAACCTGCTGACTTAGTTCATTGGCTTTCCACACTCAGCCATGGACTCTACACAACTTCCATTTAAACACAATTTCCTATTGATTCAAAATCTCAAAAAGAGAGACCTAAGATGAGTAATATTTTTTGGCACATATTTGTGTTATTTATAATACTTTCTTCTTCTGGAACATTCCTTTAGATAGAGTCTCTCAAATTCTAAGAAGTAAGAACCATTTGTCCTATCTGCTTTCCCCATTTTATCCATCTCCAGGACTTTTAAACTTTGTTGTTTTTTTTTTTTTTAATGCAGGACATGTTGCCATTTTAAAAAATATAAATAAAAGTCCTTAAAATATTTAACATTCTAGAACCTGTAAGTTACTTCACTTGGAGAGCGGGTTCTATCGGAGAATCAACAAGAGAATCACATGAGAGTTGTAGGCATGTGTAAGGCTACAACTTAATGACCTCAAATAAGGGCTACTCTGTTCTTGGAATACATACACTGCAGAACTGAAAAATGTCACACCAATAAAGAGAAGAAACCGTAGAGCGATCTCTCCAGTTTCACTGACTTTTATCCATAGAAAAGAAGGTTTGGTGAACTAAGAAAAACACCCAGGATTTTTACAAGCTATATGTAACTTCAAATTTCTAAAGTAATAAAAATAAATAAATGGGGTATCATGAACCTAAAAACACAAAAGTAACAGTTCTGTACAACAAACATAAGTCATGCCTAAGGTTCTGATTTCCTTTAGGGTTGTTTTGTACTTCTCATATGTTATTAACTGCTTTTTTTTTTTAAAGATTTTATTTATTTATTTGAGAGAGAGAGAGAATGAGAGAGAGAGAGAGAGAGCACATGAGAGAGGCAAGGGTCAGAGGGAGAAGCAGACTCCCTGCTGAGCAGGGAGCCCGATGCGGGACTCGATCCTGAGACTCCAGGATCATGACCTGAGCCCAAAGCAGTCGCTTAACCAACTGAGCCACCCAGGCACCCCTTAACTGCTTCTTAATTCATAAAAATGAGATTTGCTTAGTGGTACCGAGTATGATATTTGATACGTTCGTAACATGGTAAGAGTGTTTCCCCTAAAATATTTTATTTCGTCTCTGTAAGATAAGGTTTGATAGTGATTAGTGAGGCATGTCTGGAGAGCTTTGGATAACTTTCAAAAATTGGAACTTATTCACACATGAGAAACTAATTTCTGTGCCCATAAGCCTCATTTCATTCAACCGATCAGTCATTTCTAGCCCTGCTGTCAGTGTTCAAGGAGAAAGAAAATTTGCATCACACACTATCCTGCCATGGGCTTCAGGCCTGTACAAAAACAAATGAGCTTTGAAAGTAATTATAATTCAACCCATGGTGAAACATCTTACTATCATAAACAACCAAAATAAAATCTTACATATATAGAGTACATCTAATGCACCCAGAATTACACACTGTCACTATGATGAGCTACAGAAGGGAAAATTATTATAAAAATTAGCTGATTATAGACAAAATGATATACTCCATATTATGGTTACAGATTTAAAAAGCAAAATTTGAAAAAAACATTTCATGTATTGGTTTATCAATTGGCAGTGAACCCTGTTAGGTGAATACATTGCCCTCTTGTACCTATAATCCCTATTTGAAGGGTGTATATTAAATTTGTGGGTCTACCGAAAAACTATTTTAAATATCACAAGCCTTACTTCAGCAAATTATTATGCAATTATATTTCTGTATTTTTAATATAATGCCAATAAGGCCAATAAAATTTTTCATCATTTACACATAATTAATACGGGGCTGGCTTTTAGGAAATAGTCACTCCAAGAATAGAGCCATCTAGTGGCAAGTGCAGAACGATGACATGACATCAAATAACCAATGAACGTTGACAATAGCAGGGATGATATCATTCACATCTAAACTAGGCAGAAACGAACTTAAAATAGTTTTGCTTTCCAGGAAAAAAAAAAAAGGAAAACTCATATACAAATGCATATACTCTTTACATAGTACGGTCTACATTTTATAAAATCAAAAAAGCCTCAAACGGGCGCCTGGGTGGCTCAGTCGTTAAGCGTCTGCCTTCGGCTCAGGTCATGGTCCCAGGGTCCTGGGATCGAGCCCCGCATCGGGCTCCCTGCTCCACGGGAAGCCTGCTTCTCCCTCTCCTACTCCCCTGCTTGTGTTCCCTCTCTCCCTGGGTCTCTGTCAAATAAATAAAATCTTTAAAAAAAAAAGCCTCAAACAAAAACTATACACATGTTCACACATACATAAATAGACACACAACACACAAGATGGAAGGAATTATGACAGAATATTAACAGTGTCCAGGCCTGGGGAGTGGAATGAAGCATGATGCTTTGTCCCCTTCATAATGCTTTCCTGCATTGTCCTCAGTGAATACATATTACTTTTGTAATTAGAAATTACAGTATTCCTGGGGCGCCTGGGTGGCTCAGTCCGGCGCCTGCCTTCGGCTCAGGTCATGATCCCAGCATGCTGGGATCGAGCCCCGCATCGGGCTCTGTGCTCAGCAGGGAGCCTGCTTCTCCCTCTCCCACTGCCTGCCTGTCTGCCTAGTTGTGCTCTCTCTGTCAACTACGTAAATAAAATCTTAAAAAAAAAAAAAAAAAGAAATTACAGTATTACAAAACACTCTGGGTGAGTACTGAAACAACTGTACAAGTAAAAGCAAGAGTAAAGGTAGCAATCTTTCAGAATACATGATGTTTCCCACTCCCTGTCTATCTTTGTAGATACAGAGATTATTTGCTGTGATATACCCCGGGGTAGACTAACCATGGGCTTAGCTGATTCTTCATCCAGGAACAAAATTACCACATGCTTAGATAAAAGGCATATAGCTTTAAGAAAAGATTTGATTGACCAAGAGATATATTTACGTGGAGTTTTAAAAATACATACAAATTACTTATCAACATACTTGATACTGCAAGTAGCACACCAACATAAAAAAGGAAAAGACAATTATTTTCATTATGCAGATGAAGAAATGGAGATGTGGAGAGATCAGACATTTATCTCCAGCTCTGCCACTGATCATCTAAAAGTCTCCTGATTCCTGTTCTATTGTTCTTCCTACTGTAACAATTTAATGCCTGCAACTTAAATTACCTGCAAAATATTTTCATATTTATTCTCAAGAGGTCTGACTGAAGGCAAGAGCAACTTTTACTTGTATTTTCAGATGGACGCCAGCAATGTACATAGCTCAGGAAGTGAACTTGGGCATAATCACAGTATAGATGGTATTCTCTTAAAGTGTGTTGATATCTTACTAGAGCTTTTTTACTAAATAATACCTAATTGCAAGCCTGAAGCTTGGAGTAAATGTTTTACTAACGTATATCAAAAATAAAAGGAAACTTATAATATTGAAAGCACTAACATTAAAAACAAACAAACAAAAAAACTCCAGGGCGCCTAGGTGGCTCAGTCAATTAAGGGTCTGCCTTCAGCTCGGGTCATGATCCCGGGGTCCTGGGATCAAGCCCCGCATCGGGCTCCGGGCTCAGCGGGAAGCCTGCTTCTCCTTCTCCAACTCCCCCTGCTTGTGTTCCCTCTCTCGCTGTGTCTCTCTGTGTCAAATAAATAAATAAAATCTTTAAAAAAAAAAAAAAAAGCTCCAAACAAATCAAACTAAATTTAATAAAGAACCAAACAAATCAGAGTGTTGTCTAGGACAACCCGGAGGAGAAGGTACAATTCTGATAAGAGATCTAATCAATCCTAACCTCAGTCTTCATAAACTACATTATAATTTAATTTTTCACCTTCCCTATAATCAAAGTTGATTTGAAAATTCTGCGGTTAAGTACTTGTCAAAGTTAGTAATACTTACAGCATATTTTTTACCTAGAATTACAAGTTACAGGTGAGATTCAGGACTGGTAGTAACCCTTGTCCAGCGGCAATATGGATTATCTACATATAGGTAGCACCCACAGTAGAGAAATGCAGCAGAGAAGGGGCAAAATAAGTACTTCCTCTCTTTTCTTGACTCTAACTTTTTTTTTTTTTTTTTTTTTTTTTTGAGAGCGAGAGCATGCGTGCCCTTGTGCACACAGGAGCAGGAGCAGAGGGAAAGGGAGAAGAGGAGAAGCAGGGTCCTCACAGATCATGGAGCCCGTTCCACCATCCTCGGCCGAGAACCTGAGCCAAAATCAAGACTTGGATGCTTAACTGACTGAGCCACCCAGATGCCCCAACTTTAATATTCTTTTCTATTCCTATTCTAATTGCTATCTTCAAAATCTTCTGATACTATCTGTTAATCTATTATACTGTAGGTAGATAAACCATTTTTGGAACAGGACAGGATATTATAAACTTGTAAAGTGACATTTTGATAGGTAGCTGTCTTTTGTTCAGATGGTGAACAAACTGGTCAAATGTTAAAGTTTTCTATGACGTTATTTTAAGAGAAATTGTGGTTTTAAAAAATCAGTAATCAATCATCATCATCCCTTGTAATTGCTGGATTAAACCCAAAGTTTAATATAGATTACTCAGGGAAGAAAGTAGATAAAAAATGATCATTTTAATCTAACTTTTCCAGATAAGTCTATCCTTTTATGCTTGATATCTTCATGGCCCAAGTAACTACAAAGACAGAAAAAATGGAAGTAATATATATCACTGTATATGATAATGTAATAGCATATTACTGTATATGATAATTGTAATATGTATCACTGTAGATAGTATATATCACTGTTTCCAAAACTAAATTATTCATGTAGCTATCATATGTGTGATCTTTACCATATTATAGACTAACCACCCATAGTAGAGTACACTTAAATTGGCATTTTCTTCAATTGAATTTATCTTTTTAAATTTTATATTGTTACTTAAATTCTCAGTAACACTTTATGTAAGTGGAGAATTGCCATAAAATTAAATTCAGTGAGAAACAATGCCATGTCATTACAATCTAACACGATACTACTTCCTGACAAACACTCTGAGACCAAGGCTTGCTCTCTTTTTCACAAAGGGAGAGCAGGTAAGTGTTGGAAGGATGCTAAAGGCAAAGTACCACCATGCTGAGATCTGATCCTCTTTCTTTAATCAGAAAGAACAGAACTGAAAGGCAAATAAATGTGTATTAAACACACATGACCTACAAGCATTTATGGTTGCAAACAAAACAATCTTTACTACTACCACAAATATGGACTCCACATTTCAAGAAATACTACAGGATATACTAGGCACATTACTTACATGAAAAGTTAAAGCTATATTTTATCAAGAATGATGGTGGTTATGGGGTGCCTGGGTGGCTAAGCGGGTTAAGCGTCTGCCTTCGGTTCAGGTCATGATCCCAGGGTTCTGGGATCGAGCTCCAGGTCGGGCTCCCTGCTTAGGGGGAGTCTGCTTCGCCCTCCGCCCCTCCCCCTTATTCGTGTGTGCTCTCTCTCTCTCAAATACATAAAATCTTTTAATAAAAAAAAAAAGAATGATGGCAGTTAAAGTAAAAACAAAATGGCATTGGTCTATGACCTGAATGACAGGGAGGGTAGTGTCTGACTATGTGAATGGGAGCCGAAAAAAGGAGTAGAAAGTAAAGAGCACCTCCGAGATCAACTCCCACGTCCCTACTTAAACTGATGAACAATACAGCCTTTACAATAATTGGGCCAAAGCTATCTTTTCAAGAAGCAAATGTTTTAAAGAAGTATCGATAATAATCCTAATAAGACTACTAAAATTATATACATACTGATAAAACAGCATTCTTTGTTCTAACAAATCAATTACGTGACTTCTACCACAACATTAACATAAACAATTTTCATGTTACTCCAAAAGCTTAATGATCTCTCTCATTTACCAGGATTTAGATTTTGTGTATTCCATTCTTCTTATAAACTATGCATGAAGTGCTTCAGAGAAGTACCTGTATCTTTCCTGCTAGCCTCCCAAGCCTCCAACCATTCATTTCTTAGCAACATCATGCTTTCATAAATTATTCTGCCCAATGGAAGCACTGGTTAAAAATTTGCAGGTGGAAAAGGAAAAAGTTATTTTTTTTTTCTTTTTTTACTGGAAGCATCAGCAGCAGGTTCCTGAGAACCACTGTGGTGACTGGCATCCAGCCTCACAATATCAGAAGCATTAGCAGTGCCGGCCTCTGGGAGCCAACTACTCAGTACTGTTTCACCAGTAGCAATAGAAGCCAAGCCCCTCCCTCCAGCGGCTCAGCATCAAATGCACGTTCCTGGCCTCCAGCCCTGGGTGGTAACAGCTTTCAGATTTGGGGGGCAGCAACTCTTTCTCCCTTTGGCACCTCCAGTCCTTCTGTTACCTTTGTAATTGCTTCCCTTCATTCAACCTCTTGCTGCTTATATTAAAACAAGTTCCGCCTTTCTGAATGGGTACTGCCATGCAGTAAAATCAATATAACTCAAACACGTCTACTCTTCCTGTCATTCCTGGCACTAAATTCAAAGTTCTGGTGTACATATTTCAGGTTAAGGCTACCAAATCTTTGAATATATATAAAGATATAGATGAATATACATATATACACACTCAACACAAATATGAACAAGATACGTTCAAATGTTAAACAATATCTTGATGGTCAAATTATACCTGGTATTTTTCTTTATCTATTACTTCACTAATAAGAAAACATGGAAAGCTACACAAATTTTAAAAGACAGAAATTATGCTTATTTCAAATATTTCTTTACATTTTTTATTCTCTAAGTACCTGTTACTGTATCTTCTAACTTTGAAGCTTTCTATCTGGATGATTTTGTTTGTAACAAGGTGTAACATTAAGAGCACAGTGTTTGGGGTCAGAGTGGGCTATTACCTTAGTTTGACCATTTCTTTTTCTTTTTCCTCAACAATTTCTTAATCACATAATGTTGATAAAAGCTCACATCACAAGGCCATTGAGAATTTTACATGAAATTACATATGCTAAAATTGGGGCATCCTAATCATTTCCACCCATTTGTCTTTTGTTTAAGTAGCAACGTGGGGGCACCTGAGCGGTGAAGTCCCCTGAGCAGCCCACTCTCGGTTTCGGCTCCAGTCATGATCCCAGAGTCATGAGACTGAGCCCCGTATAGGTCTCCGCGCTCAGTGGGAGGTCTGCTTGAGAGTCTCTCTCTCTCTCTCCCTCTCCTATTGCCTCTCCCCCCACTTGTTCAGACTCACTCGTTCTCTCAAATAAGTCTTTAAAAATAAATAAAAATAAATATATTTAGCACCTTGATACATACTCAAAGTCAAAAAGTCACAAATAACAAATGCTCACTCTAAAAGCTGAGAAGTACAAAGAAACATTAAGTAGGGAAAAACATCACCCCTAATTCCTCCAACTGACACGGAAGCTCTATTCACATCTGACATAGTTCCTTCACTGTTCTAACTATGCACTTTTATTTACATATTTTTTATTTTCTTACACACTCATTTAAAAAATTCACCCTTTTTTCCTTAAGATTTCACCATAAGCATTTCTCAAACACTCTCTGAAACACTGTAAACACCATGAGATTAACTATATAATATAGTGGGAGACATTTTGATGGTCTCAAAAGGCTGCATCCACACCAAAAAAAATGGACAGCACCCTGACTTGTCTTTCTTTTCTATTGCATGAATCTTGGGAAAGACAGCTTGTCTTCCTATTTAAGTGCAGCAAAGGCAGAGAATGGACTCTAAGTTTCATTCCAGTTCTAGCTTCCTTACAGGGAGTAAAACATCTCCCAGATTCAGGCAGCAGGTTGAATGTCAACCTGTCTCCCACATACATCTCCTCCTATGTTTCTAAGGGCACATCAGTAGGAAAGTGAGAGAGAGATACTGACTGCATGCCACTTCTAAACTAAAACCCAGCCCACTCTTAAACCAATACAAAGAGATTGGCCCAGGGAAGCCTGGGTGGCCTAGTCGATTAAGCATCTGACTCTTGGTTCGGTTCAGGTCCTGATCTCAGGGTCATGAGATCAAGCCCCACATCAGGCTCCCCACTCAGCATGGAGTCGGCTTGGGATTCTCTCTTTCCCTCTCATTCTGCCCCTCCCCCAACTCATCGCTCTCGCTCTCTAATAAGCAGAAAAATCTTTAAAAAAAAATGCATTCCAAAATGGGTTTTTGAGTTAATATTTATACAAACTGATGACATTCAGAATAAATATAAGTAACAAAGTAAAAAAATAAAACAGTGACCACAAACTCAATATTACTTTGAGAAGAAATGGACATGCCAAGTGGGATCGCCACATAAGAGGTAACCAAAAGAAGGGCAGTCGGGAAACATACTAAGAACCTTGAAACAGAGTCACCAGGCACCGCCCTTCCTACTTTTGTGATAGCACAGCTAATTGGTTTATAAATAATAAATCCATGGGAAGATGAGCACATACAGATGAAAATTCGTTAGCAGAGTAAAGTATACAAGTTCCTGAAATCCAGAAGAAAAGAGAATCTGGAAATACTTTTGAAGAAAAAATGTCAACGATCACATCCGCTAGTTAGGAAGGTTAATATCTAATGGAATCACCATAATAACTAACTAAAGAACATCATGAAAACTTGTACAGAAGATAGCCTCAAAGTGCAGCAATTTTGGGGAAATGAGAAGAGCTTTTGTAAATGGCAATTTATCTGACATGTTTATTAATTTCACCAGTACATAGTTTACAAGTTTTTTTTTAATTTTACAGCATTGCTATAAACCAACTATGACAAATTTAATTACACTCCAAGTTATTTTTTAACAGATATAACCACTCAGATAAGAAATACCCTAACTTCTAACTGGCCAAAAGTAGATTAACCCTTACAATACCTTTGAATAGACATTGTACCCTTTTCTAACAATTGACTTCAGACTTTATGGAACAAATATTCTATTCTGGATCTACCATGTACTGTAGAGGACAATATTATATAATAATTTACATGTAAAACATGTATATAGAATTAGATTATTCATATATGGATAAATAAAACACACATGAATTAAGATGGATACATACATTCTTAACGTGTGTTGTGTGTCTTCATGTATATACACAAATTCATACTTATATACGTACATACCCTTAATTCATATATGCCTTATCTTAGCCATAAGTAAAATAATATAAATATAATAATATTGGAAGTCCTATAAAAAATTGACTAGAGCTATATAAATCTAAGGTCTAAGTATAGATTTGTCATTAAAAACAGAACAAAAGGAATAAACAAAAATGTTCCCTGCCTAGAATTAGAAACTAGAATCCCTTCTTTTTAGGGGTCTCCTTATTAGGAGGGGGATTACTTCTCCCCTCAGGTCCTTTCACAGAATTTGCTTTAGATTTTATCTTTCTGTGAATTTCCAGGTTTGTTCTTTGTTTTATGAGGGGTTTTCTTGTCTTTTGTTGGCAAGAGATGCAACCCTGGGAATGAAGTGATTAATTAGCGTTGAATAGAAGGGGATTAAAAGGATGTCCTGGGAAGGTTTTGGCATAACTCAAGTAAGGGAGGACAAAGCAAAAATTAAGGTAAATTGACAAAAGCATCTCCATGCTTAGAGTGAGAGCACTTATTCTCAGAAAGGTCCTCAGCTGGAAAATTCACCCAAAAGCATGAGCCTTTCCTTGAAGCTGGTGGGCAAAGTCATAGCCTTAATTCTTTTTACCAGTGACTAAGTGCCACTCCATTAAGAAAAAAAGGGAACTATAAAAAGATTATTAAAACTTTATATGAATAAACTGAAATAACCAAATCACTAGTTGTTCAACTATGATGCGATGCTTGGCAGCTCTACTACGAACACACGTACATTGAACCGGATTTCCAGCAAATTTCTTGGTAAGGATATTTTTATCGGTATATCAAGAATATTGGCCTAAGTTTGTCATATTTTTAATTGCTCCAACTCTAACCTGTTATTTATAAGTTTAGCTTCATAGGTATCCATCTAGGTTATGTAGGTTTTGGCTCACCCAACAGCACAGAGAGATACATGTTTTCATCAATGCTTTTGGAAATAGAAGCTTCTAAGAAGTTCAACTCTAAGGTAAACATTATGGTTCAAAGGTGAAATATTTCTATTTATTTTATTAAATCCTCTCCCAGATTTATGTACTATCTCTTTGGTGATGTGCTAGGTTTCATGAGCAAACACACTGCCAGAAAATACACTACAAAATCCAGTGTTTTAAAATTCTACCTGTTTCTGTACTTTAGGAAACTTAAGTACATCACTCTCCATCACTTAGCAAATTCTTACGGGGCAGAACACAATAAATGCCTTCAATTCTCCACAGTAAATGCCTCTAATTCTCCCTGTTCTGGAATGTGGGCACTCGCTCGCTCTCTCTCTCTCACTCTCTCTCTCTCTCGCTCTCTCTCTACTGCAGTGCTGCTATAGAGGATAATGATCACCTCACATGGGAACCAGAACAGTTTGTCAAGATGTTCTGGACCTATATTTACACAGTTTTTAACCCATAATTTTTGGTATTTTCCTTCATGTATTTTTCATCACAGGAAAAATACTGTACTTTGTGGTCAAGTGCCAATTTTTTTACTATTGAAAACGTAATTTCAATAAATGAAATTGATAGAAATATTAAAGGATCTATGATGCTCTGATTTAGAAACATTTTAGATATAGTAATAGTCCCTAAAATGTGCTCGGGCAGATTCAAGAGGTACTATATAAATGGATTATTCTACTTTCTATTGCTTTGACCTTTTCCCAACATTGTCACAATTTTTATATACCCGCCCACCCCATATACCACAAAGGAAAAAGAGAGAAATAGGAGAGCAACAATTCATAAGATGTTTACCTATATGTTTATAATTAGAAAGCTTACCAATTTTAGCATAAACATACAGAGATGACAGAGATATAATGAAAAGCAGCTTACCATTTCTTGGTGAATTTTGACTGCCACAACATCCAAGAAAGCTTGCTCCTGCATGCTTTCCTTTCATGTATTTATTAGCAAGCATCTGTCACAAGCCTACTATGTGCCAGGATCTGTTACAAGCACTGACTGTTCTTAGCAGTGAACAAGATAAGCCAAGTCCTCGAGCTTGCACACTAGTTGGAGATGAACAATAAGGAATGGTAATATAGACAATGGTAATATAGTATATTATAGCCATATGATAATATAGACAATGCCGAAAAATACAGGCAGAAAAATACAGTCAGGTAAAGATAGAGTAGTGTATGAAGCGCTTTCATGGTGGTAACCTTAAATGACATTACATTCCAGACAGAGGAAACAGTAAATGCAAAATCCCTGAGACAAGGACATGCTTAGCAGGTTCACACAAGAGCAATAAGCTGATGTGACCAAAGGAGCAATGGAGAAAGTGTTAGAAGATGACATCAAAGACCTAGCAGGTAGACATGTCATAGCTGAGCTCACGGGTTGTGTTAAGAATTTTAAATTTTATTTTGAATGCAAGGTGAAACAATCACAAGGTTGCAGAGAAATGACCAGGATCTGACTCAACTTTCAAAGGATTAGCACTAGTGCTGCATGATGAACAAACTATACAGAAGCAAGGGCAGAAGCAGAACTCTTTCTGAAGGCTGGTGCAATCATACGGGCAACAGATGATGGTGACCGAGACCAGGACAGAAACTGTGTGGGTGGAACGTGGCGAGATGCTGGATATATATTGAAGCTGGGTGGAACAGGACATGCAGATCAATCAAATGTGGGATGTGAGAGTAATAGATCTGGAAGGATAACCCCAAAATATGTGCCTGGAGCAACTGCAGAAGTGGAACGGGATAATCAATGTGTCAACAACATAATCTCCCGAATATCACCTCTATTTAAATTCAAAACAAGGGCAACAAGTATCTAACATTTTACAGGCTTTCCTCTCTGCCTCTTTAACCAAGAGTTGAACTTTCCATTTTACTTATTTCTTTTTTTTTTAATTTTTTATTGTTAATCACCATATATTACATCATTAGTTTTTGATATAGTGTTCCATGATTGTGTATAAGACCCAGTGCTCCATGCAGAACGTGCCCTTTTTTTTTTTAAAGATTTTATTTATTTATTTATTTGAGAGAGAGAATGAGAGATAGAGAGCACGAGAGGGAAGAGGGTCAGAGGGAGAGGCAGACTCCCTGCTGAGCAGGGAGCCCGATGTGGGACTCGATCCCAGGACTCCAGGATCATGACCTGAGCCGAAGGCAGTCGCTTAACCAACTGAGCCACCCAGGCGCCCAGAACGTGCCCTTTTTAATACCCATCACCAGGCTAACCCATCCTCCCACCCCCCTCCCCTCTAGAACCCTCAGTTCATTTTTCAGAGTCCACTGTCTCTCATGGTTCATCTCCCACTCCGATTTCCTCCCTTCATTCTTCCCCTCCAGCTTTTTTTTTTTTTAACATATATTGTATTATTTGTTCAGAGGTACAGATCTGTGATTCAACAGTCTTGCACAATTCACAGCGCTCACCATAGCACATACCCTCCCCAATGTCTATCACCCAGCCACCCCATCCCTCCCGCCCCCCACCACTCCAGCAACCCTCAGTTTGTTTCCTGAGATTAAGAATTCCTCCTATCAGTGAGGTCATATGATACATGTCTTTCTCTGATTGACTTATTTCACTCAGCATAACACCCTCCAGTTCCATCCACATCATTGCAAATGTCAAGATCCCATTCCTTTTAATGGCTGCATAATATGCCATTGTATATATACACCACATCTTCTTTATCCATTCATCTGTCGATGGACATCTTGGCTCTTTCCACAGTTAGGCTATTGTGGACATTGCTGCTATAAACATCGGGGTGCACGTACCCCTTCCGATCCCTACATTTGTATCATTGGGGTAAATACCCAGTAGTGCAATTGCTGGGTCGTAGGGTAGCTCTATTTTCAACTGTTTGAGGAACCTCCATACTGTTTTCCAGAGTGGCTGCCCCAGCTTGCATTCCCACCAACAGTGTAGGAGGGCTCCCCTTTCTCCGCATCCCCGCCAACATCTGTCATTTCCTGACTCGTTAATTTTAGCCATTCTGACGGGTGTGAAGTGATATCTCATTGAGGTTTTGATTTGGACTTCCCTGATGCTCAGCAATGTTGAGCACTTTTCATGTGTCTGTTGGCCATTTGGATGTCTTCTTTGGAAAAATGTTCATGTCTTCTGCCCATTTCTTGATTGGATCATTTGTTCTTTGGGTGTTGAGTTTGATAAGTTCTTTATAGATTTTGGATACTAGCCCTTTATCTGATACATCATTTGCAAATATCTTCTCCCATTCTGTCAGTTGTCTTTTGGCTTTGTGGACTGAGATTTCTGACAAATCATGATTTGCCGCCAATACACTTTACCATTTCACACTCCCCCACCCCGCCCCACAAATCCGGAAACCAAAAGTCCATAAGCCTGCCACCCAACTTCCATGAGGTTGGCTATGAAATCTCTTGAACCTATTGATTCAAACCATATGGACAGGCATTAAATTAAGAGTACCGTGATATTTTTTCTGAAGGTGCCTGAAAACAGAGGCTATCAACTCTTCAAAATCTTATCAAGGAATCTTATCAAGCATCAAGGAAAGCAATCAGTCTGCAGCACCGTGAGAAGAAATAGCAGCTTCTCTGGCAGGTGAATAAGGAGTGTATTTCCCCATTCAGAGTGCCATCACTTCGTCAAAATAAACTGGTGCAAGCTGCCAAAGGGGTGTGGTAGTCAGAGGTCATTCAGTGGCAAGGGTCTGGTGTGCTTCCTTTACATGTGTTGGGTGTTTATGGGTTATGTCTGTCATTAGGATAAAACCAAATGATCTTCAGCCCATTAAGAGGGTAGCTAGTCCACAATCTCTGCCAGCATTTTCCCAGGTGAGTTCCACAGATCATTAACCACATCAGTTGCTCTGAGACCAAAAAGATTCTCTGACCAAATAAAGGTAGGGAATGCTCTAGCCTAGATTTCTCCTGTGGATATTTACAGCGCTCCTTCTCTAAAGGTTTTGTCAAGTCCTGTGGTAATCAACCCACTAAGTATTTAACCAGCATTTCCCAAATTTCTTTTACCCACTGGCAAAGAAAACAAGGACCTTAATTAGGACATTGAGAAGAAGACAGCCATTTGGTAGCAAAGTGTGGCGAAGCCAAACTGTCAAAAGTTGGTGAATGATTTAACCAATGGGTGAGGGAGAGGTAAAAGATGACTTCAGTTCTAACACCGATGACCAAGAAGGGAGGAAATTTATATATTAAGACGAATGACTTCCATTTTTTATTTATTATTTTTTATTTATTTGAGAGAAAAAGAAAGAGAGAGCGCAGTGGGAGGGGCAGAGAGAGAGGGAGAGAAAAATCCCAAGCAGACTGTGAGCTGAGCTCGGGAGCCCAATGTAGGGTTCGAGCTCACGACCCCAAGATCATGACCTGAACCAAAACCAAGAGTCAGATGCTTAACTGACTGAGCCACCCAGGCGTCCCAACTTCCAAATTTAAAAAAATATATATTTTGATTTAATTATATTCAGAGGCATTTTTTGACCGCTATGTTCCATGCACGAATGCAGGTACCAAGAACAAGAATAATGAACAACAGAGATCGTTCTTGCCTTTGCACAACTAAGCTGGGTGAGTCACTGCAACTCAGTATGAGATACGAGACAAAGTCTGATGTGCACAGAGAAGAGCTATGGTTCAGGAGCACCAACATTTGAGTTTGGGAATGTGTGAAGCAGTCCAACAGGAAGTCACATCCGAGCTGAGACTTAAAGGAACAGTGCATATTAACCAGGTGATATGAGAGAGAAGATTGTTCAGACACAGGAACAAGGCAGATTCAGTAGGTGAAAGGCCCAGTGAGTCAGGTCAGGTCAGAGCAATGTAACAAAAAGAAATTGGATAGTTGCAAGTATCGCACACAAGATGAGGGGATGAAACAAACCAGTTTCAAAGTTTACTAATTTAACTAGTTAACTAGTTAAACAACTGTGCACTAGGGGCGCCTGGGTGGCTCAGTCAGTTAAGCGTCTGCCTTCGGCTCAGGTCATGATCCCAGGGTCCTGGGTTGGAGCCCCGCGTCGGGCTCCCTGCTCAGCGGGGAGTCTGCTTCTCCCTCTCCCTCTGCCCCTGCTTGTGCCTGTGTGCTCTTTGTCAAATAAATAAATCTTAAAAAAAAAAAAAACATGCATTATGTCCAACTGCCAATATGTTTTAGGCACAAATATTCCTAAATGAATTTAAAATCTGGCTAGCTCCAAAAGAAGTCCAGCACTCCAGTCTCATGCATGAGAAAGTTTTTCTAGACACCAGGGTGCCATGTATTGTGGTGAAATTAAAGAGAGGGCAATAAATTCCCTTTTGTTTGGGGACCTGCTGACATTCAAAAAGGTCACTGGTCATTTCTTCCAGGAAAACACTAAAAGCTATATGTGAATTAGAGACCACTGACGACTATCAGGAAAGCGTTAATATACCCAGGTCTGAGGCTTTCCCGGATTGGGAGTTTGAACCACATTCTTAAATACCTGATATTTTACAATTACCTCTGTCAACCTGGTGTATTTCAAATACTACAATTTTGGCTGACATATTTGAAGGGATTAAAAAGTAACTACTAGATTTAAACAGCAAGCTTTGTAAAAGTGAAACCCCTTTCTGCAGGTCATTGGACTTTTCCCCTGCTCATCCCTCACACTCTCAGTTAAAAACTGTTGACTACCTTGAACATGTTCTCAGATAGACACTTCTTACCCCCATCAAGACCTAATCAGCTCAAAATTTTGACATGCATCTTCCTCTGAAATAAAAGTACATTTGATGAATTCATCAAAATACAAGCACACGCCCACACTTGCCCATCTAGTTTCTACTCCCCATGACTCTTCTGCAGAGTAGATCAGACGGTGCCACTCTTCGGAAATGTCATCTCTTGGCCCCCAAGGCCTCAGCGCGGCCTGTAAGGGCCTCAGTGGTGTGTCCCACTGGTCCCTCTATGAACACTTGTCACACACCACCCTTGCTTTTTTTCCTCTGCTTTGCCCTCACCTGTCAGATTGATACTTGTCCTTTTCTCTGCCTGGAACGCATTTCCCCCAGACAATGCATGTGGCTTGCTTCCCAGAAAGAAACAGATGCCCCTTTAACAGTTCAATCTTCCTCAGCCCACCTATATAAAATACAACACATCACTCGATACCTCCCTATTGGTAACACTCAGCCTGCTTGATTTCCCTTGACAGCACTTCTTCCACCGGAGATATTATCAATTAGAATGAAATTTAAAGAGAACCGATGTATCTAATTGTTAACTGGTATTCTAAATGCTTAAAATAGTCTGGTCACATAGGAGGCACTCCAATATTTACTCAGAGGATTAATGGTGCCTAAAAAGTACTGACAGACCGAGAAGAGAACAATGTGATGAATGAGTTGGGAGTCTGGGACACAAATTCAGTGACTACAAAGGCATTGCCTCGGTTTCTCACAAACCTTCTTCCAGCCTTACCCAAATATGAGATTATCTCTGGCCATTAGCCCTCTGGAGAAGGACTGGATTAGAGATCACGGATTACCAGCAAAGTGAAGAGGTTGGAGGAGAGCAGAGAATAACATCCCTCCCTCGCCCCATCTCAAAACACTTGATCCACTGTTCCTCACTCGGTAGGCACTCAATAATAAATGACCTGTCTGGAAGCGGGACCATTTTTATTTTACTAGAGAGGAGAGAAAAACAAGGGAGATGACATTTTCTCATGATCTGAGCTTATTTGATTGGACAAAGGGAGAAGGCAGATATCGTAGCAAGAGAGACAGGCTCTTCCAATTCTCACAAAACACAAATTCCTTGTTATGCCTTGGATGGGAAGAGCTTCATTTCAGGCATGTAGGCGAGAAAGGGTGGAGGGAAAAAATGCTCAGACGATGCTATTTTTAAACTATTTGGTAAGAATGGCTATTTTTCCCCTCTGATATTCTTGAACCACCCAAATGTCATGTTTCCATGCACTGCTGTCTGGATGCTATCAAAAGCACAGCTTTGAGGTGAGAGAAGGGGTCATATGCTCATCTTCTCATACGCCGCTACTGCTGCTGATTTTTTTTAAAAGCTTTGTGACCTAGAAAGGAGATGTACGGTATGAATGATGCACCGACTGCAGAGAGCAGAGGGCATCATCAGTCTATTTATACCTCCAGGAAGGAAAAAATGAGTCCAGGGCAATGACTCCATACTCCATGGACTGGGTATGCAAAGATCATCTGGAAGAAACAATAAACAACACAGCAGGGGAATCATTTATGTCGTTAGTGAGAAATAAAAGGTGAGGCCACGTTCCCATTTTCCTTGGTCGTTCCAAAATTCTGATTGCTTTTAAAGAATTTCAAGTGGATCCCTGATGTGTCCTACTACTGTGTAAAGCATCCTGAGTCTGAGTTAAAGACTCTGCCACCCACATTTTAAAAACTAGTTTCACTCTATATGTGCACACGTACTCACATTTGGCTCTAATCTGCAGCCATGCGGACACGCTGTAAATTTGGAGGAAAAGTTTTTCAGGCTTAACAAAGTATTTGGAAAAGCCTTACAGATACTTGTGTGACTTAACTCTGCAAAGGGGGAAGAAATGAAAAGATTTACACGGATTTGCACAAGATGGTAGAGAAACATTTTTCCAAAGGTATGTAGTCAGTTTCTCTTAAATGGTGATATATTTCCAGGGCAAAGCAGGGGAAAGCACCCAGGCACAGCTGTTAACACTTATTCCTGCATCACTGGAGAATTTAATACCAGGCTTTACCTCTAGACTTCTACTAGTTTCTAATGTAAGCAGTATAGTATGGGGCGCAATGGAAACAATGATGTGAACCTCACCCATTTTGCTCTCCTATCACCCTTGTATTTGTGCGATTTCTGCCAGCCTCCTTTGTTTTTGAAGTTATTTTGCTAACCACGGGGATGGGCTTACTGACAACTGGTCCAAGTATGAGGTGTTTTCTAAGGCTTGAGATGATGTGTTTCCTAGTGCGAAATTTACTGATCCACATGGGCTCCAACGTGGAGCCTGGGATTCCTTCATAGAACACAAATTGACTTACTATGAATAAAGTAATACAAAGTTCGAAATATAAACACTTCTTGTTTCTTTCGCTAAGTCTTCTCACCATTTCCGAGGCAGGTAATTTAAGGCACGCTTCACCCTTTCCCATCATTTGCCGAAATCACCTTTGTTTTTTTTTGTTGTTGTTGTTTTTTTAAAGATTTTATTTATTTATTTGAGAGAGAGAATGAGAGAGAGAGAGCACGAGAGGGAAGAGGGTCAGAGGGAGAAGCAGACTCCCTGCTGAGCAGGGAGCCCGACGTGGGACTCGATCCCAGGACTCCAGGATCATGACCTGAGCCGAAGGCAGTCGCTTAACCAACTGAGCCACCCAGGCGCCCTCACCTTTGGTTTTAACTCACCAAGCATGCACTTCATCACATTCACTTCTTCCACAGCCTGACCTATAAAGGGGGTGAGGCGCATCTTGAGTTGTTCACATCAAAGAGAATCAATGCTTTAATTCTTTAATTCTGAAAACTCACAAGGCAATATGTGAGCTTGTAACTGTCGATATTTTGTTGTCAAATGAATGATATCCTTAAACCCACTGCTACATAGTACGTGCAACTGACCCGATGGACAAAGTCCAGGAATTTAGACAGAACAATAAACTTGATCTGACTGATAAGATTCCTCAGAATGAAACGGAGTGATCAAAACCAGTACAACCAACTGGTCTTGTTGGTTTTGTTTTTTGCCTAAGCTTGTAAGTTTAAGAGGTATTGCTCTCCGTGGTTCACGTGTATTCGGTGCCAGGGAGGAAGAGTGGGCCGTGTGAAGGCCTATTAGAGAAGAGACAAAATGAATGCACGTAAAAACCCTATATTCATAACAGGTTGGGATGGAGGGGACAGGGAAAGGGAGGACAGAAATGAAGACTCAGCCACAGTTTAGTACCTTCACCTAAGAAATACTTGGTAAACACCTGCAGGTCGATTTTGCCATAGGAAGAAAAGGACTTATGGGATGTATCATCTTTAAAACCTCGTCTACACGCACTGCACCGCACCACTGAGAACGGAGCTTAATGTTCACGCGCTCCAAATTTTAAAGCTCTCTTGTCGTTAACTTTCGGCTGCATAAACCAGTATTGCGAAGTCCTCCCTCCTTTTCCTTCTCTCACGTTGCTACAAAGAAGCTGACTGCACGATCTTTTTAAATGGCAGGAAACCTGGCGTATGCAAATCATCTGTTCTTTTGATAGGTTACGGAAATATAAACACTGGGGGAGGGGAGGCTTCTGAGTGATTGGACACCTTTTCTGAGAGGCAAGAGAATAATGTTCCAGAAGAAAATTTGCTAAACAAAAAAAGAAGACCAACGATGAATCCTTATTTCTCTTTTAAAAAAAATATTTTCATGGAATAGCTTGTTGTATGAGTTCCATATTTAATCCTTAATTCACGCTCCTACATCTCTAGAGAATTTTTAGCACAATTGCTGTGAGGCAAAAGAAAGCTAAGAGATCTACTCAGACATGTTTAACTTACATACAAGAAATGGAAGGAGATGTTCTTGTGCAATAAAAACAAAACACAGGAAAAAGCAATTACTGGTTAAATTTTTTTGGATCAAACAGATACTGCTTTTAGACTTCCTCTTTTTGTGTCTGTATACTTGATCATATTGACAGTCATTATTCATTCCAAAAAATGAGGTATTTCCTAAGAAGCTTTTACAAGCAAGTAATTCTAGTGTAACTATTTTCTTCACTTCTCCTCTCCCCCATAGCCTCAGACATACCTATGTAGGTAGTCAAGCTCTTATATCCAAATTAGGAGTGAGGACCAGTGATAGGGTTTAGCAATGTCCATCCATAGGATGGACTAAAATTTCTCTCCAATGCTGCATTTATATTAAATGGCCCTGAAATCAACTTCTATGTAACTTCTCCTTGCAAAAGGCAATAAAAAAACAGCAGCGTTGACAAGTGCTGGTTGTTAATTAGTACTGACAAATGAAAATAAACCAAAAAAGAATACATAGTAAGAAAAATATGTTTTTATAAAGTTCAAAACACCTATAGAGAAGTATTTCAACGTGGAATTTTGATTCATTCAAACTCTGCACATTGCCTTTGATGAATTCTGAGTGATGAGCATGGCCTCTCTCCCCCCAAAAAAGCATCCTTCAAACATGATACACATACAAGGATAACTCAACCTATTTGCTATGATGCTGCCTTTTTCTTCCACACTATTAGTGAACAAGATGACTTTAACACATGTTTTTGTGCCCCAGCCACGAAGTGCTTACATTTACTGAGTTAAGTTTAAGCATATACTTCAAATTCCATGTTTTAAACTGACATAATGACTTAAAAAGACACATAATCATGCTTAAGGATTTTTTGTTTGAGTTTCCAAACTGCTGGGTTTGACTACATTTTTACAAACTGCTAATAAGCATACATTTCAAAAGAACTGGCCTACAATGTCTAATCTTCCACACTCTGCAGTGTCATTGACTAAATATTCCCATTTGTCCCCCACTTTCCTCCATATAGGAGGACTGCACTTCCCTGTCTCCTTGACATTTAGGGAGGCCATGTGAAATCAGTGAAATGTCTCCCCAAGTGGCAAGCATCACTACCAGGCGGAAGTGCTAAGAGCCAGTGTGTGATTTACAGAGTTCTCTGACCCTGCCCAGGTGATTGGGAAGCATGCGACAAGTGGAGCTTCCTTTGGAAATGTTCTTCCTGCCAAAACGCACAGAAGTAAGAGGGAAACACTTTTCGTTATAAGTCATTAAGATTCTTGTGGTTATGGTTACTGCAACCTAACTTAGCCTATTCTACTACACATACCTGCTTGTGACTCCATGGCACACACTAGAAGTTTGGGGGTGGGGGGGGCAATCCTACATTAAATAATTTTAAAGGCCATTTTAATATGAAATATGTAGTGTCGATGGTTAAATTTCATTTTGACGTAGAACTGCATGTATGGAGATAAGTTTTGAAATTTTATATGAGCTCAAGGGTTAAGTGGTTCAATATTTAACAATAAACGAGAACAGTAGAAAAGGATGTGGTGGGGGGATCCAGAGGTGAGAAGGGGTCCTCCGCATAGAGGTACTAACCTAGGAAAAGTAGAGGCAAGAGAAGATGAGGAGATTTCAGAGAATGAAAAACAATTCCAAATGAAACCACAGGGATTGGTCGGGCACTGTACCCACGGGAAGGATCAGGAAACCTAAGATGCAGACCTGGGAACACTGTAAGATCAGATCTTCAAATCTGAAAGTTTTTTTTTTTTTTAAGATTTTATTTATTTATTTGAAAGCAAATGAGAGATAGAAAGCATGAGAGGGAAGAGGGTCAGAGGGAGAAGCAGACTCCCCGCCGAGCAGGGAGCCCGATGCGGGACTCCATCCCGACACTCCAGGATCATGACCTGAGCCGAAGGCAGTGGCTTAACGAACTGAGCCACCCAGGCGCCCCGAATCTGAAAGTTTTTATCTGTCATTTGAATGCAGGGTCGAAGAGAGGAGTGGGTGGGAAGAGGAGGATGAGAAGAGGCAAAAAGAGAAATTGAGAGAAACACCTCATTCATCTAGTGCAAACATATCCCAGCAGCGACTGGAGCTTACAGAAGGAAATGTACATCATGCTCTCTGTTACCAAAGGTCCTCCAACGTCAGGGAATAGAGGCTAGTGGGCAAGGCCCCAGTCTCGGACTTCAAGTTCAACTTCTGCCACATGCTAGTTACATGATGTCCTGGTTTCTTTATCCATAAATTTATACTTCAGTGGCTCATCATAAAGATTTAAATAAGATAAAATATGTAAAATGCTTATTTTAGCAAGTGCCTGGCTCTGAGTAAAGATTAACTAATCTAGTGCATTTTATTACCCATAATATAAGTAGGCCATGTTCCTCAATACCCTATTTTTTCATTCTTCCTCTACCAATGATGCTGCCTTTGACGATGTCTTTTCTCAGGCTCCACCGACCCAAATTCCCCTCACCCTTCAGGATTCAGTTCATACCATTTACTCCATGAAGACTGTTCTGAATGCCCCCAGGAAATCATCTAATTCTGAACTATAACATATTTTCTAACTGCTTCATGGCACTTAATTACAAACTATCTGCTGGATAAAAGACAAAGTGTTGTTTTTTTCCTCCAACTCTATTTTCCTTTGGCCAGTATTACTTCTTATCTGTCCATGTATATTTCCAACAGTACTGAGTTGTCATGCCTTAAACGTACTGATCTTCACTGTTGAATAATTCAGAGAATTAGATCTATTTCTAACATACAACCTGATTAAATTTCTTAGTATAATATATACAAATTTTGTTCATAAAGTTCAGAACCAACAACTATTTCACAAAACTGGTAATTTTCTCTTTTCTTTTATCTATAAATAATCAAAGATTAAACAGGTTAAGTACCTATTCTAAAATTGCAGGGCATGTCAATGACCAGGACTAAGAGAAAATTTACAATCCCTGATAGGAAACACCCTCACTCTACCCCCCCCACCCCGCCCCTTTATGTTCCGGGAGCAGAAAGGGAAGAAAGCTAATCTTCCACAACTGGTCAGATAGCATTCTTCCCACCCATAGCCATAAAGATGTCACCAGGCAGATAGGAATCCTTGTAAACAACCGGCTATTGAACAACAGTTTTTCTGCCAGATTCCACCAAAAAAATAAACCTCCTGTTCCTTGATACCCCTTTGTCTCCTCTGTAATAAACAAGCATTCAAGAAGTGTGTAAACAGTGGGACTTACTGAGAAATAGATTTGCACTTGAAAAGCAACCAGCCCAGTAGTCTCATCACTGCCACCTGAAAAATAGGGCCCACTCAGGCCTCTTTGGTTAAGTGACCCCATAAAATTCAAAGGGACTTAGGAACCATTCTTGCTTCCCACCCTGATTACAACTTTCCTGAAACAGACTCTGACCTTTAATCTCTACCCCATGAAGTATGTTAGAGCCAGCCCTGAGTAACCTGTAGGATAATGGAGCTATCCCACCAATTTCTTTCCCATTATAAATTACTTTGGCATTTAAGTCTTTTTAAAAAATTAAATCCTAATGAGTCCTTGTAAAACATAAAAGCCAGGCAGTATCGTGACTTTAACTTTTCATATCTCACCACAAATATTAACTCTTCCAAACGTTTCTTGCACAGGTTTCTCTTATAGAGTCAAAGCTTTATTAGTTTTTTTTTTTTTTTTGGATCTTACACCACACTACGATTAAATTTTTTTTTATTTTTGAGTGCCCAAATAAAGACAATCAGAAATATAGGCAAAAAATTATTCATTTTGAAAGCTTATCCAAATAGGTAGGAAAATTATAACTTATGTATGGTTCATTTAATGAAAACTGTTGTCACAAAGCAAAGCTCTATTCGATAGTGCTAGCTGTCCATCCCTATTTTTTCCAGACAGACTTATGCAACATCCTGATGTTTCAAACTATTCTGTCATGGAAAATCTGTCTCTAGGGTGGGGGGCAGGAAAGGAGTCCCGTTTTCTTTTTAAAGTTATAATTCAAAACAGATAGTTAAACAATACAGTAAACTTCTTGTACTTTGCAAACACTTCAAATTATGTATTGCAAGTCTACAAGGTAAAGACAGAAATGAGCATCTGAAAGGAAAAACTCAGCAGACGCCCCTTTCGCCCACAGCAGTTGCAATACTGTGAAGTCAAAATATTTTGCTTCGCAAGATAAGCAAGCAGTCAACAATACTCAGTGCTCTGAACATTTTCAAGGGCAATACTTCATATATCAAATAGTTTTTGATTTTCTTCCAATGTTACTATAAACATTTAGTGATTATTAGATGATGAAAATAATTTGCCCTTTCATGAATGTAAAGAATCAATACTGTGGGTATCTTAAAACTTCATTCATGTTTCTCCTTTTTCAATGGACTAGAAGGCAAATGATATAAACAGATGGGATGTCTTACATGTATGTTGACACAAAAATAAACTTAGAGTATTTTCCAACTTTTTCTTGGTCTTTTCCAATTAAATCTTACTGCCCTCAACCCCTTCCTTCCAAAAGAACCTGAGGACAGATGAGGCTTTTAAAGTCCTATTGTCATTCTATGGATGATTACAGAAAAACTATATTTTGAAACCAAGTGAAGGTATCAATTTTTTAACTTTGGAAGCTGACTTAAAGACAGGACATATTAAGTGACATGAGAATCCAAGACTCAGGGGTCTGGCTCAGTGATTAGAAGCAGTTACTCAACTGGAAGCAAGGCACACCATCTCTGCACGGCGGCCGCATTATAAGAAACACGCTAACTCAGAACACAGAACAGTTCCTATCCTCTGTTTTGAAGATATTATGACAGAAAGCTAAATTACTCCACCATTTCTCCATTACAGTATGTGCCTGAATGTAGAGCATATTTATCTGTACTATATTTTGCATTGCTTTTTAGATGAATGACTTTTGAACCATATTTTCTTACATAACTAAAGCATTAAGTGCAATGTCAACATCTGAAAATAATTATTTCTGTGTATTCACATAACCTTGGAATGTTGAGAAATGTATTTGGCTTAAGACACAGCGTAACAGTCATGACAACTCCGCCTTAACATGATATACACAGCAGACTTCTTTAAGGGAGGAATGACTTTGCGGTTAAAGCCTTATAGTAAATACTCAAAAGCTAGATGTGCGGAAGATAAATTGAAATTTTAGGAGGCTGAACACCTGTGGATCGTTAGGAGCTTCCTTAAAAGAGAAAGAGGAAGAACTTGGTGAACTCTGGAGAAAATGGAAGTAATTCTTTCTAGCAACATTCTCTACATCCAAGAATAGGAAGCCTCATTTACAAGACGGAATCAGCTATAGGAGAACTCAAGAAAAGTTTTAATGCCGGCAATACCCGGGCATGGGTCTGCTTTGGAAGACAGTTATAAGGAAATCATTACCTGCTTTGAATGGTAGTCATATTGTGAAAAAGCAATTTCTTTCCTTTTTTCTTTTTTTTACGGAAAAAGGTTAGCTAAAACTAACCTTTTAGAGAAGGTTAAAGGGGAGGTTAGGGAGAAAAAAAGGGGGGGTGCTCTAAGATGAGCAACATGGTGCTAACCTAAATTCAGTTTATTTCAAACTTTGGAGCCATGGGCTCCAGAGGGTATCTACCATGACCAACTGTAAACTGTGTGAGAACAGGGCTCCTACTTCCTACACTAGGCCTACCACCTATAATACGGCTAGCACAAAGTAGGGATCGTTGAATAAATAAATGAAGGCTGAGTCAGGTACAATACAGGTGTCCAAATGCTGGCTGTGACAAAACTTCCCTAACTTGTAGCAAAAACGGAAAAATAAGGCCTGAAATTTTGTCATGAGCTGTCTACCCATCTCTAGTATTAAAGTTGATTGACCGACCCCACCTCACCCAACACTCTCGATTTGAGTTTACACAGTCCAGATGTGGAGTCAATACTCAAAGGAATCACATAGCATGGGGCTCAGAAAAGATCTTAAATTTTACCAGGACCCCCGGCAGGAGGGAAAGGAAAGGGGGAAGAAGCAAAGTTGCAACTATTACAGAGGAGGAAATTTTTGAAAACGATGTTATCTATCCTGCAAAGAAAAGCGCTGTTCTAAGGGGGAAATGAGTTCAATTTTATTTAATCCTAAACCTTGCTAAAGTTGGAAGTGAGGGTTAATTTGCAATTATACAGAAAAGGTTTGGTATTAGACACAGACTGTGAAGAAGTCATTCCAATTGTCAAATATGCATGTGGTCTTTATTGAGTATGAAAGCCTCTCTTGGTTTCAACTGACTTCATTCTTTCCCTCTATAATAGAGTAAGATATTTTTTTTACAAAATACCTTGAGCCCCTGAGAATGTGTGCCTCATGGAACTTAGAACAGGCAGAGTAAAGCCCCATTTATTCACCATCCTCAGAGAACAAAGGTGACTAGCAACTGGAATCCTAGAGATGCAATCATACATACCTCCTGATAAAATTCCCAGTTCCTCTGACTAATTATTTCCCTCCTTAATCCCAGACACTAGAACTGTCAGTCATTTTTTGGTCTGTTATTCCAATATGAAAAGTCTGACTTAAGTACCATAAAAGTCTTGGGAAAAAAACATTTTTGAACACTGGTGGGCTCAGGGGACTGATAATGGAATTATGAACCTTTTGCCCCTGAAATGGTTCCTTGGGAACAGAAAGCAGCGTATTTTTTAGTACAACCTCCCCTGAGCCCCCCATTCTCCCAGGTGGTGCTAAAACATCCAGCAGCTGTTGTCAGGGTATCTGAAACATCCTAAGAGTCTTTTGAATGATCAGAATAGATTTAGAAATCTGTCAACCCCAGTGCTTAAGAAAATGTGCATATAATCACCTGGGGATTTGGTGAAATGCGGATTTCAATTCAGTAATTTATGGTGGGGCCCGAGAGTCTGCATTCCTAGTAGCTCCCAGATAATATTGATGCTGCAGACCAGTGAACTTACTTTAAGGAATAAGGATCTATTCCAGCTTTACCTATGTCATTTAGTTTGAGGGGTATGACAAAAACTCCTCAGCACCGAAAATCTCAAACTTGCCCGATACCAGACAACACACACACACACACACACACACACACACACACACACACACACAAAGGTGGGAGAAAATTGCCAGTTTCCCTTATTTTGCTTGCTTGTTCAGATCCGACACTGTATTGTACCAAGAGCGCTTAGACCACAGTTGCAGACTAAAGTCTGACCATTTTAGCTTTGTACCTATACTACAATGCAAAACCATCTGTGCATTTCTCATATAATCCTTAACAACAGCTGCGAGCTGAGCAGAGCAGATATAATTACTATTTCAAAAAAGGAGAAAACAGATTGATCAAGTTTAACAACTTTGAAGGCTCCTGGGTGGCTCAGTCTAGTCTGTTAAGCATCCAACTCTTGACTTTGGCTCAGGTCATGATCTCAGGGTCCTAGATCCAGCCCCATGCTGGGCTCCGCCTCAGTGGGGAGTCTGCTTCTCTCCCTTGCCCTCACCCTCTGCCCCTCCCTCTGCTCCCACACATGCTCTCTCTCTCTAAAATAAAGAAATAAGTCTTAAAAAAAAAAAGTCAAGCAACTTCTTCATGGCATCTCAAACTCATAGGAATCAGATTCAGGAATCATGCTCAAATTTTGTGACATGCCCCACCCCACCCCCAACTTCCAAGTCTAGAGTCTACCCACTCTAAGAGTGCCTCCCACATCACGCATCTTCCTCTACCTCCCAGACATGTTTTCTTTGGTATTTATTGCCCTATTGTCCCCACAGTTGTATAACAAACAAAAAAAGAAATATCAATGTCCTATGGGGTGGTTTGGGGTTCACTATTTCAGATTACACTTAATCTTAACTGAATGTTTTAACCTGGAAGAAAAACCTAAATACAAATGCTAAGTCACAGATCATCAATATTAGTAACTGAGTGAAAATGCTCCATAGTGAAGAATGAATCTCACAGTGATGCCACAGTAACAAGGAATGCAACTGGGACTCCCCACAAGAGTGAGAATTGAGAAGTACTGCCTGCCTGTCAGAGTTATCCTCAGAGAGAAGCTCTTTCTGGAGTGTAAGTCCAAGAGTCCCAGGCCATTCCTGTTTTGTTTGCTGTAGTACCCCAGTACCCAGAAAAATGCCTGATATCCAGAAGGTGCTCCCTAAATATTTTTTTTTAAAACAAATGAAGAATGAAAGCTTTATGATAACAATCCACAAAGTAATCAATGTTTAAGACCTGTGATACCAATCATTTTGGTTTAAAAGTGATACCCTCATTGCTTTTGTTAAAAGGAAACAACATGTCTGAAATGGAGTCACTTATGTTAAGCCCCACCAAGACTTAATCCCTAACCTAACTGCAGTTCTAGCCTCTCCCAAGAGAGGCATTCTACACCAGTCAGTCTGGAATTTCCTGATCAGCGTGAGTGAGGCAAGCTGCAGGGTTAAGACCCCTGCCCTCCCCCCTAAAGGAAGGTGGCCTTGCCTCCAACCATCCTTTCTTTTCTTTTGCTACTAACTTCCTTGGCCCACCCATACCAGCCTATAAAAGCTTTCCATTTTGCACAGCTCCTCGGAGCACCTTCTGTGTGTCAAATGGGATGCTGCCTGGCTCGCCAATCACTGAATAAAAGCAATTAGATCTTCAAATGTCCTTGGTTGAATTTTTGTTCTTTAACAGACTTGATGGCAGCAGTGGGACTGAAGGAGACTTCCAGCAGCTTCCGGGACAATGAGAAACACAGACATGGTGGCTTTAAACACTTTTGAGTTCTCTTCCTCACCATTTCTAAGGACCACAGGTAAGTTCCTCCCCGTTCTGAGCTCTGCTTTCTTTGTGTTGACCTCCCAGTCGGATTGGCTTTCCACAGTTTCCTCATGTGTGTGGAGACCCCAGCTCCTAGCTCCATCCCCAGATTCCACCAGATGAGAACTGCTGGCAGCTTCAGGTCCCCATTCGTTTGGAATTAGTCTGCAGTCCCCATTTTGGGGGGTCTGCTGGTTCAAACCTTTCTCCAATCCCCAGATTCCACCTAAGGAATTGTTGGTGGCTAACTGCCAGAGTTGGACCAATTCCAACTTAAAAGCCAGACTGGGTCTGGGATTAGACTGGGCTGGACCGGGTCTCTTGGGGAAACCTCAGGTGAATATTAAATAATATTAGGTAGTTGCTAATGGGAATCCCAGAAATCAAAAAAGCCACAAACATCGGTGGGTAGGGCTCAGGCATTTAATGGTTGTTGAGTGCTCACCATCTCAAGACTACTGTTTCTAGGTATTAGTTTGGCTCTGGGAAACCCAAAGTTCTGGCAAAAAGAAATGAGATCCTTTATATTCAAAGGTTTGGTTGGGCCACCTTCTGGCACAACTGCTTACTTTAAGTTCAACAACTTTAGTCCCAGAAGCTGCAGATATCGAGCCATGTTAAATGGCAAAATTTGACTAAAAATAACCTACAATTACAATGGCCATTATGGGGAATTTTCCAATTAGACAAGATCGCTCATTTAAGAAATGCACTTGGAAGCAAGGGATCCCAAGCTGAACAAATGGAATAGGATGCCTCCTTTAATTAGTATGCAGAAGCTTCCAAAATCCTCAAGATTCCAAGATAGCTTCATTAAAAGCATTGTTACAAAAAGCAAGTGAGAAATTAAAGACACAAGAGGTACCTAAACCTAAGATGATGGACTGACAGAACTCCTATTGCTCCCCTCTATCCTTCTTGAGGACCCACGCTTTACTAATTCTCAGTCTGAACTGCCTTTCCAGTCTGAAGAGATTATTAGCCAGTCACCTTCTAAAATAAAACTACACAATGTTGCAGACGAACCTCCTCAGGTGTCCTTCACCCCTTGGTCAAAGGCTGAACTCAGGGCCCTAGTTAAAAGAATTTCCTAAATCTAGGGAGGAACAAAAAATTGTTTTGAAGAATTTAGTCACGAATGGGGCCTATGATCCAGGCTGCCAGATCTTTATCAGCTTGTACACATATCGGTAGCTACACGCTAAAGCCCCCAGATGGAAGAAGCAAGATGGCAAAACCCTGAGGATGGTATTTGAGCTCCTCCGTTTTCAACATCTCAGGCACCGGAAAAAGAAAGCTTGCAAAATAGCAGCTGAACTTTTACAAACCATTCCTAGAGTATTTCCTGCTTGGACTGATTAGTCTATTATACAGACTTGTAAACAAACAAACAGAAGATTAATCTGGCAGAATTTAAGGCTCGTTTGGAAGCCCATTTTCTGTGGGCATTCAGGGTTCCATACAATAAATAAGGTCACCCAGGCTGCTCTAGCTGCCTTCTTTGTAAATGGATTATCTCCTGAGATTAGTGAATTGACAAAATAGGCTGCGAGGCCACCAGCTTGACTGGACTCACGACTGTAGCCAAGCATTTTGTTTTCTGGGTTTTTTTTTTTTTTTTTTTTTTTTATTTATTTGAGAGAGAGCGAATGGGGAAGAGGCAGAGGGAAAGTGAGAAGGAGAATCTCAAGCAGACTGGCCACTGAGCAGAGTCCAATGAAGGACTCAACTCCCAACCCTGAGATCATGACCTGAGTCGAAATCAAGAGTCGGATGCTTAGCCAACTAAGCCACCCAGGAGCCCCGATAGCTGAGCATTTTGAAAGGACCCTGGAATAAGACTGTAAACAAAAACTTGCCAAGCTATTAGCTTTGCAGCTACAATGGCTATAAGGCCAGAGACCCAAAACAACACCTGGGCCTTAAGCCCTGCACCCCCTTAGGAGCCCCAATCATCAAAATAGAGGTCCAAAGATGGATGTCTCAGCTATAATCAACTGGGACACAGGAAGAGGTTGTCCTCAAAGGTCCTAGCAAATTCTTCTCAAAGGCCCTCACACTTACCTCCAAAGAAGGGAACCCCATCTGGGTCCCTCCCATAGTTGACAGAACTCCAAGGGGTTCTTCAGTAAATGATTATCAATAATTTCCTTAAACAGTCAAGGGGAAACTAAAATTAAAATTAATGGGGAAACTTGCCAAATTCTACTGGAGCTATGTTTTCTCCCTTAAACCTCACCCTCACAGGACAACAAAAACCTTGGAGCAGAAAGGAAGTTTCCATAGCAGGGTATCTCATAAAGCTCAGAGAGAATTTTTATCTCAATCAGTACATATAACCCTGGGACCTTTTACCAAAACACATTCCTTTTTGCTATGTGATTCAGGCCCAACCAATTAGATAAAGCTTGCCTTCCTAAATTAAAAGGGCTAATACATTTTGCTCCAGTGAAGACCTCACCTTAGAGTCTCCTGACCAACCCAAACCTCATCTTGTGTGTTCCTTACAGTCTGTCCTTGACATAGAAGAGGAAAAATTTCAACAAAAGTGCCCTAATTTTATCAAGGTACCCAAACATCTGTGGGCTATTTCTAATCCTGACATTGGAAGAATGAGGAGTACAGAACCAGTAAAGATTCAGACAGATATAACTAAACCTAAATTACATCAATATCTACTCAAGCCTGAGGCCATGCAAGGCCTCAAGCACATTGGAGAAGACCTAATTGCTCAGGGCAAATCATTCCCTATTCGCGTCCCTGTAACAAGTTGATCTTGCCAGTCCAGAAACCTAATGAGCCGGATGGTGATTTGTCCAGGATTTGAGAGCTATTAAGAAGGAGAGGTATTCCCCATTTCCCAGTTATTCTGAACCTGAACACGTTTCTGTCCCAGGTCCTACCCAACTCCAAATGGTTCACTGTTGCAGACCTTGGTTTGGTCTTTTTCAACATCCCCGTAGGTCCCAACAGTCAGTATCTATTTACCTTTACTTGGAATAATTGGCATTATACCTGGAGAGTCATGCCTCAAGGGTTCACTGGGACCCCTTCTTCTTTCTCTCCTTCACCGAGATTTAAAAACCCTCCAGTTTCCTAGAAAAATGACCCTTTTGCAATATATAGATGACCTTTTGCTGCGCTCAGTGACCAAAGAGGCATCCATAAGATTCCACTTATTTGCTTGCTACAACAGTTAGCTGAAAAGGGACACAAAGTCTCTAAGGAAAAATTATAATTATCTCTAGACACTGTTAATTACCTAGGTCATGATCTAAGTGCTGAAGAAATTCAGCTGTTTCCAAAATGAATTAAGCAAATCCAAGAACTGCCTATACCCACAACTAAGCAACAGCCTTAGGATTTTCTAGACTTGACTGGTTACTGCAGACGCTGAGTTCCTAACTTTTCTCTATTAGCTTTCCCACTCTATGGACTTACTAAGATTTCAGTCTCTGAAGCCCTTCCCTGGAAGACAAGCATACACACACTTTTGTAAGGCTAACACAAACACAGCAAAGAACCGCCTGCCCTAGGGCTACCTGAGTATTCAAAGCCTTTCACTTTACTGGTGCACAGAAGGGATAATCAAGCTCTGCAATCACGCTCACGCAAGAACATGGTTCACAAACATAGGCCTATTGCCTATGATAGCACACAACCTGATTTAGTTGTTTGCGCCTGTCCTCCTGGTCTTAAGGTTACAGCCTCGGCTGCAAAGTTAGTGGAAGCTTCAGCAGATGTGAACCTACGAAATGACACTGATATGCAGACTCCACACACGGTCGAAAGGCTCGACTCTGTGCTGACTCACCATTTCTCTGCAAGTAGATTCACTTTCTATGAGACCCTAGCGTTCTCACCACGTAATCTTAATGTTGCAATGTCCTTAATCTTAAATGTCACAATGTCCTTAATTCTGCTAATTTACTACTCCTGCCTGACAAAGGCAAGCATGACTGCGAGGTAATAATGTTCCATTTTGTGACACCAGTCCTGATTTACAAGACACTCCTTTGACTAATTCTGATCTAATCTTGTTTGCTTGATGGGTCACGCTGCAGAAATGAAAAACGGAATGTTCGAGCTGATTACACTATTACCACCCCATATGACCTACTCAAAAGACGAGACCTCCCACAAGGCAAACCCGCCCAACAAGCAGAGCCTCATGCCCTTACCTGAGCATGCCAGTTGAGCAAAAAGACAAACTGTTAATACTTGTACCTGAGCATGCAGTTAACAGAAAGACAAACTGTTGAAATTTATACTGGTAGCCAGCGTGCCTTTGGGGTCACCTACGATTCTGGGATGTTATGGAAACAAAGGGATTTTCTGACGTCCCTTGGGACCCCAATCAAAAATGGGCAACAAGTAAACAACCTTCCTGCTGCTCCTCTCTTACCTGCTGAAATTCCTGTCATCAGAAGGGAGGGTCACACTAAAAGGATGGAATGAGAGTATCAGGGAAATGCCCCAGCTTTCAGGCAAGGGGAGCAGCAACAGAAATCTAGAGAGGTTGTGGTACATGTGTATGAAGTCCATTCTGCATCCTCACAAAAAATGACCCCTCATTGCCAGATTTTTGCCATCCTGATGTCCTTGTAACACTAACAGTCTGCTCCTAAATTGGGAGAAATTAGGATGGATAAACAATGGCTGTAAATGAAAGGAACAGTTGAGGGCATGCGAAACCGAAGACAGCCACTTGGTTCTTCCTCACTCCCTGGCAAACTCCATTTTTTTCATGTTTGCTTTCCCTCACTAAGATCACTCAAATTATGAACTGGCAGTGGTGGGGAGATGCCTGTAAAATTGTGAAAACAGTCCATCAGCAATGTCTGACCTGCCTAGCACATAATCCTAGAAAGACTATCTTCGTCCCCAGAGGCTTCAGAACTCTTCCTTCTGGACCCTTTGAACACCTGCCGCTGGACTTGATTCAACTGCCATTTAGTATGGGTTATCGATATGTTCTTGTTATTGTCTGTACGTTTTGAAGCCTTCCCTGCTTCAAGGCTGATGTCCTCATAGTAGTATACATGGATAATACCTTCCATAGTCTCCAGTGATCAAGGCACCCACTTTGCTGGGCAGATCATATAAGCCTTAATGAAAACCTTGAAAACCTCTTGGAATTATCTCTGTCCCTATCACCCTCAGTTATCACACAAGGTCAAGAGAACTAATGGGATCCTCAAACTTAAAATCTCTAAACTTGTTGAAACCACTGGACTCCCTGGCCCAAGGTTATCACCTTTGGGCTTGCTGACTATTTGCAGTACCCACTTTGGGAAACATAAACTCACTTCACATGAAATAGTCTCAAGTAGACCAGTGTTTATTGGTATGCAACCTTCTGTTGGTTCCGCGTTGTCTCATGCTAGTACAACCGGCTCCTTTATGCTTAAGCGTAAGGTCTTTAACACCTTACGCTTAAGCATATCATTAACAGATTAAATAAAGAAGCTTTCCCAGATTCTAATTCAAGGATCCTCTCGGTCACAGTTTAGAGTCTGGTGACTGGGTATTCTGGAGGCATCATCAGAGGAAGACCACCCTACAACCCCATTGGAAGGGGCTTTACCAAGTACGCCTGACCATTGAGAACTGTTGCAAAAGTAGAAGGTCTTGAGCCTTGGATACACATCTCTCAGTTGAAGAAGGCTCCTCTATAGATACCAGAGACCTCCGAATCACACTGATGAGGAAGAGAAGTATCGGAATTGAAGTACACTGCTTCCTCCCAAGATGCCAGATCAAGACTTCATTCTTTAACTCACCATGAAACCCTTTCTCTCCTTTTTCATTTCTTTACTCTGGCATTGGCTTAGAAAGACAAGGCCCTCATCTGTATCTCCCAGGCCAGAGCTAAGGGGGGGGTCACCTTTCAGACTGCTGTATTGGTCATGTTGCGAGAGATATCCTAGGCCTCCTTGTAACCAATTTCACTTCTTTTCCCAATGTTACCGCAAATTATAATCAACTCCCCTCCCCCCTTAGAAGTACATACTCAATTAGACACATTTACCTATGTGAATCTTCGTACATTTGCAAGTCCCACATTCCCATGATTATCTAGACCAGATCTGCCCCCAGTCACTATGAGATCTCACCAGCAGCACCCATTTTAGTAAGGCATTTTGGATGACTTTGGATGACAGGCTAGAAGATTCTCTTCCCATATGTGTTAAAAACCTGACTGACCCCTGGCTTAGGAGTAAACACAAATGACAACGATCAGAAATCTCTCCTTAACTCTTGGAATCAGATTACAGATTACAGATTCCGTTGCTAAGATGCTAACTCTCCAGCAAAGATTCTTAGACTTTCTGGATTTTTTTTTTACAATGATATAGAAAAAGGGAAGAAGAGAAAAATAATTGAAACTTTTTTAAGAAATTTCTGAGCATCACAAATAATCCCAGAAACATAAAAATTCGGTAGATGTGTGGAGAGTACATTCTACACTTTTTGTCACAGAAAAGAGTACCTAAGTATCTGTTGAGCTGGGAAATTGGACAGAACCATATCCATGTGACTTTGGGTAAATCATTTAAGCACCTTATACCTCATGTCTTAGCCTGTTCACCTGTAAATAAAAACATCTTTTCTAACACAAATGTTTTTGCAACACTGGCATATTATCACCTCTTTTTGGAAAAGATTTGTGAAGAGGAAATCATGTTCTTTACTGTGCATTTCAAAAGTGCTTACAGAATAATACTTGAAGTCAGAAAACTAGGCCAATCAATCTCAGTTGTCTTAGAATTTTAACTCCTAGCAAATAAAAACTTAGGAACTTTACAGCAGTTGTATATTATTAATTTAATGTATGAAATGAACATATTTTCTTTCAAAAGGTTTATAAACAACTAAAAAGATAAGGCACTTCGATTAGATTTGATTTCATGATTTCTATCAGTTTATTTCGTCCTCTTCCACTGAATTTCAAGGAGTTGAATTATAATCTAAAATGGAAAATCTAGACATATTAGCTCCATGTATGTTGAAACAGCAGTGATGTTTTGTTTTGTTTTTCCCTTACCAGTCACTTCTAACAGGCACAGTGTCACTTAACCCATCTGATTTAAAATAATCCTCACAGCAATTCTGACGTCCTTGTCTTAAGCTTGAATAGTTTCATAAGAGGTAAGTAAATTATTTTTCTACAGATTTATTTATTTATTTGAGAGAGACAGAGAGCAAGGAAAGAGGCAGAGGGAAAGAGAATCCTCAAGCAGACTTCCCACTGAGCATGGAGCCCGATGCAGGGCTCAATCCCAGGACCCCCAAATCATGACGTGAGCCAAAATCAAGAGTCAGCTGCTTAACCGACTAAGCCACCCAGGCGCCCCATAAAAGGTAAGTAAATTATTTTAAGGTCATGAACCCAATAAAATCTTTCACCTCTATCATTGTAAACATTATATATGGCATTCTCCTCTCAAATGGTAAGAACCTTTTCTTCCTCCAAATGAATGGACATGGCAGAACAGTTCTTTCAGTGAACACCACCACAAAGTCATGTTATAAACCTTTATGAAGAAACTGTTTTCAGAAATTATAATGAAGTTTTGGGCTCCCTCATTCTTGCTTATATGAACCTGGTGCCTTAGAGTAGGTGTACAAGCCAGACTTGGCTATACAGAGAGTCTCCCTCTACAGCCTCATTCCCTTCTGCGTCGTTTACCTTCAAAACATAAAATCAAAATATAAAAACAGAGCTACAGAATGACAAACAAATATGCAAACTTTATATTAGGATGGTAATAAGAGTGGGCAGATAATGTTTCTTCCCACTAAAGAGACAATCTGAGGGAGAGAATATTACTGAGAACTAAAAGGACAGAAGAGAGGGCACCTGGGTGGCTCAGTCGTCAAGCGACTGCCTTCGGCTCAGGTCATGATCCTGGAGTCCCAGGATCGAGTCCCGCATCGGGCTCCCTGCTCGGCGGGGAGTCTGCTTCTCCCTCTGACCCTCTTCCCTCTCGTGCTCTCTCTCTCTCATTCTCTCTCTCTCAAATAAATAAAATTTTTAAAAAAATAAAATAAGGGGCGCCTGGGTGGCTCAGTCGTTAAGCGACTGCCTTCGGCTCAGGTCATGATCCCGGAGTCTCGGGATCGAGTCCCACATCGGGCTCCCTGCTCGGCGGGGAGTCTGCTTCGCCCTCCGACCCTCTTCCCTCTCGCGCTCTCTGTCTCTCAAATAAATAAAATCTTTAAAAAAATAAATAAAAAATAAAAAAATAAAAGGACAGAAGAGAGATGTTAAAAAAAAAAAAAAACCTTCCAATGAATCCAGAATATTTAAGTATTGTGGCAGTAACTGTGGCACAGAAAGTGCCTTGCAGGAAGCCAAGGAGTAGGTAGGCTGCAGTTCTGCACAAGAACATGGATTTAAGGTAATTTTCCCAATAAATGTCTCCTTCTCCAAAAAACAATAGAAAGGCCATAAATATAACCCTCACTAAAACACAATTCTTTTTAGTTCAGTGAAGTTGTGTTTACACATACTAAAAGTAGGGAATGGAGGTGCTCAGGGACCCAGACAGCAGCCAATGTTTATATACAGACAGAGACCTATTTATGTTCAAGTACCATACTTTAGAATAAAACGCTAAATTTCTATGCAGTCACCATTTCAACTTTGCTCACTTCCATAGTTTTACAGATCTTCCTTTCAGCACAGTGCCTCGCTTTCGGTCTCATGTAGTAAAGTAATGCGACCAGACCTCCAAACAAGGAATGAAAAACACTGGATACGTTATCCCCAAAACAAAACGGACAAGTTTCCTTCAGACAGAAGGAAAACTTGTTAAAATACAGAAGCTCATCTCAGGTGTGGTATTTATCAAGAACTAGGGGATTGCATCAAATTAAGAATATTAGCAAAAACTTCCTTGATGAACAAAAGTATCTTCCTGAAGGATACAGTTTGTGAATTTGCTCCATCAGGAATCATGAGGGCTTCCTTCCTCCCTGGAAGAGGTACACCCAAGGCACAAAAGAGAACAAGGTGAAGCATTCATTAGATTCATTCAAAGTTTTATTGAAGACAGACATCATTCTAGAGGTCTCTGTGTATGTGTGCCTAAACTCTGATGTATTAAGAGAGGTGGCAAGAAACACAAAACATAAGAGAATCTTTTTACTGTAACACTTAAATTTTGGTCATAAAAGTCTTCAATTGTATTTTCTTTATTCACTAATAGTTGGTATAAATACCATCATCTAAACTTTCAATATCTTTTAAAGCAGTTTTTCTAAAATTTTTGCCCAAGATAATAGATTAACCAAGTTTTATCGGTGTAGGATTTACCTTCAGCTTATTTTCATGAGCATCAGGACAATGAAGGGTGCCAAAACCCTCTCGTATAGTAACAATCCCTTAAATTAAAATCCACGTGCATTTTTTACTCCTTTCCAGATAATTTGCTCTTTTCATAAAGAAGAAATAGAAGCAGGTGTGAAGAGTGGATTGCTAGTGAACCACACTTCGGATGAACAGACAGACTCTGCTTACCCATTCTAAGACAGACTGCAATGTCCGCCAGGCCCATTAGAGGGAGCTACAGGGAACACTAGTTTCATGACCAACAGTATTTAGATGAGCCACTGACAGAAAATACAAGTAACCTAAGAATACTAATGTACGGTATGGGATGCCTCCAAGCTACCAGGATCTTGACTCTAAAGCACCTGTAGATCACCAGATCCCTGCATGGCGAATAGCTATTTGTGCCCTTTACTCTTTGTTAGAGCTTAGACACAGACTATTGGGGCACCCATTTCTATGAAAGCAGGGCTGTAAATCACTCACCAGGATTCAGAACACCTGGATGTTCACTGACAGTTTCCTGGCAGCTTTGGATGCTTTTCAAACTATGAAGGATGATCCTGCCAAGTGCATGAGATAACTTATACAAGTGCGCACAGAAGAAGTCCAGAGTGATGCCGGAATGGGCAGCATTAATAACTGAAACCTCGACATACAGGAATTACTAATTCTCTCCTCTATCATTAAGTAGTCCACCTTGTGCAATGCTTAAGCATCTAGAAAACAAATTTCCTAATCCAGTAGCCTTTTAAAAGATTTTCGCATTTGAAATGATTTAAACAGGTTCTACTTTCCAAGTCTCAAAATCGGACCTGGTGTGAAAGATTAAACGCTCACTCCATCTTCCAAAGCAATCAGTATCTGCCCTTCACTGAAGACACGGAACTGGTGTTTAAGCAAAACATCATCTTCCTAAACGGTACATAAACTTTTCCACGTCGGGAAAAAACTCAGATTCTTGGTAATAGCCGAGGAATTGTATTAAAAATTTCAAAATGAATCACGCTATCACTTCTCCAAATGTTCCGGTTATCTTTATTTTTCTGTTTCTTTGATTTTCTTGAAGGTGAAAGATGTCTTGCTTGAAAATAAATATCTGGAAGACTAATAAATTATCTATGGAGTTCTGATTATCATATTTGCCTCGCTAAAATTATCTCACAATTTTAGAACTTTAACAAATAACTTAAAATATTGAGATGAGTTAAATAATCACTTCCTTTTACCCTTTCAGATATCAGGAATGGCCTTGAACCATGCACTGTGTTAAGTGCTTTATGTACAGCATCTCTAACTTATCAAAACATTGCAATAAGGTCCTTATAACCATTTTACCTTCTGTAGATGAAGAAACCAGGGCTTTGGTAGTTTAAATGGCTTACCCACAGCCACAATCCTACTAACTGGTAGAGCCAAGATTGAGTCCAGCTCTGTCTCAATCTAAAACCCACACTAGCCACACTACCATTTTGCTACTTATCACGTAAGCACAAACACAAACATTACCCTTGAGTATTTTAGTCAATAAACTAGAGTCATAGATACTACCACTATTGACCTTTCCTTCTCCAAGTTTTGAAATTTTTATTGTGTAGACTATTTATTGATGAAAAGATCCAAGTTGGGGCACCTGGGTGGCTCAGTCAGTTAAGCATCTGACTCTCAGTTTCGGCTCAGGTCATGATCCTAAAGTTGTGAGATCGAGCCCTGCATCAGGCTCCATGTTCAGCGTGGAGTATGCCTGAGATTCTCTCCCGCTCCATTTCCCTCCCCTTCTACGCCCTCCCCGTTCATGCTCATGTGTGCGCATGTGCTCTCTCTGAAATAAATAAACAAATAAATAAATAAAATCTTTAGGGAAAAAAAAAGATCAGAGTTTGCAAACTTATTTCATTACTGCACACTGGGTATGATCACCCGATTTCCTGGGGAAAGCACTGGACCACAGTATCAGAAAAGCTGAGCTATGATCATGACCAGGCCACTGATTATCTATCTGTATGATGTGGAGCAAGTCTCCAAATTATTCTGCGAAGAACAACTCTGATTTACAAATGGCATCAATAATCACCCTCTCGCTGTTTGCAGCTGTGTTTATGATTCAGCTAGCATGCCTAACACTTCCCACGATTGCACTCTCAGAAGCCACGATCAGAATAGTGAATGTGTATTCCAATCTTAGTATTGTTGCAGGGCTGACAGAATTGAAAAAAGCTAAAGGCCTTTCTTTGTGAGAATATGGACAAGGTAAAAGATGGGAGAAGTCAGCGAATGGTTTTTCAAAGTGAAAAAGGCACCAATGGCACAATTTATGGAAAGCAATTTATACTCTATTAGGTCAGAAAAATTCCTAATCCTAGATTTACGTTTGATTATATTTTCAAACCACATGCAACAGGAGCACCTGGGTGGCTCAGTCGTTAAGTGTTTGCCTTCGGCTCAGGTCATGATCCCAGGGTCCTAAGATCGAGCCCCACATCGGGCTCCTGGCTCCACAGGGAGACTGCTTCTCGCTCTCCTTCTGCCTCTCTCCCTGCCCATGCTCTATCTCTGTGTCTCAAATGAATAAAAAAATTTAAAAAAATCTTCAAGCCACATGCAATAGGTGGATTTTTTTAAAATACAGGGTCAATATTGGTTGGCCACAATGTCAACTGATTTGATTCTCTTCTGTTAGGGACAAATACCTCAGGATGAAATGTAAGAAAGATTTTGGCTTCAAAAATGTTAAATGCTTATTCTTTCCCAAAGATCAGATACGATGAACTTTGAAAGACAATGAAATAGTGTGCTAAGCCATATATATTTTCATTTTTAAACCCATGTTTAAGCAGTAGGGTCACCTTAGAGAAGCTCCTCTTATTAAGTGTACTGCTGTCTTGAAATTCTTTTGTACAAATGTGTTTATTTGAGAAAGCAACACTAACAGTTAAATACCGTATGCTACAAGTCATGGAAAAAAGAGTTTAACTACAGTCCACATAAAACTGAGAGCTCAAAAAGAAGGTTATTTTGAAAATGTACACAAATTTTAAAAAACATTTGGGGGCATTCTGGGGTTCAAGCCTACAACCGTGGGGCACAATGCATTAAATGCTGGCATTTGGGTTCTGGAAAAAACAAAGAATCCGCTTCTAGGATATATGCAACATGGATCGCATGCTTCAGTATTTGAAACAAAATGAGAAACCAAAATGATAGAGATAAAAAACAAAACATCAACGGTAACTATTAAAAAAGTAAATATATTCTAATGGCCAAATTTAAACATATCAACTTTCTCTTTTACAATTCCTGTCTTCCAAAATGTTCTGCATGTAGGTGTTGCTGAATGAACACTTTACTGAGCACCTACTATCTCCTCATTTAAGGTGAGACCATTACGGTACTTAGGATAGTCTTCCCACCCCCACATCGTTAGCTGGCTGAAAATTGCTCTTGACTTAGGAAAAAGCTTCACAAACACAGATGTGACCAACACAGTGTTTACAACCAAACAGTCTTACATTCAAAATGCTCTTCATCTCAAAAGGCCCAGAACTGTATTTTCCCAAATTTTTAACCATTTAAAAAAAAAAAAAAAAAGGTTGTACATTGCAGCACTCTACCAGGGAACAATTTGAGACAAGAATTAAAAATAAGATAAAACAGCCAAAAAAGTAATCACTTGAAGGATAAAAAAGAAAGAAATCAGAAATCAAACCCACATATGCTCTTTTTCTGGCCCATATTCATCAAAGGCAATATAAAGCAACAGAACTTAGTTACCCCCAAAACCATTACTCAATGAAATGCTTAATTCATACTATCAACTAACATCATTTTCCTCAGAGGTCCTAATGGAGAATTTACATGGCAGAATTATAACAAAAGGATAGAAGAGATAGAGGTTCATAACATCAATGTTATTTAGAGTCAACATATTCCACAAATCCCAGTTACAACATGACATTTCACTTCACAGATGACATTATGCTAATGTAGGTTTTTTTAAAGAAAATACTCCCGTAATTAAACCTCTTTTGATGGCATTCATTCAACTACTTTTGAAGTAGAGGAATAAAAGAAACAATTTGCAGCCCGAGGACTTGGATGCACAATGACTTCACTACTTTTGCACATACCCTGTCCCATGCTTTGGAACATTAAAAAAAATCCAAAATTTATGAATTACATTACATAAACATTACAACTATATCTGCCTTTCATCCTCTCATCTATATTTTAAATGTATCAAAAATTGAAATAAACATTCAAACACACTGAGCGGGGAGCCCAATGTGGGGCTCAATATGGGGACTCTGGGATCATGACCTGGGCCCAAGGCAGACGCTTAACTGACTGAGCCACCCAGGTGCCCCTAGAAATTCTTTATTAACTTAATTAGTTTGGGAGGATGACAGTATAACAAACTCATGTTATCTAATACCACAAAAGGAAAAAATATAAGTGTACCTTTTAAATCTTTATGTAATCTTAACTATTCTATGTGGAAATGCATACATTTATAACGTTGAATTTATTAAGTAAAAATTTTAAATATCTTCTATGAGAAAAATATAAAATTACTAAGTCTATTTTATTACCTTTTCAAAGAAATTATAACAAGTCACCAAAACTGAACATAATCTAATGTCTGAACTTTGGCACTATTAATACAATAAAGGCAAATATTTTAACAAGAGGAGTCTAGGAATTCTAAGATCTAGCACATACCTAACCTTAGGAAGAACATACATCTGAAGACACGAGAATGAAATACCAAAAGAGACACATGCCTACAAACATAAAGTCAGTTCCCAAGGCCACTATTTAACTATCACTATTATTTTTCCAGTAATGTACTTTCATCTTAACCCTTAAACAGAACCTTTAGTGTACCAGTATGAGCCTCAAATACTGCTCATATATAAAATTCAAAGGTATACAACATTTCCACTCTAAACATTTCCACCCAACTAGGGATTAGGGACAAGGTCTCTGATCAGATCTCAACATCATACAATATTCAGTTAGTCTTTTATCAAACTATTTTTGTTGACATACATAGAATGAATTCTTAATAACTTGCTAAGCCTAAGTCAGAAGAATTTAAAGCCTGTATCATCAGTGTTTCTTGATCCAGCCTTAAATAAGGTTTCAAAACCAGTCTGAATAAAAGTGAACCAATTACATATTTTACTACTTTCATTATGGGAAATATAGCCAATAGCGCCATCAAATCTAATCTTAACCATCCATGCAATTATATAACAGCCTTAAAATCTTAATGAATTTTCCAGAGACCTTCATTAGCCAATCCCAGTGAGGATATGAACACATAAATTTGATTTTGGTAAATGTGAATAATGGAATCTAATCTTTGACCACATACAGGAATTCTTATAGGACTCCTGCAAGACCCAGCACCACTATCCATTATTAAGGACAACAACAAACCACACTCATTATCGGACCCTCTGACGGTTATAAAAATCTCCCCCTTGAGTTAAAATATGCATATTACTTTGATCCTACTTTTGCTTTCTAGAACAGGACAAAAGTGTGCCCCTTTTTTTTTTTTTAAATGGCAACCTTGTAAATAATTGGAGACAGGTGTTTTAGTGCTGGTTAGTCTTCTCTTCTCTAGGCTACACAGCCCTACTTCCTCTGTTTGCAACATGATTTCCAGACTCCAGGCACTCCAGTTTGTCAATGCCTTGCCTAAAATTATGGTGTCTTGGACAGAACACAGTATTCCAACTGTGATCTAGCTAGTGTTAAGTACGTCAAAGATATTACTTCCCATGATGTGGACACTCTTTCTATTTATACTGCCTAGGGAAGTCTTAAGGGTTCTTTTTGTTTTTTTTTTTTACTTTTTCTTTTTCTCCCCTCCCCCTCCTTTAAGCAGCTGCATCATACAGTTGGTTCATATTAAGTCTGTAGTCAAGTAAAACCTCCAGATGTTTTTCACAAATTGAAAATTTTCATATTCAGTTCACACTTAGAGCCAGCAACCACTTACTCCAGTAACAGAGAATTCACATGTGTAGCTGCCTAAGGCAGAGATGAATATCTGGGATAACCCACTACATTTTGTTATAAAATCTCTTCTGGTTGCCATTCTTATTTCTTAAAATTTCAACAACAAAATTACATATTTTTCCTTTGGGGAAATCTTGAATATTCAAATACACATTTATGTATATCATTACTTATGGTATACTTAATATGTGTTGGTCACTGTTCTGAGTGCTTTAAGAACTTTTTTTTTTAGAGGGAGATGGAGGGAGAGAAAGAGAGAGAGAGATAACATGTGCACATGTGGGGGTTGGGGGGAGGGAGACTCCCAAGCAGGCTCCATGCTCAGCACAGAGCCCCACATGGGGCTCAATCCCACGACCCTGAGATCATGACCTGAGCCAAAATCAAGAGTCTGATGCTTAACCGACTGAGCCACCCAGGCACCCCATAATATTAACTCATTTTATGTGCAGAACAACTACAAAGTAGGTGCTATTATTACACACATTTAACAAATGAAGAAACTAAAGTGCAGACTATTTAAGTAACTTGCCTTAAATCACACAGCAGGTAAGCAGCAGAACCAGGATTCAAAACCAGGTAGTCTAGGACCAGATTGGGGTTCACAATCACTACATTATATTGCCTCTTGATCCTAACTACTTAGAAAAAGAAGCACTATGCACTGTGCCAGACACTTGGAAAACAAACAAAACACAACATTCACATTATATATCTCTATTTGTCTTACTTCCATTAAACAGATAAGAAATAAATACAATCGTGATAAGCAACACAGAAATAGGTCATAGGCATTCTGAGCATAACTTTATATGAAGGTCACCTGCAGGGCTGTTGAAGGGATTATATAAATTAGTATCTGTAAAGTGCTTAGAACAATGTCTGGCTCAAAGCGGGTGCTAGCTCTATTTAAATAACACTATTATAAATGTATTTATTCATACAAATATGCAGAGATGTAAACTCATTTATAAATTACACAGTTCCTTAGGGCAAAAAAAAACTTTTAATTAAATCGCAATGAGGCTTTATTTTAAAAAGTGAAATATTCTCGTAAACATAGAGGATTAGCATGGTGAGAACTGAAGTGAGCAGGATGATTAGAAACACTGCATGATGAAAAAAAAAAAAAGTCACTCAACTTCATTAGCACCCATCTTCTAATGGAAAGAACTCCACTAACTTCATGTATGTCAACAGCTTGTTCAGGGGTTGAGAATAAAAATTACTCTCAAACACATGGATTGCCACCACTGATTATAGGTCACCAAACCCATCCAGGAACTGTAGTCAATATTTTTGGCGACCCATGTGTGTTGCTGCTCATGTAAGGTTTTCTAAAACATGTTCTTCTGTTAGTTCTTTCAAATGAATGACTCAGAGACTTCACAGAACACCACTTTTTACCTAAAACTGAGAGCTATATACCAGGAAAACCGGCAGCATCTCGTCACTAGAATTGCCCCAGCACACAGAGTCTCATTTGCCTTTGAAGTGTGCTGGGCCAGCAGACAGAGCAGAACGTGAAGGCCATGATGGACAGAATTCTGTCACTATATACTAACCCACTGTATTGAGATGGCTATCCTATTGTTATGTTTTTAAATTATAATGATTAATATATATCAAAGTTTGTGACTGGTTCTTGGGTTTGCTCTTCAGTGTGAGTGATGGAAACCTGCTTATTTTTTCCTATGATTTTCCAATAAATATTTTGACATGAATACATAGCAGTTTTAATGTAAATCACCCAAAAGGTAACTGTGAACATTATTCCATACCACCTCCCAATTTTTGTTTTGCCTGGATAGAAGCACTTCACTGTCGATTCCCATGTGAATTTATGTTAATAACTTGCAGTGACGGGATTTTTAATAAACTCACAAGCATATGTACACATTCTTAGCTTAGAAAGTCGATTCATATACGCTCCTCTACATCTAGTTGTATTTAGTGAGTTATTTTTCTACTCAAATAAAAACTTGTGATTCAGGAGAACTAACAGGGAAATGAGAAAAAGAGAAAAAGAGAAAGTCCCTACTGTACTGATATAGAATCCCCCACCCAATCCAAATATTAAAGGCACGAGATGCTTTGTTCCAGCTCATGTCTCCATTAATCACTATCTTTTCCTTTCTCATCTCCACACTTCCTAACAACAAAGACCTGACCACCTTATTTTACAGCCATTCTATAATACAGCAATGAAGAACTAATCTTTTTTAACTTTTTTTATTATGTTAATCACCATACATTACATCATTAGTTTTGGATGTAGTGTTCCATGATTCATTGTTTGTGCATAACACCCAGTGCTCCACGCAGAACGTGCCCTCTTTAATACCCATCACCAGGCTAACCCATCCCCCCACCCCCCTCCCCTCTAGAACCCTCAGTTTGTTTCTCAGAGTCCATAGTCCCTCATGGTTCATCTCCCCCTCCGATTCCCCTTACCAAAGAACTAATCTGATTACTATAAAGTACTTTATAGTACTTTTATAGTACTTTATAAAAAAAAGTACGGAGAATTTCAAGCAAAAAAGTATCCTTTAAACGTTTTAGTTCAGTTAATAAATATCCTTTAAATGTTTTACTTCAGTTAATACTTTTTTCTCTTCATTTTGAACTTATGATTATGTTTTTTTGTTTTTAAAGATTTTATTTATTCATTTGAGAGAGAGCAGAGAGCACAAGCAGGGAGGGGGAAGGAGGAAAAGAGAAAGGGAGAAGCAGACTCCCTACTGAGCAGGGAGCCTGATGTGGGGCTCGATCCCAGGACCCTGGGATCATGACCTGAGCCAAAGGCAGACGCTTAACTGACTGAGCCACCCAGGTGCCCTGATTATGTTTTTTAAAAGGGGCAAAAATCCAATACTTTCTCCTCCTAGTCTGCATCATCTCTCACCAACTTTCACCTCACTGAAGGACACCACAGAGTGACTCCACTCACCCTACTGATTTCTCTCTCACTTGGTTATTGCCATATATACTCTCTGTTCTTTCTACATCTTCAGCACCCAAATGAATAAAAACCCCACCTTCCCCTCCCACCCCACCTCTACCATCACTAGCCCCACCTCAGGATGGGTTTGAGCAGAAGTGCTCCCACCCAGAGACTATAAGAGGCTGGCGGGCTGTCTTTGGCTGGTTTGCTGCCAAGGGAACCAAACTTTGAAGAGGAGACACAGTAATGTAGGTGGCATAGGGAGGATGTAAACAAGGGAGAAGCAGAATGCAGATCAGCCACTCACTAGCGCTACAACCTTATGCATGAGAGTCCACTTAACCTTTATAATTACTTCTAAACCAGAATTAATGATTCTGAAAGTCTGTTTTGGAAGGAACACCTTTGTTTGTCCAGGTGCATGAGGTGTTTCCCTCCGCCACAGGAAAACACGTTCAAGGCATTATGAAAAGTATGCACTTAAAAAGAACACTTTAATCTTAGCTGTATGTGTGCTATGAAACATTTCAGGATTAAAGTCTCAAGAATGAAGTCATCCAAGGCAGATGCGGGCTTATAAGCACATATGTACAAGCGTACACACTGTGTTTATGGGAGGGAGGGAGGGAGGGATATTTTGGGGGAAAAAACTGAGCTCCTAACAGAGATGGAATATCTAATTGCCATTATTCTTTGTAATTTTCATATCTATGATGATGCAAATATTTATTGGGCTCTATTTTAGAATGTGTGTATATTTCCTCTGTTTATATGTATTCTTTACTATAAATGTAATAAATATGTATAAATACATTTTGATAAAGCCACATTTTTTTCAGAGACCTGAATATAGAGAATGGCATTTTAATTTGCCAAACATAACTAAAATTAACCCAGGCTATGCATTCCAGTGATTTTTAGTATTCCAAGTCTAATTATCATGCAATTGAAATAGGAAACTATTACTGTGACATAATTATTACCACAAATTAGAAAAAGGTATCGGTATTATAAAATTATGTTCTCCAAAAATACATTTGTTCTATTTTGACAGTCACAACTATAAGAGAAAAATTTTAAAAGGTAAACAATAGACTATTAAATCAGATTTCAAAAGTCTAATAATGGACCTGAATAATCTTCACAGGTTTAAGAAGTATCTCCAAGGCAAGAGATAAATACGCTAACAGCTCAGATTGCCTTTTAAATTTAATATATTCCTAGATATATAAAAATATCCATAGATGTCTTCTGATTTGGGACCACTTAGCAAAATTTGCCTGTTTTTATTTTCTCAGAGAGAGGAAGAGACAGTATAGCATTGGCAAATGGTACATTCTCTAGTATTTACCTAGCCTTGATGTCCTTCTAAAAAAACTGTATATTTTTAGAACATGACCTTGGTAGAAATAAGTTTTTATTCAATTATGTGAGCTTCTTTCTGACAAAGAATACTTTCTAAAACAGGACATTGTATATAATAAAAGGTTAACTTTTATTCAAAGATATTAGTTCAGTATATCACCAAAAATTTATATTAGAATTCCTTTTTCTGATTCTACTTCTAATTACAAAAATAGGTACTTCAGGGGCTGGATTTTCATTTTAATACACTAGGCAGCAAGTTAGTGCTGTCCTATAATTTAAAAATAAATATGCAATAGCTCTATCTAAAAACACAAGTGAAGTTGAGAATTATCAATTATTGTTATTTGGGAAATTTATACTATTATATTAGAAAAACTTCATAATCTAGGTGGGAAAGGAAAATACAGTTATAATACAGGCTAAGCCAAATTATCCTAGACTGGCTATTCTCAGAGCTTGGATTTTCCCAATATTTGCCCACTCCTGACTTTATGTTGCTCATTACCAATCTATGTTTTCAGGACTTCAAAGGCCAGCTATTCCAAGGAGCAAGAGGCTAGACAGACATCAAACTTGAATGCCACTCGTAGGAACACAGAGTGCTCTGGCTGAGCCACAAAACCAGGCCTCATTTCACCTCTCCCACTTCCTGTTAATAGCAAAGGTTAGAAACAGATTCTGTTCCCAAGCACAAAAGTCAGTATGTCTTTTTTTTTATTATTATTACCAATAAAACTCAGCAACGCCCACGGGTACAAGCGTTTTACACTATTTGCTTATTCTATACCAGCATTATAAACCCTTAAGATAGTTGGCAGTATAATTGTTAAATTCTACAGATTAGCTTGGCTACAATTAAAGCAACAAACCTCATAGCCAACAGAATATTCTCACAGTCTTGAGTTGTTATCTGGTGTGAACACAGAATTAAGTCTGATAAAGACCTGTATAAAAAACATTAATTTGATCATCAAAATTAGATCCACTATTAATATGTTTCCTAAAGAGCAAAATATTAAAATTACATTTACACAAAGGCAAAATAAATAGCAGAAAAGTCAACGTCTGAAAGAAAAAAACTAGAAAAATATACAAATATATGCGCCTAAAAATCAAGGCCAGGATATTTTAAGGTGGGTAATTCGTCACTTTGACAATTTCTGGACTAGCGGCACATACAAATTTATCTACTATAACTATTCTGTTTCATTTATCATCACTATTATGACTTTACCATTTCAACATCCTCTGTTTCATCTCCACCAAACTGTATTTCCACTCAAACACCTCTCATGACCAGAAAAAACATTTCTTTTTTGGCCCTAGTTCTACTACATGGGACAATACTGGAGTCTATCACTCATACCTGCCCTTCTCCTAGTCCTGTTAAAGTACAGTACAAATGCTTGTCAGATTTAGCACATACGAATAAAGGGCAAGACATTCCTCCTTTCATTGCCTGATAACTTACCTGGAATCTGATAGCAAAGTGGAATGACCAAAACTTAACCCTGATGTGTCCAGAAGTTTGTATTTCTAGTGAGAGACCCGATGTGTATCCAGAGTGGGGACTTGATTTAGCACACTGTGTAGCCAATCCTTCAGGGATTTTGCTCCATGCAACATGAAAAGTAGGGCTTATGCAGTGCTCTTGAAAACTCCTATAATCGAGCCTTCAACCTGAGACCTCCTCGACCCTTGAGACACAAGGAATATCGACTGCCCCCAAATTCCACAGTTAAGGTTCCTAGTCCAACCTTTACTCTTGGCCAAGATTCCTGCCACCTGGAATCATCACTGAGTTTTCACTCTTCTTGGATGCTAGTTTATTTCAGGGCTCCCTCAGTCCATATCATGTCAACCTCAGCATGAAGCTCAGACCATTCTCACATGTTAAGAAAAATGTAAAACTTGCAGTCAAGCATTCATGACTTGATGAGACTTCAGAGTTTGGAGGACAGAGATATGGGGGCTTGACAAGTAAGAGTCCACATTGTAGTTGACTGCCAACATCTGGTGCCCCAGATTTCCTCTTTCCCATTCTCTTATACAAGTTGCCAAGAAGATTCCAAAATATTCTGTGTCACACAGTTTTTTTCCCGCCTCTCAGAAGCCCTGGCTCCATTCGATGCCCAAACCCTTTGGCAACGGGTGGAAGGGTGTAATATTCTCTCCATACTTGCAACAATAGCTATATAGTTTTCCATACTTTTTTCTAACAGAGATTTTGGTGATAGTTGTAAAGTCAGTAAAATATTCTTCACCTGACTAAAAAAAAGTTCCTAAAACCACCCTCATCCCACTATCTTTCTTCATTAATATTAAATTTGATCAGATGATTGTAATTGTACACAAGTTACTTATTAAACATGGTATTTAGTACATGGGTATTCAAAATAAAGATATAATAATTTTATCTCATCATAAAATGAAACAAGAACATGTGACTTAATTTTTTTTCAAACCTGACATTTTGAAATGCATCCTTGTTATTAAATAAGAAATTTCACTTACTATCAGAAAGTGACATGAAAAAAGGTTACCTTCAGCATATAGTTCTTCCCTCTCAATAGCAACCCCAAAGAAGAGGTCAAAAACCACTTTAAAAACCACTGCTCCAGAATTTTTGAAAGAAATTTTCTTCCAATTTTAATTATTAGATTGTAAACCAATCAAGAACAGAATAGTTTCTTAATCCATAATCACATATATGGAAATGCATCTGGAAGAAATCATCAGAAATGCAAACAAGGATTTATATATTTACTTCAGTATTATTTATACTGACAAAACCCAGATATAATCGCAAGTCCAACAAGAGAGAAATGCTTTAAAAAAGGACACACCCATACACAGACTAGTAAGAAGTGTACAAGTAATAAAAATGATGTAGAGCAATAAAAGCATACAAGTGATAAAAGTTTTCATACTTTTAATGTAGGAAATTAGAAAATATTGTTAATTAGAAAATATAGAAAACAAATCAATATATACACTATGACCTTAATTATATAAACTATAAAAGTGTTGAAAAAAGTAATGGGAGAAATTGCTAAAATACTAAGGATGATTACTGTCAATTTTTTCCCTATTGCAGAAAGAATTTAAGCAAATGAATCTTCTTTAAATATAACTACATTAAACACAACTTAGATGAAATGGATAAGGCAGGTGGATTGTTAGAAAATAAGAAGAGGAATGCCAAGGTGTGCAAGAGGTGAGGTTAGATCCCAAAATGGACCATCAAATTTGGGACACACGATTCAGTTAGGCCATAGCTGAGTACTAACAGCTAATGTAATCAGTCATATGATGCACGGACCCTAACGCAACAGTAGCAGTTAATGTTTACTGAATGCCTGTTAAATGCCTAGCTTTGCGTTCAGCAATTTACATGCATTATCTCACTTTATCCTCCCAACAAATCTAGGGTTGGTATTGCCATCATCCCTATTTTAGAGAACAAATTGAGACTGTGTAGGTAGTTTGATGTAAACTCAATGACTGGTGAGAGGTAGTCTGATAGTCTGATAAGTGGTCATAAGTCAACTTATATTCCAAGGTCTGTTGTGGTTTTGTTTTGTTTTTTGGGTTTGTTTTTGTTGTTGTTGTTTTATTTTTTGACATGAGCAGACATATCTCCAAAGAAGACATACAGATGGCCAATAGACACATGAAAAGATGCTCAATATCATTGATCATCCGAGAAATGCAAATCAAAACTACAATGAGCCATCACCTCACACCTGTCAGAAGGGCTAAAATCAAAAACTCAAGAATCGACAAGTGTTAACAAGGATGTGGAGAAAAAGGAACCTTCATGTACTGTTGGTGGGAAAGCAAATTGGCAGTCACTATGGAAAATACAATGGAGGTTCCTCAAAATACTAAAAAAAAGAAATATCATATCCAATAATTCCACTACAGGATATTTACCCAAAGAATACAAAAATACTAATTCAAAAGGATATATGCACCCCTAGGTTTACTGCAGCATTATTTACAATAGTCAAATTATGGAAGTACCCCAAGTGTCCATCAATAGATGAATGGCTAAACAAGATGTGGTACATACACACAAATGCGCATGCATGCTTGCGCGCGCGCGCACACACACACACGCACACACCAGAATATTATTCAGCCATTAAAAAGAATGAAATTTTGCCATTTGCAATGAAATGGATAGAGCTAGAGAGTATAACGCTAAGCAAAGTCAGTCAGAGAAAGACAAATACCATGTGATTTCACTCGTGTGAAATTTAAGAAACAAATGAACAAAGGGGTTAAAAAGAGAGAAAGAGACAAACCAAAAAAAAGACTCTTACTATAGAGAACTGGTGGTTGCTGGAGGGGAGGTGGGTGGGAGGATGCATGAAATAGGTGATGGGGATTAAGCAGTGCAGTCATCATGATGAGCACTGAGTAATTTATAGAACTGTTGAATCACTATGTTGTACACCTGAAACAAATATGCAACACTGTATGTGAACTATACTGGGAGTAAAATTTAAAACTTTAAAAAGTAAATACAAATAACCATAAAAAGGTCTGTTGCAAAGGATCACTTACAGGAAGGCCCTGGGAACCTTTTTGAACCATCCTGATTCTTTACATGTGAAAACTAGGAAAGTTCAAAAAGCAGAATGGACATAGAGGTCAGATGGAAATTCAAATTCAAATAGAATTCAAATCAGGGCTCACCTGCCTATTACCTTTTTATATTTTATAATTATTAAATTAATATATGATATGATAATAGATAACACTTATATGCAAGGCATATGTATTATTTTCTATTAATTCATTTAATCTTTATAACAAAAATAGGACATGATATAGGTAGGTTGCCTGGAATACATAATAAGATTTTTATAAATGTCAGCTTTGATTATCCTACATTTTTCATAGTAAATTGTTTTATAAATCTTAACTATTATTCCTCTTTATAACATTTGTGAGGTAAATGCATACTTCCAAACCTTTAGTAGGGTAATTATGAGTTTTAATTGCCTAAATGAGCCATGTAACAATTTGAAAGCAGTTCTGGCTGGAACTGGGTGGATGGACCTGCAGAACCGTCTGGCTGTCTTTTCAAGTTTAAACAACCTTTGCAAGACAAAAGTCCATACGGTTAGCACTTAATGCCAGAACCTTTATTCATGAATTGCTACCACAAGAAATTAATAATAAGGGCAAGTTTTACTTCTCAAGCCTAATTGTATTGTAATTTTGGTAATATTCTTAAATATTCCAGTACCTGAAGATATAATTTGTGGTTTATTAAATTAATTTGTGGTTTAATTTAAAGTAAAACCAAAAATAAATTGTATCATTCTAATATCAGACTTAAAATGTCCTTTTTATATAATAGTACTTCTGTGTACTGCCAATTATTTTTTGAAAAAGTAAACTGGTTCTAAAACTTAAGGACTGCCACATAAATAATTCTGTTAGCCAATGACATATCAGGTACAGAGGAAAGATTAAATTAAATGTATTTACTCCTAGAGTATCAATGTCCATTTCTAGCATGAATTCTGGTTGCAGAACTCATCTTGTATCCAAATTATGTATACTTCAGTGAAGGTTTCCACTATCATTTGTAAAATTTGTATTTGTTTTAATAAAAATAACCATACTCCCTTAATAAGGTATACATTTATAAGGGAAAAAATCACAATGGCTTACCTTATATATTTGAATATAAAATTAAGAGGGTATAGATGGGAATTTAAACTATTTTACAGCTCTAAAACATATCTATTCCTAAAGAAGGGCGCTTTCTAAAATAAAAGTGACTAAGAATAGCCCACAGTTGTATATTCATACCATATATGTATGAAGTACCTGAGAAAAGAAGAATTTTCATATGACCTAAAGAAATTGTCTAGAAAATTTAAATTTAGAAATCAGATGTCTCTTCTGATTCTCTCATCATTTCTTGAGGGCTTGAAGAAGCAATGAAGGCATTTGGAGAGAGACAAATAAAGATGCAACTAAAACACATACCGAGAGAGAATTAAGTTGTTTTATCTAGTGTGTGCAAGAGGACTCCTAAGTTTGGAGGAAAACCTGTGACTTTAGAAAATTTTATTTATTCTACCATTCCCGGTACACAGTGACTGCTTAATAAATGTTCTTTTGAATGTTTAATGCTGGCCTTATTTTAAATTGTGACCATCACACACACACACACACACACACACACACACACACGCTAATATGCACTCACACACACAAAGGTGGGTTGTTTGCATTTATGTCTTAAATTCATGCATTAAATGGAGGTCTTAAAAGTCATTTGTTATTTATTTATTGACCCATTGTTTACTGGTCCTCTTTAATACCTAAAATGCATTAAGAAGCTCTCAGAAACAAGGACCATAAAGATAGCTCCTAAGAAAGCAACTAATTTAGTTGCCAATTATCCTGTACAGAAAAATGAACCTAAAGGTAGCTTATTATTTTTTTACTATATTTTAGACCACTGACTACCAGATCCTTTAATTCGAGAGTGGTAATGTTCATAAGCGAGGATTTTAGTCTGTTTTAAGTCATTTATTCCTTCTTTGTCTGCCCATGATTTCATGTACACCCATACATCAACTTGGGAAATGACCCTGCCACCGAAGTTCATATTGCGCTATGGATATCGTTGAGCTGTGGATGCATCCCTTAGAATGAGCAACCCTGGTTTTATAGCTCCAAATGAAAACAGTGATAGGGCCTATTGTGTGTTAGCTTCAAATCTACCAAAATGACACCTTTTGGGTCAGAGTTGCAAAAAGGAGGTAGTTATTACATAATTTTATACGTGCAGAGGTTAAAACCCATAGAAATTAAATGTCACACATGCAGGGTTACAAGCTAGTTGTCTGAGTTTGGACGAAACCCCACTTCTGCCTAAACTGAAGCCCATTCTGCTTCTTTGTGTTCCCAACACTAATATCCCATGAGCTTCACTGACACTGAATTGCAAAACCTAAGAGTAATCTGTCAGCATGAGGAATGAGGAATTAAATGAGGAGCCTGAAGACTTATTCAGAGTGAACTGAATACTTTATCATAAAATGATTACCTAGTTTTGGAGTAAAATAAACATAATCACCCCTATGGGAAACACGATGGATTATAGTGTGGCTATAAATACAATTCAGACACGTGTTTAATCTGTCAAATTAAGGATCAATGCCAAATGAGAGCCCAAAAAGGAGCGTGGGAAAGCCTGTGGGTTGGGGTAAGGGTTAGGGAAACAGCTGCTATGGGCATGATACAAAAAGAAAGGAAAAAATAGCAAGAGAGAAATTAGCAATAAATAGAACATAACTATCTCTACATTCTGTGGTTTAAAAAGAAGGTCCTTAAATAAAAGATACTTTGGAGGATTAAAAAATATATACGCTATTAACCCTATCAGCAATCCTGTGCAATCTGATCTTTAAATCAAAAGGTAATGAGTATTTTATAATCAGGATTTTATCATGTTTGACATACTTTTATGTCTAATAATGGTTCATATTTCTTATGGGACTCAATGTTTTAAAAACCCACCTTTTACTCTTAAAACTCTCAATTACTGCCCTCAGTTCAAACCAGAAGATAGCTACTAGAAAGAAATAACAATAAGTCAACATAACTGTGTTTCTATTATGTGCAAATATGTGTACTTGCCCAGAAGAAAAAAAGGTAAGTGAGTCTCTAACTTTAAAGAATTTATAGTCTCAGAAATCTCCATGTTTCATTCACTCAGCAAATATCATCCATATTTTTGCCAGGCACTAGGTTTCCCTAGATTGAATGAATCATGAGACAGATAACAGAAGCTGCCCAGAACGTAGAGTCTAGTCAGAGAGACCAATAAAGACTATGAGAGGACGTACATGATATTCTAAGCACGGAGAAATGCCAGGTTGAGCAACCAAGGAAAACAACCTAGAGGCAATGTCCAAGGAATTATCCTATTTGATATTTTTTATAAGCAGGGACAATGCAGATATTTAAATTTGATTACATGAGAGAGAGCTTCAATTTTGCTACCACCAAAGGATAAGGATAAACATAAGGGAAAAAATTCTTGCACCCCCCCACAATTTATAATTCAGTGCAGTTAAAATACGAATAAAAGACTGAATTAGATTAAAATAAAACCTAGAGTAGAAAGCTTAACTTTGGAGACTTTCTGTGCCACGTCTTACAGAAAATTACTGAGTCTAACAGGACCTCATTTGACTCTTTATTCTGACTAAATCAGATTAGATGATGTACAAGATATTTCTAGTTATATGATTTTGTATCTGTGGTGTTCAGCCCTAAATGCACCTCTGCTCTCTTGCTAGATATTGTGTTCTCAAGAGTGCTTCTTTTCTATAAACTCCCAAGAAATTGTGTTTACTCCCAAAGCCTTACTGGCCATCTGGAGAGCGAGGATTCCAAAATGTGTACCTCTATCCCAGGTTTCTGGTCTCAACTACAGCCTACACCCCAGTTATTTCCTGAACCCTTCCTCAGAGGTCTTGTAGGCTTAAGAGATACATAATTAATCATGTACATAAAGAACACTTTATCAAAGGCTTTCACCAACCCTATATAGACAAGATATAATTCTCCTATTCTCTCCCACAGCATTAATATTTTACATCCCTTTAATGAAATTCATATACTTACAATCACTTAATATAGCCCTACTACAGTAAAATCCACAAAGGCAGAATGATGTTACCTTGTTCATCATTTCATTCCTAGTAGAGGACCCTACTGGTTTTTCAACATTATTACTCAACTAAATTGTATCGTAACTGCTTTATACCACATGTGTTATGAGATAATATATCTACAGACTTTAAACATATACTCCCATAACTCTAATTACAACATTTTATTTTTATAGTTAGTATGCTATTATTCAGTGTCACCAGAAAGAAGGGAAATCAGGGCCAAATTTGTAGTCCACCCGAGTTGGAGGAAAAAGATGGGTAAGAATCACCCTTCCCACTCAGCAATGATCTTGAGCTTAAGTTTCAGAATAGGGCTAGGAGAATTAAGGAAGAGAGAGTAGTTCAAAAGAAACAAAAAGCAGAAGAGCTGAATAACACTCCTTACACAATACCCACATTCCACCTGTGCAGGATGGCTAGCATTTCAAATGCTATAATAGCAATCTATGTCCTATTGCCAACATTATGGATTCACATGTTTTTCTTTCTTTTGTGGATATGTATCTAATGATAATTACCTATAGATATGTCAAATACTTCTCATTTTGGAATGATGTTAGGTTCAATACAGATTAAATCAAGTAAGATGACTGTGTGCTTCACAGAAGGAAAAGGGACACCACCAGTAATTTTTTTAAATGTTTTCAAAAAGCACTTGCAAGTATATTAAGGGTGGGTTGTTTAGAAACAGCAGTGAAATAGAAAATGACAATCATTTCATGAAAGCTTTTAAAGCATATCCATAATTTATTCTTTTATTATACTATTAGCATAAAAATGTCCCTAACACAAGAATTCATTGCCCACTGAATATTTGCACAACGCTTGCTAATATGGAGCTATAGAAAACAAGTGTAAGTTTTCAAAAAACTGAAGTTTAATTAGGAAACTACTAACCAGTGCAACACAATCTATAGTAATAGGGTTTAAGAGTAAGACTGCAGGTGCCTGGGTGGCTCAGTCTGCCTTCGGCTCAGGTCATGATCCCAGGGTCCTGAGATCCAGCCCCATATCGGGCTCCCTGCCCCGCGGGAAGCCTGCTTCTCCCTCTCCCACTCCCCCTGCTTGTGTTCCCTCTCTCGCTGGGTCTTTCTCTGTAAAATAAATAAAATCTTTTTTAAAAAAAAGAGTAAGACTGTAACTAAGTTACTGTATATATATTAGGGTTGTAGCAGCTGTGAAATTTTCATGAAAAAGGTGAGTTACACCCAATACGTGGTATTTGGACAGACCATGAGAAGCAAGTTCAAATTTTCATCTGAGAGGAACTAAAGGCAAAAAGGGGAAGAAACAAGTATAAACAATGGATTCTGTAGAGAAAGTGAAATGACTACCTGATTGAAATGAAAGCATTTGGCTAATAATGGGGATATACAAATAAAAGCACACGGTAATGAGATAATTACAAGAAAATCTAACTAGATTATGAAGGTCTCAAAAAATGAGGCAGATGGGGACTATCAGGTGGGAAAGTGTATGGTTTTTAGCAAGAAGAGGTTATTCGGGGCCTCCATGTTCCAACCAGCCACGGAGCTCCGTTCACGGTAGTCCCGTGGTCTACAGCTAGATGAAAGCCATGTTTTTAAAGATCACTCACTGGGGCACCTGGGTGGTTCAGCTGGTTAAGCGTCTGCCTTCAGCTCAGGTCGTGATCCTAGGGTCCTGGGATGGAGCCCCGAGTTGGGATCCCTGCTGAGTGGAGAGCCTGCTTCTCCCTCTCCCTCTGCCCCTGCCCCACTGCTTGTGCGTGCTCTATCTCAAGTAAATAAAATCTTTAAAAAATAAAATAAAGATCATTCATGCGTTACAGACTATAGCTGTAGGCAAGGAGAGACTCTTCAGAGACTTAAGACATTATTTCAGTAACTCAGTGATAAAGGTTTAGAACCTTGACTGTCAAAGAGGGGATAAAAACAAAAGGGTAAGTCATAGAATAATGTTAACATAAGGAATGCCAAAATTTTGACACATGCTACAATGCAGATGAACTTGAGGACATTATGCTAAATGAAGTAAGCCAGTCACAAAAGGACAAGGGTATGACTCCACTATGTGAGGTACTTAGAGCAGTCAATTTCATAGATACAGAAAGGAGAACGGTGGATACCAGGGGCCGGGGCAAAGGGGAAACAGGCTGCGCGGTGAGGATGGTTCCTGTTTAATGGGTGTAACGTATCAGTTTCCAAGATGAAAAGAGCTGGAGATGAGATGGTGGTAATGGTTGCCCAACAATGTGAATACACTCAATATCCCTGAAGTATACATTCAAACATGGTTAAGATGGTAAGTTTTATGTTCCATTATACCACAGTTTAAAATAATTCTTTTTAAATGCCAAAACTTAATGTCAAAATGGAACTAAAGGAAGAATGAGAAAAGAATTCCAAACTACTCTTAGACCGCTAGCTTAGAAGAGGAAGGAAAGTTGAAATAAAGGGGATCCAGCCTGACAGAGGAGAAGAGTGTCAATTGTCAACTATGTTTGATAGGAACATCTAACTGGATGTCACAGGCAGCTGGAGACAATAGATAAGGGCTCTGTGGATAGAACAGGAAATATGCTGGGTTTTATTCTATTTTAGTGTCACCATTTGGGGTGAGGGGATGGGAGAGTCCATCATCATGTTCAATTCTGAGCCCTAGATTTTAGCAGAGATGTTTTTAGAATATGTTATGTTTAACATATTTTTTTCCACATTTTGATATCTCTGGATTGGTCTGGTCAAAAGAGGAAGAGAATCTTTTCATGGAAAAACAGTAGTTGTAAAAACAGAGACGAACTCTATATAGCTTAGGGCAGGCTTATTCATAGAACGAGGGGCAGGAACACAGTGCAGCCTCAGAGAAGAAGTAGAACCAAAGTCATGAAAGCTCTGAGGCAATTAAGACCCCTCTCCCTTTCCCCCCACTCCCTGCATCTGTTTCATTCTTTCTGCAAATTGACTTTCTCTGCTCCTTAGCCCAGGGGTTCGGAAAGATGTTTTTGCATTTTGGAAAGACTGACCTAAGCTTACACTTGGTCCCAATACCAAATTCTGGATCAGAATTTCATCGCTCATCTTGAGTTCAATCTAGTACAGTCAGCTAACAGGGTCTAGCCAAGCAAGTGTGGCTACAATCCGTATAGCCCCAAATCCCAGTGGACCGCAACTGCATGCCAGGGAAGAGGCAAGTTGTTAAGATATGAAAATCAAGTCAAACAAAGAACAATAAATTAAAGGGACATCTTTAGCCAGGGGAGAAGACATAAGAGTCCTAAGAGGCAAATAAATTTAAATAGTGACGATTTTCATTACATAAAATAGAAAATAAATATAAGCTGGGGGAGGGGCAGTGGGAAGGGGAGAGAGAGACTCTCAAGCAGACTCCATCCTCAGTGCAGAGCCTAACACCGCGATCAACTTCACAACCCTGAGATCATGACCTCAGTGGAAACCAAGAGTCAGACGCTCAATCAACTGAGCCACCCAGGCACCCCTCCCTTCTGTTTCCAATACACCACTGCTTCATATTGGTTTGAATGTGGGGTGCTAGATTTCATTTGAGGTATTCAAACAGTGGCTAAACATCTGTCACAGAAATACTATAGGAATAATTACTGTTCGGGTGGGAACCTTATCTCACCTCTCTGATGTCCAACTGTAATATTTCCTAACTTTAGGTTGGATTCAGTAACTTCATTTTCAAAGCATTCATTACAAGCAAAGATGAATATTTTTCCCATCTAAAGGTTTTACAATCCTGATAATTTTTTTTTAAGATTTATGTATTTGAGAGAGAGAGAATGTGTGTGTGTGTAAGAGCAGTAGGAGGGGAAGAAGGGGAGGGAGAGAATTTCAAGCAGACCCCCTGCTGAACAGACTCTTAATGGACTGAGCCACCCAGGTGCCCCAATCCTGATAACTTCTAAAAAGAAAATGTTCTCCATCTATTCCTCTTTTTAAGGAAAAGGGATCTGGTTCATCTTTAAAGAAGAAAGCTAATAATAGTAAATATATTAAAGTCTAAGAAACACTGTTTTCTAGGAAAAGTTGTAGAAGTGACCATACTTAGTGAAATAGCTAAAAGAGTTTTAAAAAGTACAAACTAGGGACGCTTGGGTGGTTCAGTCGGTTGAGTGCCAGACTCTTGATTTTGGCTCAGGTCATGATCTCAGGGTCCTAGGATGGAGACCTGCAATGGGCTCCACACTCAGCTGGGAGTCTCTCTGCCCCCCCTCCAACCGCCTGCTCACACATGTTCTCTCTCTAAAATAAATAAATAAATCTTTTTTTTAAAAAAATAAAAGTACAAACTATTCAAAGCAGAATATTGCTTGTGGCTTCAAACTGGGTCACTGACTTATAAAACATAACAACCATTAGGACTTCAAGTGATATAGTAAACATTATTTTTAAGCTCCAGATTTCAGACACACTAGCCCAAGAACCTAGAGATGGGAGGGAAGGGAAAAGGAGGGGAGGGGAGGGGAGGGGAAAGGAGGGAAGGGAAGGGAGGGGAGGGGAGGCAGAATTCAGGTGGAGATGTTGGGGAAAGGCTGGTGCTCCGGGCCCACCCCCACTGCCTTAAAGGGCTTGGGTTAAGTTGGTTTGTTTCCATCTACCCATTCGTTGGATTTGCATAGGATTTCACATAAGAAACAAATGTTCCATTTGAGGAGGAGGGCGGAACAAGGAAGGGAAAAGGAAGAAAAATACATCTCACATTTCTAGAGCTTTCCAGACCCTTCACTCTCAATGGATTCATCATTACACTCTGAGAAACTCTGCAGCAGAAATAACACACATACACACATTAATGTCATATAGATTTAAATTTTTCACGGCGTTTAGAAAAGTCTTTTGAAAGACTTCAGAAATGTGTTTAATAAAATGAAAATTATGATAAGAGAATGGCAATAAATTACATAATAATTCAAAATTACATTTTTTTCTTTAAAACTCATTTGTATAGCTTACAGAACACAAACATGGAATATTTGAGAAGAAAAATGTGAATAGGGAAAAATAAGAACAGATGTTACTTAAAACATTTATAAATTCATTTAATCTTGAAATAAGAATGACCCTTATGAAAAGAAACTCTTTAATGAAAGCTATCTGCAAATTAATGTCAGCTTGAGCCAATTTTCTACAAAGAAAAATGTTCCCCGTAATAATGAGTGTTTTCTCACACCTATAGAGCCAAACAGAAGACCACAATAACACAACATCATTAAGAATATAAATTTGTTAACTATAATATCAGTTTTCATTTAAGGCAAGTAGGTCCTATACCAATTATTTTATGAAGGGGAACAGACACTTGTTTAAATTTTTTAACTTCATCCATACTCTAAGATTTCTAAAATATTAAGTTACATATGTGACATTTATAAAAGTTTTACTTATAAGAAAATATTTTTACCATACCTTAGTACAAGTAGTCTAAAGTAATGAAATCCCACAAAAAAATAAAAATATTTTTCATATAGAGTGCTTGCTTTTCTTCGTACAATTATTTTAAGAGTACGGACATAATGCTAAACACATGGAAGGCAATGAAAGTAATTTCTAAACAATTATAAGTTTACAAAAACTAACTTGAAACTCTAAACATAAGTACTCCAAAATCAATTAAAATTTTAATTCCAAGCAACAGAATCTTTGAGTTGTAAAAAAAACTGGGGAGTACTGCTTTCTCTCTCTCCATCTATCCAATGTAACAGATTAGGCTCACTGACACCACCAAACCCTTTCCTTATCTGGGAACCCTGGTAACCAGTTACTCTATGTAACAGTAGACCTCATTTTGCTAGATTTAGAGCTACTACCTTTACAGAGAAAGAATAGGTACATGAAGACATGACAAACTAATTCTATCTCCTGCCTCTACTGTCTTTCTAAAAATTCAGCCATTCAAATAGAGTATAACTGCTTAGTTGGGGAAAAAAAAAGGTTTTGGTTTTTTTTTAAGATTTTATTTATTTATCTGACAGAGAGATAACGAAAGAGGAACACAAGCAGGGGGAGTGGGAGAGGGAGAAGCAGGCTTCCCGTGGAGCAGGGGCCCGATGCGGGGCTCGATCCCAGGACTCTGGGATCTTGACCTGAGCCAAAGGCAGACGCTTAATGACTGAGCCACCCAGGCGCCCAGAAAAAAAAGTTTTTAGTGAATACCTATTCTTAATCCAACCATGTATGTATGAGGAAAAGGACATAATATTAAGTGTCTGCTATGTGCCTGTCACTTTGGTAATGCCGTGAACAAATTATCTGAAAATTAAGTAATAACCTATGAGGTAGAAAATGTTATCCCTTTAAACAGATGAAGAGAAAGTCTGAGATGCTCAGTAACTTCCCGTAAGTCACACAGCTGGCAGTCAGCATCTGCCTTGATCCCAAACTCTGTGTTAGACCACTATGACTCCTGATTCAATAAGGCTGAGAAGAAGCAGGGCACCTGGGGGTGGGGGTGGGGCTCAGTCTCTTAAGCATCCCACTCCTGATTTTGGCTCAGTCCACAATCTCAGGGTGGTGAGATCCAGCTCTGCACTGGGTGTGAAGCCAGCTTAAGATTCTCTCTCTTCCTCTGTCCCTCACCACCATGTGCGTGCCTGCTCTCTCTCACTCTGTCCCGCTCATAAATAGATGAATAAATAAATACGGCTGAGAAGCCGCTTAAGATAGCAGGTCTATGATGTGATCGTGGAAGTAAGACCACACAAAGAGTAAGGAAATGCCAAACTGTGAGGTGCTATGTAGGAGGAGTTCAAGTAAATAAGAAAGAGCTGCACAGGTTCCAAAGGTTTTGTGAAAGAATGGTTCTGGAAACAGCACGTGAAAGATGAAGAGAATTCTAGTAAGTTGCAGAAGAGAAATGAGATCATCTCGGACTGGAAGAGAAGAAGGTGGGAAGGAACCTGGGGGCTCACAGGAAATGGGGTTGTACCCATCAGAGTACAAAGAGGGTATGAACAAAGAAACCATGAGAGAGCTGGATAATCCCTAGAAATAGACCCTCACATAATAGAATGGACAAAATACATATAACACGGAGAGAAAATTGCTGAAGGGACCCAGAAGGATTAATAAGTAGTGCTTTAAGTAGCATGGGTCACACTTCCCACTTCCCTTTCCGCATTTGCTCGGTCACTTCTCTTTCTTTCACACCAAATTCAAAGCTTTACATGGAAAACCAGATTCATTCTCTGAATAAAACAGTTTGTCAGAAGAAACACTGGGGAGGAGAAAAAGGAAGCCAGCAGAAAACTCTGTATTTGAATCAGCAAGCAGCAGGGAACTATTAGCACTTCTTAGCTAATGCCAGTAGATAAAACGCATATTGTAAAAAAGGATCTGGGCTAGTTCCTACCCCACCCCCAAAATTCATAAACTACACAGATGCAGATGAGCAGTGATGTTTAGCAAGTAACCAATAGCTCAAGAAAGAGGAATCACGGCTCCTGAGGAAAATAATTTGAATATACACAAATAAGGTGATCTGAGGTTGAAAGGTCAAAGAGTGAAACCATTAAGAAATGGCTATCTCCATAAGCAAAATGCTAGATAAAACCTTTGAGAATGGCTATTTCCATAATAGAAATATTAGATAAATCCAAATTATAAAAGCAAAACTAGTAAAAGCTTCTAGGAATGGCTATTTCCATGAGAAAAATATTAGATAAAGCCACACTGAGTTAGAATGGCTAGTACTATTCGATATATTTATTTGGTAACCAATAAATCAATTAAAAATTTTAAATGAGTGTACCTCATGTATATAGCATTTTGTTAGGTTCAATTCAGGATAAGGAAAAAATTAAGAGGTGTGGTTCCTACCTCAAAAAACTTATAGTATTATATTTTTAACTTCGAAATTACCAAAGTTATCTTGTTCCTTTTCCATACCTACAATTATATGGCTTTCTATATAAGTGTGATTTTATTAAGTCCAGGACCCAATTAGTTTCTAGCAGGATGCAGCTCCAAAATTTTAACTAAGTCGCTTTTGCCAAAACTTAACTGAGTAAAAAAAAAAAAAGGAAAAGTAATATTTCCTCCTGAAATAAGGTTATAAACCTAATGAACTTATTAACATAAACTAAAAACCTTAAAATATTGATGAAGTTTAAGAAAATAACACATTCCTATTAATACAGCATATGATTGATTTCTCTATTTCAGTTTCTCCCTAAATTCTAACATTAGAATGTTCAAAAGCCAACCTACATTCTTCTGTCTTTTAAATTATTCTTTTTCAGGAATCTGGCCAAATGATGTCACTTTAGATATGCAAACTTACCTGCCAAAAAGAGAAATTCCAGGAAGAGCCTTTGAAAGGATATAATTCATTAGCAAGTTCAAATAGAAAGCTAAAGACTGAACTTTGACCAAATTGTTAAATTTCAGAGTTAGGAAATTAAAGGTTAGACTGCCTACCATGCATACAGCCTCCCTTGAAATAACTGTATCTAGATATCTAGATATATCTACATATAGTCACATACATGTATATATAATCGAAAGTAAATTTGATTGCCCTGAAATATTAAAATTGATAGTCTTCATATTTTGTTATTTAAAGCTCAGATTTGAAATAGCTTTAAAATAAAAATGATGGGACGCCTGGGTGGCTCAGTCGGTTAAGCGTCTGCCTTCAGCTCAGGTCATGACCCAGGGCCTGGGATGGAGTCCCGCATAGGGCTTCCTGCTCAGCGAGGAGTCTGTTTCTCCCTCTGCCTCTCCCTCTGCAACGCCCACTTGCTTGTACGCTCTCTCTCTCAAATAAATAAAATCTTTAAAAAATAAATAAAATAAAAATGACAAGTGATATGTTTTGTCTTATAAAAAAAGACAAAATTTAGGATATCATAATTCTAAATCTCTTTCTCCATCATAGATTACCATTTTGAGAATTCTGATGTTAAGTGCCTATTTCCTTTAAGAAGCAATTCCAACAAAACTCTCCCATTCATAACACAGTTGTAAATCTAGATGCTAAATGATAAATACAATGGTGGTCACAAATCCTGAACCCTGTGCTTCACAGGAAAGATGTGTTGTCACCCTCAAGCCTCCACCTATAGCTCACAGATGAAAACTGGGAATAAATAGGATTATTAACTAAGCAAGCGTGGGTGAGGCTCTCCCTGCAATCTTACAATTCTTCCTTGCAACAGAATCAAAGGTATCTGCTAGACACTTTGGACAGCTAATTATAAAGAAGGGGGGAAAAAAGCTTAAAGAGGCACACATTCTAGTATAGAAGCATGGAAGGATGAGCGTTGGGAAAAGATCTCTAAACATTTTAATGGTCTCTGAGGATGTTATTATACTGCTGCATTTTAAAATAATTGAAGTTGATAATGAAGACCTTGAACTAGCAAGAAAAAATTTAATTAAAATCAGTGTGCACTGTGAATGCACCCACACACTAAAAAAAAAAAAAAAAAAGGAAAGAAATTCAGTTACCAAATTCAGTTACCAAAGAAATGCAGTTACCTGAACAGCACAAATAAAAATCCATGTGATGGCATTCCTTAAGGAGAGAGAAAGGAAGACATTACTATGGGTAATGTCTTTTTCTAATAATGTTTTTCTAAAGAAAACATTATTTCTTTATTCCATTATAATTTTCTTTCAACAAAAGTTCTCATTAAGACTTTTTTTTTTTTTAATAGAATCTTTACTGGCATCCAAGGTTGCATCTCCCAGAAACCTGGTGCTGACCCAGACTACCACATCATAAAGTGTTTGACAGCCTAGTTAGGACCATACCAACATAAATCTGTGCCTCTGAAAAGTTATTCTCTTACAATTATGATATAGACCTATTTTTCAAACCAGCATCAGAAAGTAATTTTGACAATACTATAGAAATAAAGGAAAAAGTAGAATTTCCATTTTATAAAAAAAAAAGTCTGTGAATGATTGGCTCAAAAAATTTTAATGTGTTTATAATAGAAATCATAAATCTCTATTAATAAATTTCTTCCATACCTTTGGAACAGTAAAATATTTTTCGAAATCACTACACTTAAAAATACCAATGTCTGGAGATGCCTGGATGCCTCATTCAGTCACGGGGCTGACTTTTGGTTTCAGCTCAGGTCACAAGATCTCATGGTTGTGGGATCAAGCCCCACGTGAGGTTCATGCTCGGTGGGGAGTCTGCTTGGGATTCTTTCTCTCCCTCTCCCTCTGTCCCTCCCCCGACTCACACTCACACTCTCGCTCGCTGAGGTAAATAAATAAATCTTTAAAAAAAAATACCAATGTCTGGGTCCCACTTCAGACTAGTGAATCAGAATCTCTGGTGGGGCGGGGGCAGGGGGTGGTAGGTTTGGTAAGTGATTTTTGTGTTTAATATCCCTGAAGATGAGTCCAAGGCACAAACAGGGTTCAAACCCTTAATTACGGGCGCCTGGGTGGCTCAGTTGGTTAAGCAACTGCCTTCGGCTCAGGTCATGATCCTGGAGTCCCAGGATCGAGTCCCGCATTGGGCTCCCTGCTGAGCAGGGAGTCTGCTTGTCCCTCTGACCTTCTTCCCTCTCATGCTCTCTCCCTACCATTCTGTCTCTCTCAATAAATAAATAAAAATCTTTATAAAAAAAAAAACAACTTTAATTACCCTGGAGGTCCTTTTGGCTCCACACTGCTTAACTTAGAGTCCCATCTTGCCATTCTCCCAGGAGCAGAACTGCCTGTAAAACTCCAGACATTTCCTGACCCTATCCCCATAAACCTTCAAATGCTATCCCCAAAATGGAGATAAGCACTTAATCCTACACTACTGTTGCCCAATTCCATGAGGAAATGTACACTTAGGATATTCTCTGAATTTCCAAGTACTGTCTACATCTAAGTTAAAATAATACCTCATTTACTCAAAAACATGTGTTGACCATCTCCATGGCACTAAGATAAACAATGTGGAGCACAGGAAAGGTAGGCAAATTATACACAGATGCCCCCCCCACCCCATCAAAGACCTTTCATTTACATTGGTTGGGTAACAGGATACAGAGATGGGCATTGGAGGCAGAAGACGATACATGCAACAGATATAGGAAGCAAGGTTTATATAGAGACCTAGCTACCTAATAGGGGTGGTGCGTGGAGGAGCAGAGAGAGCAGGGAGCACAAACCAGCCCAAGCAAGAGAGCAAGCACACTATAAGCAATTCAAATTAGCTAGAAAATTAATGGGACAAGGGAAGTAGAGTTTGAAGAGACTGAAGGGTAGGAAGCGCAAATGAGAGAGGGTCAAGAATCCCAAATTAAGAGGTATTCATTTATTTTAAATGCAACTAAGATATGAACTACTTTTTATCAAGGGATTGACAAGATGTTATATTAGCGTTCAACAAAACGGTCACGATTACACTTGTACAGGAAGGTATAATGCAGTAGTTCAGGGGATGAGTTAATACTCAGAAAGCATGAAGGCAAGAAGATCAGTTGGGAAACCACCACAGAATACAGGCACACCTTGTTGTATTGTGCTTCACTTTACTGCACTTCACAGATACTGTGTTTTGTTTTTTGTTGCTGTTTTTTTAATTGAAGGTTCGTAGCAACCCTGTGTCAAGCAAGTCTATGGGTACCATTTTTCCAACAGCATTTGCTTACTTCATATCTCTGTGTCACATTTTGGGGATCTTCACAATATTTCTAACTTTTTCATTATTATTATATTTGTTATGGTCATCTGTGATCAGTGATTCTTGATGTTACTATTGTCATTGTTTTGGGGTACCACGAGCCTTGCCCATATAAAACAGTGAACTTAATCGATAAATGTTGTGTGTATTCTGACTGCTCCACCCACCAGCCATTCCCCCATCTCTCTCCCTCTCCTGGGGCCTCCCTATTCCCTGAGGCACAACAATACTGAAATCAGGCCAATTAATAACCTTACAATGGCCTCTAGGTGTTCAAGTGAAAGGAAGAGTCACACATCTTGCACTTTAAACCAAAAGCTAGAAAAGATTAAACTTAGTAAGGAAGGGATGTCAAAAGATGAGATAGGCCAAAAGCTAGGCCTTTTTGTACCAAACAGCCAAGTTGTGAATGCAAAGCAAATGTTCTTAAAGGAAATTAAAAGATCAAGGAGTAATTCAACTTTCAAGTCGTACTACTTAAAAAATACATTTTTGTAAGGCTACAGCTGCCATAGATGGATGTGGGCAAAATAAAGCCATTTAAGAACATTTGTGATACATGGGAAAAGACCAAATATCAACATGAACAGGAGTTTCGAAGAAGTTGATTCCAACCCTCGTGGATGACTTTGAAGGTTCAAGACTTGAGTGGAGGGAGAAACTACAGATGTGGAAATGGCAAGAGAACTAGAATTAGAAGAGCCACCTGAAGATGGGACTGAATTGCTGCCATCTCTTGTTAGAACTTCAACAGATGAGAAGTTGCTTCTTATGGATGAGCAAAGAAAGTGGCTTCTTGAGATGGAATTCCTGGTGAAGATGCTGTGAAGACTGCTGAAAAAGGATTTAGACTATTACATCAACTTAGTGTATAAAGCAGCTGCAGACTTTGAGAGGATGGACTCCAATCTTTTTTTTTTTTAAGATTTTATTCATTTATTTGAGAGAGAGAGAATGAGAGATAGAGAACACGAGAGGGAAGATGGTCAGAGGGAGAAGCAGACTCCCTGCCGAGCAGGGAGCCCGATGCGGGACCCGATCCCGGGACTCCAGGATCATGACCTGAGCCGAAGGCAGTCGCTTAACCAACTGAGCCACCCGGGCACCCTGGACTCCAATCTTGAAAGAAGTTCTTCTTTGGGTAAAATGCTATCAAGCAGCATTGCATGTTACAGGGAAATCGTTCATGAGAGGACAAGTCAATTGAAGTGGCAAACTTCACTGTTGTCTTATTCTAAGTAACTGCATAGACAACCTTCAGTAACCACCACCCTGATTAGTCAGTGACCATCAACATGGAGGCAAGACCCTCCACCAGCAAAAAAAAAAGATTATGACATGCTAAAAGCTCAGATAATGCCTAGCATTTTTTAGGAATAAAGTAATTTTAATTAAGGTACGTACACTGTATTTTTAAACAATGCTATTATGCACTTAACAGACCACAGTGTAGTATACACATAACTTTTATATGCACTAGGAAACCAAAAAGTTTATTTGACTCATTTTATTGTGATACCCGCTTTATTGCAGTGTCTGGAACCAAACCCGAAGTATCTCTCAGGTATGCCTGTAGTCCACTCAAGTATGATGTGACCAGGCCAGAAACTGGGACAGCAAGAGCAGAAAAGGAAGGGAAGAGCTTAACATAATTATCACTTTCAAGAAAGTGATATCCTGTCAATCCTGGCAATGCTTTTGCTGTCTAGGGCAATGGAAACAGGAAGCCTACAGAGCCAGACAGACCTGGACTCAAATCTAGGCTCTGCATCTGATAAACAATGAAATCTTGGGTTAAGTAACTGAACCTCTTTGAGCTTCAGACACTAATACTACTATACTTTTATGTTGTCAGGAGAATTAGTTGTGATGGAAAATGAAAAATATTGAGGAAAAAATAGTAATGGGGAAAAGAGCCAACTAGCAAGAGAAACAAAAATATTAACAATGTGAAGGAGTCAAAAATGGGCTTTTATAACAAAGAACTCAGCTATGATACTCCACATGCATTAGCATCTGGCTGTATTGTCCCTTCAGACAGCAGGGGTCTCAAGGCTGTTCATTCCCCAGTATCTCTCTGGCTCCATGTAGCAACTCCTTATTTTAGAAGTAGAGCTCAGTCGGACACGGGCCCGAACACAGAAACAGACCTCCAGATGGTAAAAGGACACCTGGAGCCCTGGCTCCTGATCTCATAGGTGCTTGGGAAAAGTATCTAGTCAGGGATGTCTCAAAGTAGAAGTGGACATGATAGGACTGAGGGAGAGCCGTGCAGCCATTATAAGCAGAGGACCTGACAAAGGGGCTCAAAAATTAATGTGTCCTTCCCTCTGTCCAATTCAATTGTTCTTAAGCAAAATTTTGCTTCACTTGGAATGACTAGGTTGAAAATTAATATGAATATGCAACTGAGTGTTTAAAATGATGTTCAGAAAAATTTGTAAAAGGGGCACCTGGGTGGCTCAGTCAGTTAAGCATCTGCTTTCAGCTCAGATCATGATCTCAGTCAGGGCCCTGGGATCGAGCCCAGAGTTGAGCTCCCTGCTCAGCAGGGCGTCTGCTTCTCCCTCTCCCCCTGCTTATGCGTGCTCTCTCAAATAAATAAATAAAATCTTTAAAAAAATGTGTAAAAAATTTGCTGAATATGCTTCAACCATCCTTAACAATAATTATGAACTCAGAATACTGGTATACTGGTTTTACAGATGAAAAAAATAATTTATTTCCTGTTGAAAAAAATAGTGAAAATCAAAACATTTCTGAATGCTCTTCAATTTATTTCTGCCCATAGTTTTGTTATTTGTTAAGAGAGTGTCTTTGCTAGACTTCTCTACCAGAAAATAACTAAAATCATAGTATTTTTCAGCTTTTCTAATCCACTCTTTAACAATCTGAATCCTAAATGTAATGACCAGCCAAGCAATTAAATTTCCATTTAAACCCAAAATTTACAACAGGTCCTAATTAATGTGCCAAAACTGTCTCATGTATGCCATTTAATCTCTTCCTATAATCGTTCATCTTTCCACAAAGATATGATTGATTAGAATCAGTTTGGGACAAGTGTCCTTGCTAAGTAAATGCAGCCAGGCCACCCACATTTGCAGCAGCTCCTTTGTGGACTTCATGGTTTTATATAAAAAGTTTATATTACTGCCATTTTTAATATAAAAATCTTTTTTTGTGCATGTGTATTCATAGCAGCATTATTCATAATAGGCAAAAAGTGAAAGCCACCCAAGTATCCATTAATAGATAAACAAAATGTGATGTACACAGCAAAATATTATTCAGCCTTAAAGAAGGAATTCTGAAATATGCTACAACGTGGAGGAACCCTGACGAACAGATGCTAAGTGAGAAAAGGCCACAAAGGTATGTAAAACACATGACATTGTCATGACACATATGTCACATGCTTGGCATTATATATGTGTAAAATCTGAAGCTGGTACTTACTAGAATATACAGAGACATTAATTTCACTGTGCCTCAGTTTCACAGCTTTAAAATGGGAATAACGGTACCAACCTCAAAGAGTACTAATGAGCATTAAAAGACATAAGACCTGAAACCATAGAACTTCTAGAAGAAAGTGTAGCTCTTGGTGATGATTTTTTTAATCTGACACCAAAAGTAAAAGCAACAAAAGTAAAACCAAACAAGCAGGACTAAATCAAACTAAAAGGCTTCTGCACAGCCAAGGAAACCATCAACAACATAAGAAGGAAATTTACTGGATGGGAGAAAATATTTGCAAATTACGTATCTGATAGGGGTTAATATCTAAAATATACAAAGAACTCCAACAACTCAATAGCAAAAAAAAAAACCCCCAAAAAATTCAATTTAAAAATGTCTAGAAGATCTGCATAGACATTTTTCCAAAGAAGATGCACAAACAGCCAACAGGTACAGGAAAAGATGCTCAAGATCATTAATCATCAAGGGAATGTAAATCAATACCACAGTGAGGTATCACCTCACCCCTGTTAGAATGGCCATTATCAAAAAGACAAGAAATTGCAAGCGTTGGTGAGGATGCTGAGAAGGAGGAACTCTTGTGCACTGCTGGGGCAACTGTAAATTGGGACAGCCACTGTGAAAACAGTATGGAGTTTCCTCAAAAAATTAAAGATAGAACTATATATTCTACTTCTGGGTATTTATTTGAAGAAAACAAAAACAAGAAAAGATATATGCACCCCATGTCCATTGCAGCACTACTTAAAATAGCCAACATATGGAAACAACCTAAGCGTTCATCAATGGATGAATGGATAAAGAAAATGTGGCACATACTTACACACACACACACACGCACAGAACATTATTCAGCTATAAAAAAGAATGAAATCTTGCTATTTGCTAAAACATGGATGGACCTGGAGGGCATTATGCTAAGAGAATTAAGTCCAAAAAGTTATCTCACTTATATGTGGAACCTAAAAGAAGAAAAAAAGAAAGGAGAAAGAAAAAGAAAAGAAAAGCTCATAGATACAGAGAACAGATTGGTGGTTCTCAGAGGCAGGAAAAGGATGAGAAGTCAGGGGAGAAGAGTGTGCAAAAGGTAAAATTAAAAAAAAAAAGCATTCATAAATGTCAAGTTCCTATAAGCTCTTAGTTTAGCCTGGCTTAGAGTAAGCAATCTACAGGTTTAATAATAGTTATTATTAGCATCATCATCATCACAATTAACCCCTAAAACATCTCTATGAGATAGTTAAAAAAATTATATAACAAAACCTAAATTTTAGATTTCTAAAGCTTAATCACATTATAATTTACTTAAGGCCATACAGTTAATACATGGCAAAGCAGGGATTTGACTAATTCTAGGCTTTCTGACCATTTTATAGCAGTCAATATTCCCTTTAAAATATGGCAAGCAGAACTGGTCACAAAGCTACAAACCCAGGAGAATTCTTAAAATTATGCTGCCAAAACCAACTCTAATAACACAGCTAATAGAAGGGAGTCAACTCATTGAACTTGCAGCCATCCAACCCTTAGTATTTATTCTTTATTTAAGCAGCAATTAGATAAGTCTCCAAATTCTCAAATCATGAAATTATGCAATCATTTCTAAAACTAAATTACAGAATTTACATTTTCTCCCACTAAATTTAATATCCTTAGTCTTTGCCCACTGTTCAAATCTATGCACAATGAAATTTATATCTAATCATCCAATTATCTGTGCCTTCCAGTTTTTGATATGTAGACTTTTTTAAGGATTTTATTTATTTGAGAGAGGGAGGAAGAAGGTGCATGAGCAGGGGGAGGGGCAGAGGGAGAAGCAGACTCCTGGCTGAGCAGGGAGCCGGATGCCCCAGGCCCTTGGGATCATGACCTGAGTCAAAGGCAGATGCTTAAGTGACTGAGCCACCCAGGCACCCCTCAACATGTAGACATTTAATAATTATGCTTCCTATGTTTTTATTTGAGAACTTAATAAACTGCTGAAGAGAACCTAAGCAAGCAAAGTATCCTGACTTTGGAGACTCAAGTTATAAATTCTCCCGCGTGGGGCGCCTGGGTGGCTCAGTTGGTTAAGCAACTGCCTTCGGCTCAGGTCATGATCCTGGAGTCCCGGGATCAAGTCCCACATCGGGCTCCCTGCTCAGCAGGGAGTCTGCTTCTCCCTCTGACCCTCTTCCCTCTCGTGCTTTCTATCTCTCATTCTCTCTCTCTCTCAAATAAATAAATAAAATCTTTAAAAAAAAAAAAATTCTCCCGTGTTCTTCTTTACTCCCTACCCAGATCAGTTTCGGTGGCTTCAGTGAGAGCACCACATGCCAACTGGAAGATAAAAGGCATCAATATGACCAGCTTTATCAGGCCAGTAAAAATTTAATGGATCCCACGGCTTAACCACTTTCAGAAAGGTGACTAAAGAAGGAAACCAACTAATGGAGATAAACTAGCAAAAGGCTAACTATAAATTAGAAGAGGGATGGTTTAACAAGTATCCTATTCTTCAATACTAAGAAACTATGAGGGTTTGTTGTTGTTGTACTGTTTGTTTTTTCAATTGCAAAAGGAATATATTCTTTAAAAAACATTAAACAATACAAAAAAGACCTTTTTCTTTTTAACAAACCTCATTGCTTCCTTAAGAATACCCTGCTTCCTTAAATTACAGAGAAACCCTTATGATTCATTCAAGAAATTCACCTCTACTGATAACATTTCTACCATCTCCTTCCCTACATAACCATATAAATCCCACACTACCAATCCCAAACTGTATTCTAAACAGTAGCTACCATTCATTGAATGTGTAATACTTTCTAGGTTGCAAACATCATTTAACTTATATGAAAACAAGCCTATAAGGTAGCATTTTACTATCCACATTGTGTAAATGGATATATTCAGTCTCAGAGGGATTAATCACTTTACCCAAGGCCAAATGGCCAATAAGCGACTGGAGTAAAGATCAGAACCCAAAGCTGATAACAAATGTTATGTCTTAATTACTGCCCTGTACTTGAATTCCTCCATCAATAGATCCTGTTCCTACTATTTTCACATAGAATAAGAAAGAATTCACTTTCCATTTATTTCATCCTCCTGTCCATATAGAGTAATAAAAATAAATGCACAATACTTTAAAATATTTCTCAATCTTAGCACTATTGACCTTTTGTGTCAGATAGTTCTTTATTTAGGAGAATGTCCTGTGCATTACAGGAGGTTTAACAGCATTTCTGGCTTCTGCCTAGGAGATGTATGTTGGTAGCACCCCTCAAATCCTAATAACTAAAAATATCTTCAGATTTTGCTGAATGTTCCCTGAGGGCAAAATCAGTCCCAGTTGATAACCAATGCAATACTCTAAAACTTTAGAAACAGAGAAAAAGAATAACTCAAGTTCTGATATATTTGAAGTCATATGTTCTTCTATGAAGATTACAATTATAGAATTTGGCACTTCTAGAAGAATATGTGGCGTTCTACCCAATTAAAATGCTTTTTGGATAGCTAATGTGTTATACAAATAAATATTTAACTAAATTAGATAAAAACATTTCAGGTACAATTCTTTAGTTTAGCTGTCTGTGTCACTCCAATGTTAAATAAAGTAAACCATTTACTGCCCAAAGTGCTACAAAGAGGTTTTTCCTGAAAAAGTAATTCATACCATCTTTAGAAGAGATGCCTTTTTAGAACTTCTAGTGCTCAAAGTGCACCTGGGTGACTCAGTCGGTTAAGCATCTGTCTTTGGCTCAGGCCATGATCTCAGGGTCCTGGGATGGAGCCCCGTGTCGGGCTCCCTGCTCAGTGGGGAACCTGCTTCTCCTTCTCCCTCTGCTTGCCACTCCCCCTGCTCGTGTTCTCATTCTCTCTCTTTCTCTCTCTCAAACAGATAAAAAAAAAAAAATCTTTAAAAAAAATAGCTTGTCTTTATTAAAAAAACAAAATAAAACTTGCAGTGCTCAAGCTACTCTCCGCCCATTTTCTATGATTTCCCTGTGACAAGCATGAACTCATAAGCTATAGAAAATAAATAATGAAGCATAACTTTATGGGAAAAAATATGAAACAGTCTGCCATCCAAGGTTAGAAAATCAGTAATTAAAATCAAAAGTAAAATCTAAGTAACCTGTAAAAATGAAGACAAATATTGCCTCTTGCAAGACTACTTCATTGATGTCCAGTGAAACTCCAGAAAAGACCCTTCCTCTAAGCTATATTTATTTAAATATCTCCTTACAGGAACTTTGTACAGGAAAGTAAATGCTCACTTGGTCTACAAATTAGGTTCATGCCCTTCTTGGATCAAGTTTATACAGCTATGATTTGCAAGTTTTTTTTCCCCCTCATTTCAACATACCTGATGGATGTGACACGCACATCAGTGACTGTGGCTCACTACAGCAATGAATGAGTGGGGAGGTCTTCCTAGAGAGAACATGCCACAGTCAGGGCAGGTTAGAGTTTGTAAAGCCTACTATGTGATCATCACCTTGATAGAGACAAAGAGGCATTGTTATTGCCATCTCAAAGAGCTTCACCTAGGATAAAAAGTTCATTTTGCCATTGAAAGTGCCATCTTATGCTGATAATATTTCCAAGGGCACCCATAATTTGGTGCATCAAAGCTCATGCCTTCCTTTTCCAGCTACATTTCAGACCTATATAGTATGATAAATTCGTCAAGTTTTAATAATTGTATTAAGGACTATGTACAAAATCGTGGACAAAATGTCATATTTCCATACTGGTTCTGTACCAATGAGAACCTAAGGCATTATTAAACTTGCCACAGATCTCTATTGTGTTAAAGGTCTGCTCTGAATAAAGAGAAAGTAGATAAATGCAATTATTTTAAATCCCTAAAACTTGACCAAGTCTCACATACATACATATATATATATATATATATATATATATATATATATAGTGTTACTTCCTCTCCCTTTTCATTATTCTAGCCATACATAAATCAGCAGAAGATACTTAATACAGCAGAAACCTTGACTAGCTTCCTCTGCATCTGAATCAAACAAGAGCAGAAGGTCCAAAGCACTAAAGACACAATATGGACAGAGTTTAGTGTTAACCCAGGTGAAGGTCTTCAAAGTTTTAGCTGACTAAAAATTAGATAGACATCTATAGATTATTTCGCTAAACAAAAAAAAAGCAAATGCAGTCTTAGTGTATATTAAGGATCTTTTTTTTTTAAAGATTTTATTTATTTATTTGAGAGTGAGAGAATGAGAGAGAGAGAACACGAGAGGGAAGAGGGTCAGAGGGAGAAGCAGACTCCCTGCTGAGCAGGGAGCCCGATGTGGGACTCGATCTTATTCTCTAGATGCGTGGTTTGTAAGTACGTATGTTACAGACTCACACATCCTCCTACCCATTCACCCATATTGTGATACAGTTTAGGTGTAGGATTGGTGCTTAGGCAAGTATGTGTTTAAGGTCTAAATTATTTTGATATGAAAAAGGAGACAGCCACACACTGCTTTGTTCAAATTAGACCACATTTAAACTACTGTACCAGGTTCCAAACTTCTCAATTTCAAAAGACTGTGATTTCCAAAAAGAGGAGGTGGGGGGAGAGGGAGAGTAGAAATGCTACAGAAGGGAACTTAGTTCTCTACCACAGTAACCATTAAGCAAAAGCTTAAAGAGGATCACTTGTTAGGAATTTTATAAATTTGGCTTTACCTTTAATTTCCCTCCAACCCAAGAATATAACAGCAGTGATGCTTTCTAGGAAAAGGAACACATACATCAACAAGGAAAAAAAAGATCTCCAAAACTCCACTATGATATATAAAGACAAGTTCAGAAGAACACGGAGAGCAATGAAGTGTTTTTCCAGGTGGGGAACTTCAAGTGGGCAAAGAATAGAAGTCGCACTGCACTTAAGAAAACTTGACCTAGAGTGCGTAGCCTAGTATGTTTTATATATATGTAATATATATTTATGAACACAAAGCATTTATATATTTATCTAAAGACAAATCATTGTAAGCATTTAGAAAAACCCAAGAAAAAATACCAAAGTGGAACTCAACCTAATAATCTTCCAAGGTTAACAGCTCTAGACTGCCTAATTATCACAATTGGCAAAATAATTTTTAACTAGTTATATGACCCGGCATTTGAGGATAAAAAGCTTGACCATGTAGTTTTAAAGCGCACTCTGGGGTTGTGACATAAATCACCCGAGGATCTCAGAGGATCACACAGGAGCTGCAGTCTGTATTGGTCTCTCTCATTGGTAAAAATCAACACCAAGAGACAAAGTTGTCTGCCCTGCAAGATTTAGGACCAACTTAAAAACTAATCTTAGGGGCGCCTGGGTGCTCAGTTGTTAAGCATCTGCCTTCGGCTCAGGTCATGATCCCGGGGTCCTGGGATTGAGCCCCGCATCAGGCTCCCTGCTCCGCGGGAAGCCTGCTTCTCCCTCTCCCACTCCCCGGGCTTGTGTTCCCTCTCTCGCTATGTCTCTCTCTGTCAAATAAATAAATAAAATCTTTAAAAAAATAAAAAAAATAAGAACTAATCTTAAATAGGGTGATCGTCTTTGTACTTATTAAAATGGCCACAGCCTATAATATTTCTGTGTTTGCAGTTATAGACTGGGTACAAGAGGCTTCTGGTTCTTTTTAAAAAGTGTGTACATACTGAACAAGGGAACACAGTGAGCAAATGTAACTCGGATATTAAAACAGCTTTTGTGAATAAATGAAACTGGGCCCCTCCAAACAAACAAGGGCACATGACGCCGCAAAAGTAACCTACATCGAATATGTCCAAATCAGACGAACACACACACCATCTTCCCTTCCTTGTTCTGAATGTAAAAACAAACACACATCAACCTTCTGATGCTTCTTCTCTCCAAGGGCATTACAATATTTCCAGTTTCCCAGGTTCACAAACTAAAGGATCGTTCATGTACTTTGTTAACAACTTCCACCATCAATCACTGACTAATCCTGCCAATCCTTCGTTTTTTCTTAAATCATCTTTTCTTCCCAACCACAACTCTTCTAATAAACCCAACTGTCCCTAACCAGACTCTTAACAATAGCCTCTTACATGTCTCCCAAAAATGTCAGTTTGTCCGTCACCTGATCCACTGCTATCAAAACTATGTTTCATCCATTGGCATCACTCTCTCGTTAAAAAACTTAATGACTTTCAGTGCAGACAAAATAATGTTCCTATTCCTCAGCTTAATCTTAAAACACTCCATTATTCATTCCCCAATCCCCACCCCTCTCTATCTTATCTCTTAAAAATTTCCCACCATCCCACCTCTCCTCCGTCAAGGTTAGGCTATCTGTTCACTATCTTTCAGAACACAACCTCGCTCCACACCTGGCATCCAGTCCCTCAACGTGCTCTGCCCTTTCTCTCCCTCCTTCCCTCCGGACCTCATGTCCACAGGGGAAATACAGCGAAACAGTCCTGCAGTGACGTTCCTGTAATGATACCTTGGGCTTTTTTCTTCTTTTTTAGATACATTCTTTACATTTTACCAAAGTTGACTCCAGTCAGCTTCCTCTTCATATAAACACAAGGTGGAAAATAAATACAAAAGAGAAGTCAGAGAGGAAGGGAAGACAGAAATCCATGTTAAGAAGGTGATGGTATTTGAGCATTAAATTTAGCTCTGACCTTTCTGGAGTGCAACGTTCTCATGACTTTCTGTATTTCAAAGTATGTATCACTTTGCACTGCAATCCTTTGTTAATGCTGTATGTTTAGGATATGCTCAGGGAGGGGTTGCAAGGGTGGTCCACTCTGAACCCTCCACCAACAACCCCACCCTCTCTGGCACGTTCTGGACACTCTTCAAACGTTCCGAAATTAAAAAAACATGAACAGTGTAAGTTTTCCAAGGAAAATTCGCATAAGCCCGGGATCCATAGTTGCAGTCTAGGAGCTAACCAGGCTAAAAGTGACTTTCCCAGTAGGAATGAGCAGCTTCCTTACTTTACCAGTAAGTACTGGTAGTCTGATCTTCCTTACAAGTAAATTCTTCCATATAAATTAATAACCTGACATTCTGATTCATGAGCTATAATTAGTGTGCCTTAGCAATGAATAACCTCTGGTTCTATAGAAAAAGTGCATCTCTGACCTGCAAGCTGAGATCTGGATCCTAGCCAAATGCTAACTTCAGTGCCAAAACCAACACCCCTTCCCCCACCCCTAACACACACACATACACCCGACAGAGAAATGCCTACCAGTCCTGTTGTCACCTTAACTTAGCCATCTCAAATATAATCAGCTAGTGCTAATCTACTTACTCTCTGTGGATAGAACCGTAAAAAGAGGATGGAGTAAAGTTTTTTGCCTTTTTTCTTTTTCTTTTTTCTGTTAAAACACCATCTCTGATTCTATCATATTTATTTCTGCAGATTTTTCTTGGAGGTAGACAGCGGTGTGAGACCACACTGTATTTTTTTTAGGTAGTTATAGAAACTGGTTTAATATACCTAAATTTAGTTTCACATAAATTTACAGTTCTTCAAATGAGAAAGCATAGTAATAATCCAAGACGTGGAAGTAATTTTTAAAATATTACATACACACTTTTCCCCCCTCGTCATTTATTTAAACAAATAATAACAACCAAAAATATACAAAGTGCCTTTGCCTTAGGCAGGAAATGCAAATAACCAACAAAATTCTGACAAGCAAAACTGAAATTAATCATTATACGCAGTGTAACTCAGATGCAGAAAAAGCAAAGTATAAAAATAACATTTCTGCATATGTGATGGATACAATTTTTAAATATTATAAAATAAAAAGGCTTATATTTATAGACTATATACAAACTATTGGGGAAATTATACTGTATATTTAATAAACACTCTGGTACATGGAATTCTTTCAAAGATTTTTTTTTAATGTTACTTTGAAAAACAATCATTATGAAGTTGATTTTTATTTGCAACTGTACTGGCCTGATAATCAGTGAAGTAGGCTCAGGACTCTCCGTATGTATGTTTTACAAAGAATTTTCTCTCCTTAGTAGAACATATTTGTTTTCATGTTCATCTCAACATATCATAGGCAGGGAATTACAATTTTCTTGCCACCTTTTAACCTAAAATAGGCCCAAGAGCCTTTGTAAAAAATGAAGCCCATTTCCAAACATATACACATATTTTAATGCACATGTATATTTTTTCATAAAACTGTACTTCCAGGCCAAGTTACAAAAATTGCGTGTATGTCAATCTAGAGATTCAGGGACCCATTGTGGGGGATCATAGACCAGTTGAATATCCAGTCTTCTAAGAAAACTTCAGTTTCATCTGGGTCAAGAATCAGGAATGCAAAGTTGTACTTCACAATTTTATTAAAGGCCATGTTACCATTCGTAAAAGCACCTGGAACTGTTATTTCCCTGCCTATAAGTCCAACAACTACTAAGCAAGTGGTCCTAAAAATACTCTCTGAACATATGGAGAGGAACAATGTCAAATGACTACATTTCTTTACAAAGTTTTGTTCTTCTGATTATAAAATATGTGTTCAGGCTTAAAAACTTAAAAAAAATACAGAAAATAGAAAAATAAATAAAAATCACCCATGATACCCTCATACAAACAACAATAAACACTTTGACAACCATCTTTTCTGCTATGCATTTTGTTGTTATAGGGGAGAGCATACCCTATCCTCAGTTTTGTTTCCCAGTTTCCCTCTCTACTCATCAAAATATTTTCCCATGTGATTAAAACTCCCCATGTCACATATTCTACAATTCCTATCTTTTGTTGCTGCCAAGCAATATGTAAAATATTTCATAATCAGATATTAATCACAGTGTAGAGTTAGCAAACTCTGAAAAGTTGCAGGGCAATCAAGCTATCATAATTTAAATATTTATATAGCACCTATCACTGAAGTGCTCTATAGGTTGACAAATGGTCTGAGTTAAGATGAAAACAAAATAGAAGTAATTCCTCTATAGGAAGGTGTGGGATGGATTGGCAACATGCCTTTAGATAAGATGCGATTTGTCAGACTATTCAAAGACTAATAAGAAGAGAAAGACTTGAATTTTCTTTGAACAGTCTAATGTCTTTGCTATGTTAGAGGTTGAGATGTTAAAGCATCTACAAATACATCTGTTTAGGAGGGAGAGCATGAGAATGACACTTTATTAAAAATTTATTTATTGGGGCACCTGGGTGGCTCAGTCATTAAGCGTCTGCCTTCGGCTCAGGTCATGATCCCAGAGTCCGGGGATCGAGCCCCGCATTGGGCTCCCTGGTCCGCAAGAAGCCTGCGTCTCCCTCTCCCGCTCCCCCTGCTTGTGTTCCCGCTCTCGCTGTCAAATAAATAAATAAAATCTTTAAAAAAATTTATTTATTTGACAGAGAGAGAGAGAGAGACAGCGAGAGCGGGAACACAAGCAGGGGGAGCAGCAGAGGGAGATGCAGGCTTACTGCCGAGCAGGGAGCCCGATGCGGGGCTCGATCCCAGGACCCTGGGATCATGACCTGAGCTGAAGGTAGACACTTAACCAACTGAGCCACCCAGGCGCCCCTAAAAATTTATTTTTAAAATAAAAAGACATTGATATAAGAATAAAATTTCAAAACCAACCTTTATCATACCAAATGTTATGATACCCTAAACCAACTAATAACTTTCGAAGAGATTAAGATACTTGACTGGAATTTGTTTCAATGTAAGGAGATATGATAGCTTTCCTGAAGGTTGGATTTATAACTTGTACATCCTCTGAAAAGCAAGGACAGAAGGTAAACTGGGAAAGAAAAAAAATCAAACCAATCAGATTTCTTTTTAAAGAAATGAAGATAGATGATAGATAGATTCCCTCAATATTAGGCTGCTGAATACAAGAGAAAACATTAAAGGAACACTCTTCCTACCCTCAAAGAGAAGTTCAGCCAGTCAATACCAATCTTGGTGGTACTGCCTTCAATATCTATTTCCCACTAACACTACCTTTTGGTCTAATTCCCAATCCTACCTGGATTATTGCAATAGACTTCTCCTTTCTTCCATCCTAAAACCTATTCACACTCAACACAGAAAGCCTGGGAGAGCCTATTCATCATAGACCTGATTACATCCTTCCTCTACTGAAAGCCTTTCAATGGCTTCCCAGTCTGCTTGAACCAACAGCTTTGTAAGGACTCCCATGGCCTACTGATCCACTGGCCCTCTCCCATCACCTCTCTGACATCTGCTCCTCCATCATAGAAGCGAAAACCAGAGAATGTTCAATGACCAAGCTGGGGGGTGGGGGAAAGATGACTACCAACAGGAAGAATTTCTGAATTGAAGCCAATGATGGTACAGTAAGATGATGTGGGACGCTTGCTCCTACCAAGGTCAAACCAAAATAACCACCTCAGACTAGACTGAAAGATCATTCAATATGTGGGAAAATCTGGAAGAAAAGTGGTCTGAGTACAGAGGTCTATAGTAGAGTCCTGTGGGAGCTAGTAAAAAGAGCATCTAGAGGATTTTTTTTACGTGATAAAGTAAACAATCAAACAAACCCTTCCACCGAGGGCCATTGCTGAGCCCGGACTGTCCTAACTACTTTGCAGAGATTATAAGCAGGAAGTCCCTGTTAAGAATAATGGTACCACTGGTAAATTACAAGAAGAAAGGAAGGGTATGACTGGAGTTCTACCATGAAAAAATGAAGCAAAAAATTCTGAGAAATCTGTTTTTCAAAACAAAATACAGGTTATTACAGCAGCTGGTGGACAACACAAATCTCTGATGGGATTATATGACACATGATCCCAAATTTGACACTCAACAGCATCATCAGCCATTTTTGCAACATGCCCCAAGACTCCAATTTTCCTAAATATCTCCCTTCATCCTTCTTCACTCATTTCATTTTCTTCGGAAGCACCTGTCACCATCTTTGTCAGATTTTTCTCTTTCCGCTGTTAATATGTCTGGCTCCCCAGGCTCTTCACTTGTCAGTAGCTGTGATCATGATATAAGCAACTCTAATATTTTAATTAACTTCCAGAAAACATGCATGTTTTGCAAGACTTACAAGTCTGTTTTTTTTAATCAAATGTAAATTTGATACTTCCCGATACAAGCCCACAACCTTCAGTGACATGGTCCTAATGGGTGGGTAGGAACAGATCTTGTTCGGTTGGGAGGAATATTTGACAAGAACCGATGTCCATTATTTCCACTAATTTTATCTTCATACCTTAAAAAGTAGGCTGTATTATTCCCATCGTAGGATAAAGTTCAGAAAGTTGAAGAAACTTGTACACACGACAAAGCCTTGGCTTGTCTCGGCGCATATACTCTTTCTACTTAACATTTGTATAGCAACTGAGTTTGGTTTAAGCTTTATAACAGCCTTATGAAATAGGTAGAAAAATTGTTATTCCTATCTTACAGAAGAAGAAATTGATATGCAGAGTGGTCAAATAATTCCTCTGAAGTACCCTCAATGGAGAAATCAAAATGAACAATTTTACGAATGTCATAGGTTCATAAACTATAATCAGTGTGTATGTATAGATAAAGAAGGTTTTCCCACAACACTAAACCAATCACTTTTTAACTATTTGTGTAATCAGACTGCAAAAGTCAGGACTTTGTTTAGTTTTAGGAGACAGAAGTTTGTAGTCCCATGTCTCTCCACTGAGGTAGCTAGAGTGCACCTAAAAACCTTAGATTTCTGGACCCCACTCTACACATAACTAAGTCAGAGTATCTGACCATGGGACCCAGGAATTTTCATTTTAATAGGCTTCTCAGCTAGTTTTTATTCACACTAAATTTGGGAACTACAGCATGCAGCTAGATTTAGAACGTACCAGATGATGTATAGTTTAAGTAGAGGAGGTCAGGCCATCTCCTCACAGATTTTTAAAGCATCTGAAGGAAGCCTATTAATCTATTCATCAGAAACATGGACTGTTAGAATTCGTAAAACAGTCTGATTAACATGGCATTATAATTATATGAGATTAATTAACACCAGAGAAAAAGAAGCTAAGAATCTAGGCTTCTTGAGATACCTAGAAGATAACAAATAGTCAATGTGAAATAAAGAGAGGCCTGGATGTTCAATAAGATACATTTACTTGCTGACCTTTTTAATCAATCTGATCACGTAAGAGGTAAAAATTCACACAAGATTGCCCTAAGGGTACATTTATAAGTCACAGAGATAAAGGCACTAAAGAAGTAAAGAAGAGATGTTTCAGAAAGTAATAATGTCAGGAAAGTTCTTGACTAGCATTAGGATTTCTGAAAAATAATCTAAGTGCTTTTGGTCTAAAGACAGATCCCAAGCTAATTCATGGCTAGACTTCCTGCCCAGTGTCCAGGAGTGACTCTCTCAGGGTCTTCTCCTCTTTCCAAGTCACGAGAAGTTCTAGATTTTCAGTACACCAACGTTATGTCCCCAAAAGACCACACAGTATCTTTTTTTTAACTGAGGAATTATTGTTTTGATGTTGATCTAGCCTTTCTGCTCAAGCAAATGCTAGCCTTAATTTCTTCCACTCATTTACGGCAGGCAGTTTCCATTTCTGAATGCCACTTTATTTTTTAGATAACTTACTTAATCAGTGTTCATTTATATCTGTACCCGACATTCCCAACACCAAATTCTCACACTTTTCATTTAGGACTACTTAATTCCTTACAGAAGTTCCACTGAAAACATTTAAAATCTCTAGTTGTCATTCTCTAAAGGGGTTAAGAAGAGCAGATCCAATTATTAAAGTAAAAAAAAAAGAGAGAAACAGACAAAATGAGGCTATTGCCTTCAAAACTGTGCTATAATTTAGGCCCTGTTTATCTGGCAAAAACAATTCCAATTATAGCAAAACAAATCATTAAGAGTAAAAACAGACATTCTTCAAGATGGTACAGACACACAGCTAGCTTCCTGTCCCCAAATGAAAATACAGCTAAAAGGTTTTGCTTCTAAATTTATTAATGTCAAATTTAAAATGGCTTGCTAAATTTTAAAAAGAAACTGCCAAATGTTTTACAAAGTGATTGTATTATTTTACATTAAGAACAATAGCATGTAGGAGTTCTAGTTCCTCTACATCCTGCCAATATTTGGATGGTCACCCTTCTTAATTTTACACATCCCAATACATGCTTAATGTTATCTCGTGAGGCTCTAATCTGTACTTCCCAAATGACTAGTGATGTCCATAATGTTTTCATGTGCCTATTTGGCAAAGATTTCTTCTTTGGTAAAGTATACATTCCAATATTTGCCCATTTTAAAAATTGGCTGTTTGGTTTCTTATTATTGAGTTTTTAAGAATTTTTTATATATTCTGGACACAAGTCCCTTATTAAATATATGTTATGCAAATATTTTCTCCCTGACTTTATGCTATTGGTGCTATACATTTCACTATTACATACGTTATAAACCTTAGATTATATATTATTTTTGCTTAAACAGTGAATTATCTTTTAAAGAGTTATTATTTATAAAAAATAAATATAAAAATGTTAGTTAAAAACAAAAAAATGGCTTGTTTACAAAAATATATTTTGATTATTTTGAAATATGGGTTAATTTATAACTAAATTCTTAGTTCGTCATTTATTTTTTCAAATGGAAATGTTCAGGTTTTTAAAAAATAATATATTCAAAGAAATCTCAAACTGATAGTCTTCAGTAACAGCAACTTTTCTAAAAAAAAAAAATCAACCTGAGAGACCACTGGACATCCACAGAGTAAAAGTAACTTGTCTCTATAAAATATAGTTGGAAATAACTTTTTTCCCCCTAAACCCTGTACTCCTAGTTTATCTAAAGGCATGATAATCTGCTTCTGATTTCCGTGAAAGGCTTTGACAATATCTCTATATTAAGCATTAAAACTACAGCAACAAAATATTCTTATTTGTCTTAAAGACCTTCTATTTTAGCAAGTCAAGTTCTATTAAAAACTAGAAAGACCAAAACAATTGACTGGATAAACTAAAACTTATCATTTCAATAAAACCCTGCAAACTGCGGATTTTTCAGTTCATCTGGACTCCAAAATTATGCTACCAACCTTCTAGAGTCTTTAGCACAATTGGACCAGCACTGCAGTTGGGTGATATTTTAAATAAGCTAATTTCATAAAGCGATTTCTGGAAGCAACGGGCTCGAAACAGATTTCGTAATGGAGCACAATTAAAAGACAAAATAGAGATCGATTTACTTTACGTTAGACATTTCAGGATATACAGCTATTCGATAAGAACCTCTAACATAAATACAGACGACTAGTATAAAAAGGAGGCAGAAGAAGAACACCAGCCAACACTTTGTGCAGAAAGTGACAGAACAAATAAAGTCAATGTTGATTCTTTCTCAGTTACTTTGTAGGGTGAACATGAAAGAGACTTCAATTGTTATTTTTCTAAAAAATGCACCTAATTTCAAAGCTCATTTTAAAATTTACACTATAATGATCTTGGTGGTAGCTTTGGTTATTTTCAGTTAGGAATGAGCTAAAAATAAGTATCTGGGACTCATGATGAAAGTGGGATTTCCTCCCAGTAAGTACGCAGGCAAATTCAGCCCCCTATCTGACACATGCAAGAGAATATTTTTTAAAGGAATAAAAATACATATACATTAAAAAAAAAATCTAAGTTTGCAGACTAGCTGATGAACTCTTTCTTTTCTTCTTTCCGTAAAAATTCACTTAAATCGGATTAATCACCAACTCAATCTCAGGAGATTAGGGAGATAACTATTTCAGATTAAAAGTCACTTATTTCTTTCCCATCCGTTTCACCTGCCAGCCAGCACCCACAATGAGCAAGACACTGGGCCAGAATTTTCGAAAGGGAATATTTATGGCTGAGAAGAGCAGGCTAAAAAGTTTGATTCTTTTATAATGAGAACTGTTGTGATCAGAATCTGACTTTAATTCCTGAGCCTAGAAAGCACATTTTGAAGGTAGCCTCAGCAACTCCACAGGTTCTTGCTTTCCAAACTTCCCGAGAGGCTGTTTGCGGGGTCAGGACCCCAAAATACGAACTACCAAACAAGGGGATGCTTTATATCACAATGCCCCCTGAGGAGCATGTCCTACGTGGACCTATTAACTTGATCGTATGAAACAATTAGTTTGAAAATAAGAACTATTTCTTTTATTTGCATTCAGTCTAGTCTAAAAATGTCCTACGAAAGCTGACTCCATATGAGTTGCCACAAAATGAAGCATCTCCCCCACCAAATAATATTTCTAATGACTTCAAACTTCCATTAGGTTGATTTAAGTGGATTATACCTGGAGAGGGGGAAACATTTGCCACAGACATAGCATAAATATTCAGTTATTTAAACTTATTTCAGAAGATGGAAAATTTTTATTAAAATCCTATTAAATCAAAACCACAAGCTTCTTGCACAAAATTATTTCTGACAAGGTACTGTGGGGCGTGGGGGATAGAAAGGCATTCCGTAAATTTTAAACACACTCTGAGGGGAGAAGAATCTGCTAGGTTAAAAACACGGGAAATAAAAGGCATTTCTTTGAAAAATTATACATATACATATACAAACACACATATACATGTTGTCAGAAAAGAGGACTGGCAAAAAAAATTGACAAGACCAATTTCTACATTAATTTAAAGCAATTTCAAAATTAGCCAGGGCAATGACTAGTTACATTCAAATACAAATTCTTTCAAGTAACAGTTATGATTATTATGGCATTTATTCTCCAGCTAGCTACTTCAAGAAGTCTAAATTTAGCCAACTTCACCAGGAGTGAGCCTGAGTCCACATTATTTCATTTTAGCTAAATGTGCTTCTTTGTATATCATGATTCTACTGTCTTCTGTTCTTTTTAGATTTCCTAAGTGATATGTGAAAAACCTATGTATCTCACTATTTTTATTCTGGAATGCAAAGATAAATAATGGGCTTTGCATTAAAGATGGGGAATTTATAAATCAAGTCACCACAAACATCACACACAGATATAAACCATTATACGCGAAATAAACGCATCCTCTAAAAAAAAAAAAACATTGTATACATTTATGTATATATAAAGGAACCTGACTTGTAGAAAAAGTAATTTTCTCATTAATTCTCAATGTAATATTGGAACACTGCCTAGAGTTAATGAATTTATGGAGTTTGAGGAGAAGAGAGAGAAGAAAGGTGACATTCAAAAATCACTGTCTTTCTCAAAATCTGTACCTTTTTCTGAGTTCACCCTGCAGTTTGAAATCACACAGAGCTCCAAAGCCATTTCTAGTCTCGAAATTCCATACTACCAAAACCCCCAACCCTTCTATACACAAGATGGAACTATTTCATTTCATTTTGTATATCCATTAAAGTTTTGTTTACATAAGCGGTGACGAGAAATCATCAGCACTTGACAGACACTGTTACACTTTTCATCCATTAAAACTCCCAGCAGGTCTGTCACTTGAGTTTCCTAAGTTACCAAGATAACCACCTGCACTATAAACATAAACACTTTCATTTCTAAAGAGACATTAGATAACCCAATTATACACTAATCACCATGAACGTGACTAATCACATGTTCACACCGCACACATAAGCAATCCCTGTTACCAAACTCTGAAAGGCAAAATCATAATTAACTGGCAATCTTGATACTGTGTTATAAATCAGGTTAACATAAAAGTTCCTTATTCAAGCAGTCTGTGAAACCACCCCTCCAATTAAAATAATATTTTTAAATATGTGCAATAATGTGAAATGAAGAAAAGGGGGAAAACAGACTTGCCAACTATTAGAGTAGTAGTTAGTGGCACGAAAAAGAGTTACCAAGGTCACATATAAATTTGAACAATTGTATGTCAAGTGTCATCATGAAATCTACATGGGTTTGCCATTTTAACTGAAGAGGCGGCATTAATATTCAAGTATTTTATCTCTTTAAAAATTATAGCTGCGCTGTCCAAAGACATAGCCTTTGGTCACATGTGTCAGTTGGGTACTTGAAATGTGGCTACATCAAACTGAGATAGGCTGTGAGGGTAAAACATAACACCAGATACTTCAATTTATAACAAAAAAACAATACAAAATACCTTGATTTTTTTATATTGACTTTATGTTGTTATGCCATCATGGATTACTTTAAACATTACTATCGTGGATTTCACCTGTTTCTTTTTACTTTTCTGTGTGGCTACTAGAAAATGGAAAATTAAGTATGTGGCTCATGTTAAATTTCTATTGGACGGCGCTTATCTATAATGTTTACAGAACTGTTTTCATCAAAGCCACTGGGTGACACTGTTTCTCCACTAAATTGATACAACCAAAGCAATTTCCTGGCAGAGGAAAAAGTCTCACATACACAGGCTCCCACACATGTGCACGCGTGTATACACACACACCAATAAACATAATGTGCTCTTTATAACTATTCACAGGATGAAACTTTCTTAGGATGAAAAAAACATGAGTACATTTAAGTAACTTTATTACTAACTCAGGATGGAAGAATGTGAATGCATTTAACTAATTTTATTACTATCTTAGCAGGACCAGCTAGACTTAAAAATCTTTAATGGTCATTCTGATTCCTCAATAATAAATGACAGCTCTAATCAAATCAAACAGGTAGAAGTTGTTTAGTTTCTGAATTTCCCCAACTAGCTTCCCACCTTATAAATGGTAATGTTCTTCATGACCTCCTCTAATATTACCTCCTACTTACTTATATTTTAATGGATTCCTGAGGAAACCATGCAAAATAACTTAGGTGAACAAAAACCATCAGCTGTTTTTGATAACAAAGAAATGTTTTACTGATGTGCAGATTACTTTCTGCCTTGAATTTTGAAACCCTGAACATCTTGAAATAGATTTATTAAAAAACTAAAATGAAAAAATCAATAGTCAAGCCACCAAAGTATGCTCTTCTTTGATGAGATAAAAACTCCACCACGTTAGACTTTGCAATGCAATTGATATTCATTCATGGGACAAAGTCCTAAATGATATATTCCAGAGGCTGCCTGGTACTATTTGATAACCAGAAAATTCACTGTAAGGGCTCAGAAGAGTTTTGTGTTATCTGTCCATTCAACGGGTTTTATTCAGTCTTCTAATTCTGAATGAGAATTTAGAGTTAGCTCCATGTGCAAAACCACAAAAGATATCCAGGCTTAAAATCACCAGCCTGACTCCCTTCCTACTCTCTTTCCCCAGCAGCATATTCAGGTCCAAGAGAAAAATGGATAAAAGCCAACATTTTGCCTCAGACTGGCTACATACATTTAGCTGAGTCTCTCTCAGTTTCCTTCTCTCCAAAATCAGACTAATTTTAGTCTCTTAACTACAGCCTGCACAGACTTGAGCATTCTGAGATCTCACTGCTACAAATTACTTGAAGCCATAAACTACCTCAGGATGTGAAAACAAACCATCCTTGTACTATATTGAAGTATAACTTCCTAACTCCTGCAATATTTTTACCTATATTTCAGAAGTACTATAAAGGTATACCCACCTTAATTTCCATTTCAAATAAAAAATTCTCTGTCGCCAAAATGTAAAGCTGCTCAGAATCTAAAAACATTTTAACCAGTATGTGTTGAGGAAGTTATTAAAATCTATGAAACTATAGATTTTTACCCCAGAAAAATGAACAGACGAAGAGATGAATGTTCTGGATCTAGATTTAAAACCTACTCTAAGATCTTACACGAATTCCTTCAACTATTATCTAAGAGGTCATTTAAGCTATTTTACTGATTTCCCCTTTCCTTATGTTGACCTCTCAATACCCTAACTAGCTCTAAGCTCTGGAGAGTTGAGGACTGTATCCTATCTGTTTATAACGTGTATGATTTTTAGCATAAGGCCTAATGCATAGATAAAATGTGTTTGATATGACATTTGATAGTTTCACTGACCAAAGACCCTTATGGATAACATTAGCTAAGGGTAGCTAGCATCTTCTTTTAAGACAGTAGTATACTTTTATGGTGAACACATATGGCCAACTAATATTTTTGACAATCATTATCCAACAGATCTTTCTCTGAACTACAATTTATACACATCTTCAAGATATTTTTCTTCCAGAGATCAAAGCTATGTATTTTATGTTGACGACAGCACAAATATATTCTCAGATCCAAGTTAAGACAACTCCCTAGGAGCATTGGGGGGCATTTTAAAACTCCCTTTTAAAGAATACTGCCAAGAGTAAAAGTATATATAAGTAATTACTAAAAGGATTTAAATTCCCATGTAAAGGAAATAATGTTCATTTGAATAGTAACAGAGCACATCTTTAGGTATAAGAATATGGACATGTCTGAACCTTCTGAGGTTCATTCTGAATTACTTCATAGAGCTTCATTAAAAACATGAACGTATAAAGTAAACATAAGTTGTCAATCTCATGTATCTTGAGGGTTTTTTAGAAGATACAATTATAAATATCACACAGAAGAGAAAGAAGGGGAGGAAGACTCTGTTGGGATAGGACACAGAAGGCCAACTAAATAAACAATTCACCACAAACATGTAGGGTTATGTATAATTTCAAGAAGCTAAAGACACTTGCCCTAAAAGGCACTGCATCTGCATGTCAAAATCTCTTAGGATACCACATGATACAACAGTTGCATTGATTACCTTCATACATCCATGAGATTACATCTCACAACAACAATATTTCCTGAAAAATACAACTCCTGCCCTAAATCCAAGATAAACTCATTCTTTCGATAGATTATGTAACACAAGCTTTCGCTGAAGTCTACATAGACTCCATTGGTATGTTCCTGGCACCAACCCTATTAACTGAAATCTTAAAATATACAGAAATATTTCTAACTTTGAGGTTCATAAACATCCCACTTCAATCCTATTTAAATGAGAAGTGAAATTAAATTTGGTAAAGCCTTTATTCAACCAGAGTCCTGCAAAGATTATTCTCAGAGTTTTATTTCCTAATAGAATACAACAAATTCACACAAATGTCACTGAAGATACAATGAATGCTTTTTCATGCCAGTGTCACTCACCCTAGCCTGCCTGCACCCCCTGCCCAGGCTTTTCAAAATGTATTTCATACACAGAGTCACTGTTCTGGTTGTTTATTTAATTAACATGACAGCCCAGCATACACAGCATTTCTTTCAGTTCTACAGTTTTAACTTTTTACACTTTAGACTCAATACAGAAAGAGTAAAATTACTGTTTGACTCCTTCCAACCTCTGTAAATTTATATAGATTCACTGACTATTTCTGTCAGTTAAGACAGTTTTTCAGTATGCTTTAAATATCTGTATATACAAAGTAAAAATCACAATTTTGTCCCCAGACACACAAAAAATTATTTTCCCTTACCTGTCCCAAAGGATAAGAATTTTTTTTAGTGTTTTCAGGAGTTGACATTAATTAATTTTAATTCTGTCAGCAAGTCATATATAGTCAATATCATTCTTTGTATCACCCTGAGTTATATTACTGAAATGTGACTGAATTAAAAACCTGTGATTGTTTTTGAAATTTATTCCATTTGAGAAATACAGTAGGTTATAATGAAATGTATTTAGGAATTTAAAGGACAATAGATTCTTTACTTTCAAAAGAAATACTTCTGTATTTTAGATCCATAGTACAAACGTAAGTTATACTTATTCAGATAGAAGACGTAACAAGGCCTATCATGTGTCTACCATTAAAAGGCATTTCTATTTCTCATATTTTTGTTTTGTTGTTATTTGCTTTTTCATTTGAAAATATCTTTCTTACATCAATGATGAACAACTCGATTCTATGGATAACCAACCATCAGACTCCATTACATTCCTACAAAAATCTATGGTTGCTAATGATGTTTAATTAAGAGCTTTAGGGAAATATTTATGGAAAACATTTTGACTTTTAGTTACACAATACGAAGTATATAGCTGCATGTTTCTGACAGATAATGTACCCATCACAAAGAATTTTGTCATTAAGTAGGACAAACACATTAATGGAGAAAGACCTATACCTTGTGTTTACTTCATGCAAAACCATAGGCAAAACTACTAAATTCTTAACATGTATCTAAAGTAAAATGGCACTGGTTTGGAATCTTTCAAAGATGAATGTGCAAGGTGGCTCACAGTAATTAGTGAGGAATGACTAGCCAATTGCTCTTTGATGTACAAAGAGCATGGGGCCATCCCTTCAAATATGATATCCAAATGGTAAAAACTGCATAATTAAAATTTTGAGTTAAAAAATAACATATTTACTAGTCACACAAAATATCTAATAATTCAAGAAATTCTAAGTATCTCTGTATAGTCCAGTGTTTAGATGGTACAGTGATAACTTGAGAGAGACATACCTACTCTAGGATGTGAACATCTACTTAGGAAAGATACATACACCTTAATGGACATGTCCGCCAACCAAAAAAAGTACAGTTTGACACACTGATCTACAAAATCAGCCTGAGTCTTGAGAATATTGGACTGGTACTACTCAACTAAAAGCCATACAGATGTTACAAATTTTTCTTTCCTAAGAGTAAAGATATGTTCACTTCTGTTCACAGACAGACCCAGTGTCAGATGAATTCTGGGACTGAAGACTAGACCTATTTCTTTTTTCTTTGCTGAAAGCCATCCTTATCGTCCACACTGCAAAACTCATTCCATACGCAATATCCAATCTAGAGACTTCACTATGATTTAAGAAGGAAGGCAAAACGGGAGGCAAATATCTCTGTCAGTTGCTTTCCCTTATGAGAATTTTATCACCTATTCTCCTTGACCTTTTTAGAATCGAGTCATTGAAGAGCGGTAGTTCATAAGTGGCCACTATCGTTCACACAGAGAAGAAAAGGCTGAAATTCTCTCACCTTTAAACCTCACAATGAGCAAGGTCCATAAATTCTTAAGAGGCCTCTGCCAGACTTTCTGTGCTTTAAGTCCTTCCACCACTATTTTAAAATTCACTTGTTGCCTGAGTATTGTCTTGAATTGAAAGTAGACATTCTTTCATAAAAGAACTCCCAATCAGGTAGCATGCAGGGCAGGGTTACATACGTGTTCTATAAGTATTTTGATTCTTGACTTCATAAAGTATACAGATACTTTACAGATACTTTACAGGAGTGTACACTTTGCACTCTTACCCAGAAGTCTGTTTCCTTATGATAAACCAGATAAGATATTTACTATATAGCTCCTCAACTTTTCACACAGTTAGGTTAACGTATGAGATATTGCCCTATCTTATAAGAGACTAGTCCGTGTTAGTTCCCACCCCCCAACACAATTATACTCAGCAACAACTTTAATGGGCCATATATAAAAACCGGTCTTAAGTAACACACACACACACACACACACACACACACACACACACACACACTAACCAGTGCCCTCATTAAAACTTCAAGGATCTAAATTTCCACTAAATGTAACTTTGTTTTTCCATCAACCATAAGAGATACAGACTCTCACTTTAGAACATTCTTCATAAACCCAGCCTTTAAAAAAAAAATAGTGACCAAAGAAAATCACCAAAATAGATTACAAATGTGCATTTTCAACAGCATTAATCAGCAAAACATTTAAAAATGCAATGCTCGGTTACTTTCTTATAAATCTGCAGATTATCTGAATTCTCCATTTATCGATCCAAACCAGAGAAAACCAATAAATATCTGCAGATTAATTAACACCGCTGGTTAACTCACCTACCCACTTTATCTTAAATCCACCTTTAAGTCCTTAACTTCTAAAAGTTACATGGAATTTCAGAAATTTAGGAGGCTAAATGATATTAATTTGAAGTTATTTATGATTAAATCACAGATTTGCCTTACAAATTATGGTTCAACTTTGCAGTGATATCACACTCCCTTTTAAGTTAAAGAAAAGTGTTCTAAACATAATTAAACCAGCAGTGTTTTCATTTAAAAAGACATTCTCTCCTGAAACTTTGAAAAGAAAGTAAACTGTTTTCCCCCTTATGGGTTTACCCTTCAATAAATAGCTTTATTCTGGTGATTTCCAAATTTCTACCAAAACTAAGTATCAGTCAGTGGCCTGTTTTTAACGTCACTCTGAGAGTAAGCTTATACCCAAGAAATATTTGCTTTATCTAAACAAAAAGCTAAATAAGTACATTAGTTTTAAAATAAACACAGAGGCTATGATGCTGTCATTCTGCTAAATAATGTCAAACAACTACATTCCGTGTAATCAACTCCATTTCAAAAACAAACTAACCACCACACCATATGGTGACTGCCATGGCTTAGAAATATCTAAATGATTCTCCACAGAATAACCTAAAAAAAAAAAGAAAGAAAAAAGCTTACTATATCTTAGGACACTCTCCCACTCACTAAAGTCCTAACAGGGCCACAGATAGGTATAAATTTAAATGGGAAAAGTGTAAATTTCCACTTGCTGAACATAATCAGCTCTCTACAACCCCCACCCACCCCCAAGTGTCATATCTGTTTGGAGTAGAGAAGCAAACACTTAAGTACACCTTTTCAGAAACAATTTGTATTTAAAAATTGGGATTTGTTCTTTTATGTCCTTTATAACAACTATATTCCATGGCCTTAAAACGCTTATTGCTAATAAGGAGATTCATCCCCAAAATTCATTAAACTTTTTTCTAGGACAACTTCACTCATAATTCTAGATTCCTCCTCTTCTTCCTTTCTGAGAGATTTATACCACCAGCAATCTTGGAATTATTCTCTTGAATTAACATTTCCTGTATAATCTGTATAAATCCATTTGAATTTCTAAACATCCACTTAAGTATGTACTCAAGAGAAATGTTTGGGTTTTTTTTTTTTTTAGTTGACAGCAACAGCGCAGTTCAAGACTTTGACAAATTCCGCAGTTCAGACATATTGTTCCCCAAATAGAAGTTTATCATCAGGATACAAAACACATTTGCATGTAATAAGGTATGTCCCCAAAAACAAACTGGGCACCACCAGATGCAGCCTCTTCAAGGAAAACTTACTGCAAAACCAGAACCTCACCTTCAAGCATTCCTTGCTTTTACTTCAGAATCTATAAACTGACTTCCATAGAGTTGACTTGGCACTTCAGAAGAAACTTTATAAAAAGTATTAAAGAAACCTAGTAAAATCCACGTGTTGAAACATCACCCAGTGCTAAAAAGCTAAACTGGAGGATTTCTGCTAAAGGAGAAAACTAGGAGTGCACCTAAGGGTATGGAAGTTGTATGCCAGGTGTAGCAGATCTAAGAAGTTGGCCCAGGTGTGGAAGACCCTGCAAATGCCATCTAGTTTTGTTCCTTGTTATTGTCTCTGTTGTTCAGGTTATAAAATACTGTGCGAGACGGGGAAAATAACTCCCTAGTTTCCTACTGAGTCTGAAGTTACACCACTTTTCTAGACTATCTTTCCTTTAGTTCCCAGCACTCGGATTCCCTCCACTTTGTGGCGAATCCCCAGCGTTTCAAGTCTTCCCGAGAGGCGAGTGAGAGGAGCTCGCCAGTGCTTACCTGTTCCCTCGGTATGCAGGGCAGGGAGGTCCTCCGATGGGACTTGCTGCTGCAGCCGGACATCTCCGCGGACACCACGGAGCTGGACCGCCTCCTCCTCTTAAATACTGGGATATCTTCCTTGGTCCCAGCAATTTGCTGGGACCCGAAGTGCTCCCTCGGAGCCGCCCCCGCGGACTGCGGCAAGATTTGCTCCACGTACCTGGCCAGGAGGAGCCCCAGCACGCCCGCCAAGTACGCCAGGTAAGGTCTCCAGGCGACCTTGAACCTCTCTAAGGAAATGAGGGACACGGTCCTGACCGCGCTAGTCAAGGCGATCATGAGGACGCCCAGCCTCAGCCTCAGCACCAGCCATGTCGCGGCGGCCAAGCAGCTGAGCACCACCCCCGCGGCCGGGAGCGAGAGTAAGTGATCCTCCCCAACGCCCAGCCCAATCTGGACGAGCGCTTCCCCCCCGCAGCAGGCGGCTAGCAGTGCGACGGCCAGAGGCAAGCGCACCCCGGCGCGCAGGAGGTACAAGCCCATCCAGAAGAAGGCACACAGAAGACTGAAGAGCAGCGCCGAGGGCTGCAGCCAGGGGCTGAGCGGCGCGCCGCCCCCAGGAGCACCTCCCCGAAGCCCCGGGAAGACGCCCCCTTCTGCTCCCGGGGCCGCTTCCTCCTCCTCCGCCGCCGCCGCCACCTCCTTACTCTGCTCCAGGTCGCGGCCGATCTCCCCGCGCACCAGCCTCACCAGCAGGGCCAGCAGAAAGGACAGGGAGCCGGCGCACAGCGCTGAGGAAAGTTTCCGGGAGCGCCGGAGCGGCTGCAGCACCAGGTCTCCCCAACGGCCGTGGCTGCCGGAGTCCCGCGACCGTGCGGGGCCGGCGCCAGCGGGACATTCCGGGCCCGCCGCGGGGGCTGGATACACCCCACCGTGGCCGGGCTTGTCCCCGACTCGCGCGGCCTCGCGGGGCACTGCCATTGTGTGCCCTCCTCACGGAATCCCCAAGGTCCCCCGGACGCCCCCACCCCGATACATGCACGCACGCACTCTGTCCCTAATCCCACCCTCGGAATCCCTCCTTCTCCCCAGGCCCCCCAAGCCACCGCAAGTTTCAGCTTTCCAATAACTCCTGGAGAATCCTGGATGCTCCAAAGAGACGCCTTCAAGTTAAAAGCTAGCACAGGCAGAAACGATCAGACTTCCTCCTTTTCGCTCTTTGAAAAACTCTTAAAAATTGTGCTCCACCCCCACCCCCCTATTTCTATCCTCCGGGGTCTCTTCCTACTTCAGGATTTTAGAGATTGCCCCACGCGTCCGGCGCACGGGGGCTGCAGAAGCTGGAGGAGCCGGGGGCGCAGGGCGAGCTCGGGGCCATCTCGGGCGCCGCTCGGCGCAGCGTTGCTGCGCGCCGGGCCCGCGGCAGACGGAGGTACCCCTTCTCTTCCTTCCTGCAGCTCTTTCTCTATCACTCTTTCTTTCTCCTCGGCAGATCCTCCCCGGCACGGCCCCAGGAAGCAAACCGCCATTCCCCCGGGCAGAAAGCAAAGCCTCCCCTGCGTCTGTCGGTCCAGCTCATGGCAAAGGGTGGAGGAAAGAAAATGGAAATGGGGCTGAGAAATAACCAAGAAGTTGCTAAGTCCCGTCGGAAAGAGAGACAGCCCGAGAGGCTAGCGGCAGCCGCAAGAAGGGAGGGAGAGCGAGCGAGCTGGAGAGGAAGGGAGGGTGAGAGGAAGGGAGGGTGAGAAGGGAGGATGAGAATTACTTTTTTTCCCCTTCTTTTTGGTGCGATGTAGGTGGTGATTTGCAGTTTTGCAAAAGGGAAACGAGTGGGGACGACTGGTTAAAACTGTATAAAGAAGCAGGCAACTGGAGTGACCAGCAATTCCGCTTGCTTGCTTGCTTTAAGGCAACTCCCTAGGAAAGCTTTCCCAGCCAAGCTCCCGCCTCCTCCTCCAGAGGAGGCGCTGCTCTCAGCTCTTTGCTCCATTCGCCGGAGCGGGTCCCGCACTTCCAGCTCGCTGGAGAAAGGGTTGCTGAGGCCGGTCCTCCGCCCAGCTTACCGAAGCCGGGGTCGCGGGGGCCTGTGGCTGACCCTCAGGCTTAGTTCCCTAGGACGCTAAGAAAAAAAGATTGTCCTTGACTACATGGCAGGCAGTGGAAACCGACATACTTCCTTCTGTCATTAAAAATGACAGGCACATCTACTGTCAGTGATTCAAAGGTGCTTCTTAGTTCTCAAGTCATTTACAACAAGCAAACCAATTTCAGGTGGCACTGAAATGCTTCAGCCGCTCCTCCTGGAAGGTCTGTTTGAAACAGAGAACCCAAGCCTTTCCTATTGTTCCAAATGATGGAAAATCTCAGCAAGTTACCAAGATCCTAATAGCATTATTAAATAGGGCTGGGGGGAGCATTCCTGTTTTACAAATAGTTACTTAAAAAGTCCAGGGTCTGAGAGTATTAGGCAGCAGCTGTTGATGCTGGACGGTAAATACATTAAGTGACCATAGAAGGTTTACCAAATTAAGCCTAAATAGTCAATCAGAAAGGAATTAAAAGAAATCTCAAGGGGGAGGTGAGGCTAGGTAGGTTAACACCAGGAAAGCATTGAGAAGACGTGTCTGGTTGTGAAAAATTGTGTCTACCATAAAGAAAACTTGTGAGAAAAAAATCAGTACCCTAGTTAGGAATGTTTACAAGATGCACCATTTATGTACTGTAGTAGTGTAGTATTTGAGAAACTAAAGAAAAATTTTAAAACTAACTTGCGGCAGAGTATGAAAAATCATTCAATATCTGTTCAATAGGCTTTTAAAAATCCATCAATGTTGGGAGCTAGTTCCTTTTTACACTGAGAACATAAGAGTATGATAATCCACTCTCATCCATGCTTAATATGGGATGTCATTTGCCTTCACTAATACTAATAATACAATTTTGTCTTAATTATCTTGACATTCCAGGTTAAAGTGTGTTTCTAGCCGGGAGTATTTGGATAATTGGTTCAATATGCCACTATATTTTGTGTGTAGAGATGAAGTAATATAAAGAAAAGCCAAAGGAGATACTTGAGATGAAATTAATTCCTGGGGGTAGGGGAGGAAGACGGCAGAAGTCTTAAACTTAGCTTCATGGAAAACAGCCTGCTTGCCTTAGGGGCAGGTATTAATATTAATTTATGATATAAATGGATATGAGGAGCTATGATGACTCTCCGTCAGATGTCCAGAACTTTACTATCACATGGAGCACAAGTTGGGCAGCTAGTCAATGGCACTGGGTACCATCTGTTTAATAATTAAGGAAACAGAAGCAACAATGTCTTTGCCAAAGACAAATGAGCCCCCTAGCATGCACACATACTTCTCTGAGTTTCCTTTTTTGATGTATGATTCATATGCCAGAGCCTACCTGGAATAGTTCAGAGTGAAAAAACCTTGATTGGAAAATCATGCTAATATCCATCAGCATCAAAAATAGCATATTAAAATGAAAACTATGGCATGTATCAAGGTTAGAAGGAAAGCATAGTGAGGGGAATTTTAGAATATTTCTATTTTCTGTCCCTTACTCCCCACAAGGATCTCAGTTCTTTAGAAAAAAAAATTATAAAGACTGAATTTGTAAGAGGTGGAATGTAGACATTTTACAAAATTGTAACAAAAAAAATAAAAATGGCATTTGTTCACACAGCAAAACAAAAATACTAGATCTGCTGTTAAAATGACACTCCTGAGGTGTTCAATATTGTTACAGAGGTGATGTCTTGGTATCTGGCTTTCTCCCCTTTCTCAACAAAAATCACAACCAGAAGGCTATTTGCCCCACATGAAGGAAAGAAGGTAGATGCCATCACTCCCTTTACCCCTTGCCATCCAGAACCTGGAAGCAAATGAGCGAAAATAACAAATACTCTTATTAGAAGAGAGATGCAGAAAGCTACAGCACCATACTGAAAGAAGTGACAGAGACCGTGTAGATTATATTAAATGAAGACCCAAGACATAACGTGCACATCAAGTAATCACCGGGAAATAAAACTGCCCATTTTCTACAAATAGTGATGAGTCCTAATTCAAGAAAGTGACAACACAGCCAAAGGATAAGAAAAATGTGGTACACAGGAAAGTAGCATCCAAGTCTTTCCTACCATACGTTGATGTGTTCTCCATCACATCAGTTTTTCTCATTGATAACATTAGTAACTCATTTGTATATGAGACTCTTAAGTGAAAAGCATGCTGATTCCACATACACAAGACAATTTGTCATTTGGGAGACTAACAGAATATACATACACACACACACACACACACACACACACACAAACATATGTTTGTATCCTTACATAATAATTCCACTTTCCAGAAAATGGAAAGAAAAATTCAAATTTGACTTGGTAAAGCTCTCTACTTAGCCAAATCTGGCAACGGTGTCCGTTAGTACTTTGTGAAGAGCATCTAGAAATCAACCCCGTTGGATATCATTTGCCAAATATAGTTATGCTCAAGGGAATTCTGTTAAATTTTAAAAGTTATACTCTGTAGCAGGGATTTACTCATTCCCTACTACCTACCTGACCTCTCTGCACATATATCAAATGGGTATCTAGAATATAATTTTCCAAAACAAAATTCTTACTTCCAACTCCTTCCCTGCCCTTTCACCAAGCTTCATGTACCCAAATTATTTCTCCTCAGTCCTCCCACCTCAGGAAAAAAACATAACCACCTATCTAGTTGCTCAGGCCCCAAAAGAGGGTACTGCCCTCAATTCCTTCTTTTATTTACCTCACTTTACTTCCAATCCAATAGCAAGTCTTTTTTATTCTATCTAAGATATATCTTGACTCCATCTGCTTTTCATCATCTCTCATAATAACCAACCAAGGACATGTGTCTAAACGCATGATTTTTTATCTAGACATCTCTGGCCAGGACAATTGCAATAACTTTCTAACGGGTCTTGCTCTGCTACCATTCATTTTCTACACAGCAGCCAGAGTGAGAATTTTAAAATGTAAGTCAAATGATGTCACTCCTTGTTTAAAACCATCTCAAGGTGGGGCGCCTGGGTGGCTCAGTTGGTTGGGCGACTGCCTTCGGCTCAGATCATAATCCTGGAGTTTCGGGATCGAGTCCCGTATCGGACTCCCCGCTCAGCAGGGAGTCCGCTTCTCCCTCTGACCCTCTTCCCTCTTGTGCTCTCTGTCTCTCATTCTCTCTGTCTCAAATAAATAAATAAAATCTTTAAAAAAAATAAAAATAATAAAAATAAAAATAAAACCATCTCAAGGTGGCTCATTGAACTTGCAGTTCTCATAGCCACCTATAGGGACCTTCATGATCTTTGCAAACCATCTTCTGTGACCTCTTCTAATTCTCCTACTTCACAAGTGCAACACTGTCCATCAGAAAGTTCTTCAATGATGAAACTATACTCTGCACTGTCAAATATGGTAGCCACTAGTCACATGAGGTTTTTTGAGTACTTGAAACACAGTGCCACTGAGGAACCGAGTTTTTATATATTTTTTAAATTAATTTAATTTAATAGCTTCACATGGCTAGTGGCTCCGGGGAGGGGGTGGGTGCATCTCTTGCCCCTCAAGCCATTGTTCTGTTCTTTATCATGTCAAATTGAAAATCCTGCTCAGGACCTTAATATCTGCAGAATTTCACAGAGCTGCTTCCTGCTCCATCAGCTCTGATCTTAAATATTACCTTTTTAAGAAAGGATTTTTCCCAAACATCTTATCAAGAAGTCTGATACTTCAGACATTTTGTCATTCACTACCACAAGACCCTGTTGCGTTCTATTTATAGTACTTATCACTATACAAAATGGTCTTGCTCCTTTATTTGTTTGCTTGTTTATCATATATCTCCCTTCACTAGGGGGTAAGTGCTATGTGAACAAAGACCCCGAACATCTTTGTCTTGTTTGCTGTGTCCCACCAATGACCAGGATTGTGCCCGACACATGGTAGGAGCTCTGCATACTTGCTGAATAAATTCTTGATGAATGAACGAAGTCAACGAATAAAGGATGAGAGAATAAAAGAAACATATCTTTATCATCTTATGAAGTCCTAAGTTAAAGACAATCTTCGTATGTTTATACAACTAATTGCACAAGTGGATAGATCCTGCAAAATCTTCACTGAAGATTCTGAAGTGGACTGAGAGGCAGAATCATGCAGCAACACTTTTTACAGAGTGTTGCTTAAAAAAAATCGATTCATAAATTATAAGCAAAATAGGTAATAATCAAGGTTTGGGAAACTTTGTATTGATTCTCAGATGCAATGTCCATAATCCACAGCAGTTTTGTGGTAGGAACAGAGTGAAAAACAATTTAACCATATGCATCTGGGTAGCAAGTCAGTGGAGAAAGAGGATTGGGGGATATCTAAATAAAAATTACTAAAGAGTCATATATCACATCATGTTCTGTGGCATAGTCTCCAACTCTTCCAATTAACACTACTCTAGAAGTTGAATTTAAATTTAGAAAATTAAACATTTTGCCAAGATAGACCTTACTAATGTTCATTATTCCACATCTAGTCAGGGAAAAAAAACATAGAAAGCCTTTATTAATGCAACATCCCCCTCCTTCTGTGGAGTGCTGCCCCTCTTTAATTTCCAAAGAATTTAACAATTTTGGAAATACAATTGTGAACTTGTATGGAAACATTATAGGACAGGTGCCTGGGTGGCTCAGTCGGTGAAGCATCTGCCTTCAGCTCAGGTCATGATTCCAGGGTCCTGGGATGAAGAACCCAGCATCGGGGCTCCCTGCTCAGCAGGGAGTCTGCTTCACCTTTTGCCTCTGCCCCTCCCCCTCAGCTCCTGCTTTCTCTTTCTCGAGCTCGCTCGCTCGCTCGCTCTGCACTCTCTCTCTCTCTCTCTCTCCAATATTATAGGAAAAAAGCAAGGTGTGAGGACAGATTGCTCCCCACAAAACTGTTACTAACAGCTTCAGACTGTCTACAGTACAAATTACCAGGACAGTTACCTTTATCTTCCATGCCCTCTAGATCCACATTGTCTGACACAGAGTTGGCGTTTCCTACAACATGCTTTGGGTGTTTAACTGCTGGCTCCACCTTTTCTAAACAGACTGTCAAGGAAATCAGAGTGCTTTAGGTACAGGGCTGCCCAACCTTGTCCACTTTGTGGCACATGCAGAAAATGATAATATTTGCCACAACGGATTTAAGGGACAAAGCCTGTTGCAGACAAAGGCTTCAGGCATAGGGCCCGAGGAGATCATAATCTAGGGCACAGCCACAGCTCTAACGGGTGGCACTTTATCTGGGAATTTTTGAAACAGCCAGTACTTGATTCACTAATTAAATGTAACTCTTTCTTCTGAAAGCTGTTACAATAAACACGGGATGAATCCCAAGGTCTCAGTAGCTTGCTGACTACCATATTCATCTTTCTTAGCCCTTCCTTCCAGTCACTTCCCCATAAATTCCCTCAGTTGGTCTCCAACACAAATGCATGATTTCTTATCTAGTTCTAAAATTTGGAAATGAGACACATTAGGTGTGATTTGTAAAATAGACATGATCATGGAATCATGATCCAAATCCAAATCTTTCCTCCCATACATTAATATGTTCTCCATAACATCAATTCTTCTCATTAATAACATTAGTAACTCATTAGTAACACCAGTAATTTCAGTAACTCCTCTAGACCTGTAACTCTTCAAAAGTGAATTATTATGTAAGGATACAAATATATATTTTGTTAGTCTCCCAAATAACGATAAATTGTTTTGTGTATGTGAAATCAGCCTGCTTTTCACCTATAGACATCTAAAGGTGATGTTCTGTTTAGAAATGAAGACTAATTGCTTTCCTTTCTAGAATTCTTGACACCCTCCATGTCTCAACCTCAGGGGACAAGGGTATTAAGGAAGAAGGAAATCACAAGCCATGAGAGCAGAGCACAGAGTACCTGAGTCAAATAGAAGAGCTGGGAATGCAGTTATTGTACATCTATCTTTGTACAAATAGCAAAATACTATAAAAAGTGTGAGTAGTAAGAGCTTTAAAATTGCTTATATTACTATTTTAAAGAGGTTGGGGTTTTTTTGTGTGTTTTTTTTTTTTTAAATAAATTGTTCCACTTCTCTGCTTTAGCGCCATCAGCATGACAGGCTTAATTGAATCTTTCTGTAATGATTCAAAATCTTGTAGTGTCTCAGACCCATCATTATGAATAGTAATTTTCAATTGTGTCTGTAGAAGTAAATGGTAGTAGAAGGATGGGGGTTGGGCTGACAGTGAACTAATTTCTGTTCAGTAATAATTACTTTAAAAATAACCATAATCTCAAGACACATGCAGTATGTTGGCAAAGGCCTGGAAGTAATAAAGATTTACTCTTGTGCCTTATTCTTTAAGACCACTCACTTTAATTTCAAAACAAAACAAAAATTCTCTTCCATGAGACTCTGGATAGAGCCACAAAATAAAGTATAAGGCAATCAAAGAAACTAAATATTTTGTTGTTGGGGCAAAGGTGGGCAGAGAGCATGTAATAAGGGAAGAGTTGCAGGGATTCTCAATAACATCATCTTCATGAACGAATTACAATCCATATTTACTGAAGTCTGCAATAATGGGCTTCTCTATTAAAGGGACACCTCAAGTGCTTTTATAAAGAGGAACAAATTTTACAAGGAATATGTAATAGCATGGAAAAAAATCTACTTTGGCAGAAGAAGTAGAAGAAGAAAGTACAGTTCCCACCAAATAAATTGCTGGTAAATTGTCTAAGACTGAGCTCTTACCTCTTGAGCAAATACTTCAGTCCTGCTGCTGCTACTGATGTACAGAACATTTTAGAATGCTAGAATTTAAGGATCATTTTTGTTTTCAATTAGAGCATACTGATAGAGAAAAATTCAATGGTTACTTGATAGAAAAAATATATAGATATAGCCTATTTCTTTCGATATTCCAACACCACTGAATTTTAAAGTTAGTTTTTACTTTACCCTCAGAAGTTACAATAGCACCCAAACTATTACTTTTTGTGCGTGTCCTAGCAAGATGCCAGGAAAAAATTGTGCACAGCCTAGAAACAACTTTGGTCTATAAATGTAATCCTCTTTTATATGAAATCTACTAGTGTTCCTAAAGGTTAATACAATGTTTTGAACTTCCTCATCATTTTGGAGGAAATCATAATCAGATATATTATACATATTATATTTCAGTAAAACTGGGGCGGGGGGAAGCTTCCCCTTACATTGAAGTAAAATCTGCCTCTTTTCAAATGTATTTCCCAGTTCTGCTTTTGGGGAAATACAAAATAAGACTTTGTTAGTTTCCATACAGAGCAGCATTTAAAATATTTGAAATCTTTATGAAGCTTTATTTTCCTCAAGAGAGAAATTCCCAGTTTGTAGAACAATTTACTGGGCAACGTGGATTTTGGCCCTCCAGGATCTTCATGGCCTTTATACCTGCTTAGCAGCAGCATTATGGAACACTCTAGGTCTGATTTTGCTGATAAAGAAGAGAACAAAACCACTGTATTAGTTCTCATGATCAGGGATTTTTTTATATTAATGTAACTTTAAAAATATGTCAACTGTGTTTTCCAGCTATATTTATGTTGTTGTTGTTGTTCATAGTTCATTTGAACTACCAGAATTTTGAATGTTGATTGCAGCAAGAAATAGCCCTCTCATTATGTGTTAAAATTTTTTCATTGTGCATTTTAATCAAAAACAAGAGTCCTCTAGGTAAAGCAGCATTCCCAGCAAGGTGTGTTTAGAGCTTAAAAAGGATATTTCTCAGAATATCCCAGGGTCTTGCATTGGGCTCCTTGCTCAGCAGGGAGTCTGCTTCTCTTTCTCCCATTTTCCCTACTTGTGGTCTCTCTCTCTCTCTCAAATGAATAAATAAAATCTTTTTAAAAATTTAAAAAACAAAAAGAAAAAATTATATTTTGCATTATTTCTGATACTGCTAAAAGAAGAATCACTATTACTTCTGCCTAAGCTTAAGCATGTCATATTTTTTTAAAGATTAATTCATTTGAGAGAGAGAGAGAGAGAGAGAGAGAGCATGAGCAGGGAGGGGCAGAGGAAGAGAGAGAATCTTAAGCAGGCTCCACACCCAGCACAGAGCCCTATGCAGGGCTCAATCTCACACCCCTGAAATCATGACCTGAGCTGAAATCCAGAGTCAGATGCTTAACTGACTGGGCCACCCAGATGCCCCATGGTATGTTGTTTTTACAAATGTACTGGTTTTCTCTGTACAGTTCACACATTGGAACTCTTTGGATGTTTGGTTAATTTGTTATGAAATAATTGCTAAATATCATGTAAAGCAAAATTTTAAAAATTGAAAATACAAAGATTTAGTCTTTGGCTATTATAAAGCAGTTTATCCTAAAAAGAAATACTTACAAGCACAGGTTTCCACTGTAATCTGAAAGGAGAGTGTATCTATGAAAACATTTGTAAGCCAAAATGGAGTAAAGCAAAGAAGCAATTATCATTAATCTATCGGAAAAATTTTGAACACTCCCACATCTCCAAAATAACCTCTCTTAGGCTTTTCTGATACCTTCGGACACATCTTGCTAACGGACAGACAAATAAATTGAGATAAAGTACAGATGCTCACAGACACAGGTCAAAGTCGTGGCGGTTTAATGCTGAGATGTTAAGCAGAGTTTGCCGGAAGAAGCTTGCTGGTGCCCCTCACTGTTCGGGGCGTGCACTACCTCTGTAACAGCTCTGCTCGCTGTAAGACACTGAACATTATTTGCACTTCTTGCCTTTTTTCATAAAAATGAAAATCCTCTTCCGATGTCTTTCAGTTAGCAAAAACAAGTACTAATATGGGTCTTTTGTAAAAACAAAGTGGTGTACCACGAAATTTGGGGGATACCTGTCTTTAAATATAGTTGTTTAGGTGGCTCAGTCAGTTAAGTGACTGCCTTCCACTGGGTTGTGATCCCGGAGTCTGGGATTGAGCCCTGCCTCGGGCTCCCTGCTCGGCGGGAAGTCTGCTTCTCTCTTTCCCACTCCCCCTGCTTGTGTTCCCTCTCAAACTGTGTCTCTCTCTGTCAAATAAATAAACAAAATCTAAAAATAATTTAATATAGTTTCAATCTTTGCTTTTGAAGACGATTTATTAACATTGTGCACATGAAATATCTGAAATGGGTGGAGAGGATAATAGCATCCTAATTGCCTAAATATAAACAGAGGCACAGACATTCCAGGTGCCTCAATTAAGGTACCCCACAATTCAGTATGGATTCCTGGTCTGTTGATGCCATGATCCAGCAATTTATGTATTTGGCATCTCTAAGTAAATGCAGCTGAGGAATACTGGCACTTGACCAGTTAACCTACACTCCTCATATTCACGTGTTATTTGTATTTGTAGCTGCACTGGAGCTTACAGAATCTAGGGCTATTTATTATCCCACTGTACTGTCTCTTATAAGAAAGCAATATGCTAGTCTACTATTTCTTCCATTAATATGGAGTTCAGAAAAGAAGACATCTGGGCTTCTCCGTACAATCAATATCTCACATTCAGAGGCCATATTAGTTAATCTGAGTTGATGTCTGCCTGAAACGGTGAGGCATTTTTTTCATTCTACTGGAACCACAGCGCTATGGTAACTTTCCACAGAAATGGCAAATTACATACGGAGCTCAGGCTCTATGATTTTCTTTAACCAAAATCTAGTAAGTGATGCATGGAAGAAAGCAATGTGGTTCTTGTCCCATCCCAAGAAAAGGGGTGACTCTAAATAAATTTAGGAATGTTTAAGTTTTCTCCGATAATCACTCTCCTCTCCTTGATCTAATCTTTACATTGATTTTTTCTTTTTTTTTTACCTTAGTCCATTTCTTATTAAGAATAAATTTGACATTCTTGCTCTGATTTTGTAATCATAATTAATGTATTACATGTAAAGTTACAGGTGACACATAGTGAAGAGTTCTGGAAGTTATGGGTGACATATAACTAAACAGGGTCAGGAAAAGCTTTCAGGTTATTTGAAGTCAAAACAATTATCATTCACTATGTATCTGTTTCCATTTCCTATCCCAAATATCAGCTACTGAAGGGACTAAAAAAAACCCAGAAAATACCCCAAAATACAAGTAATTTCATCACCATATATACAAATACTGGAGTGGTTCCTTAAATTAGCCCTTACTATATAAACTTATCAAGAAAGGGGATCTATCTCTCTTTTTTTAAGATTTTATTTATTTATTCATGAGAGACAGAGAGAGAGAGAGAGGTAGAGGGAGAAGCAGGCTCCCTGCAGAGCAGGGAGCCTAATGCGGGACTCGATCCCAGGACCCTGGGATCATGGCCTGAGCCAAAGGCAGACGCTTAACCAACTGAGCCACCCAGGCGTCCAGGGATCTATCTCTTCTCTACAAATGCATTTATACCCCAATAAGAAAGTGAAGAAAGTGATTCAAACAGGTGTTTTGTTTTGCTACTCTGTAAAACAAGAGTTCAGGATAAAATTTTGAGTTAATCTGTCTGGATTTTCTCCTATAGGAATGTTAATCATCCTCCTGAAATTGCCATACGTCTTCTTTTTTCTAGACTTTCTTAAGAAGCCAATATCGCTACCCAACTGGAACCAGATTGTTGAACACAAGGATACATCCTTAACCTTATAAAAATGCCCTGGAATTTTTAATGAGCAGAAGTGGTCAGAACCTCGGTCTTACATCTCATCCAATGGATGGTTCTCCTGTAGCACAGTGCTCCATAACCCAGGGCTGGGAGTTGGCTCCGGACCACCTTGGGATGGAAGAGGGCCACCTACTGAATCACCGCCACCACATCCTGCAGCTTCTTCCATCCAAGTCTTCCCTGGGCCCACCCCTGCTGAACTCCCGAGGTCTGAAGAGATCACAGCTTTAGAGCATTTCATTACAAATTTTAAATTTCCAGTCTCTGGTTTTCATATTGCATTTCAAGATCAACATCCTTATTAGTAGTAGTATATTTTTTACTTTAAAATTTTATAACACCTTTTCCACTGACAAATTCAAAGCAGGCTACTGAACTTCATTACCACACAGGCAGAAATCCTCACAGCACCTCTATGAAAAAGGTGTTAAATGAAAGGGGGGTGGGGAGGCGAGGGAGAGGGAGAGAAAGAGAGGTCACCATCACCTCCTCTTACAAAAGCCCAGTCCTTAATAATTAATGAATGAAAAGACATCTTGAATCTAGTGGTCATGGAGAGTAATTGCCATATATTTTCTCAGCTGCCTCTAAATTAAAATGGTAATAATTTAACCAATATATTTGGACCGACGGCTAAAGTAAGTCCCCTCTTGCACCCAAGCAGTAGAACTAAGTGGGAGCTGAACAGACTACTCTCTGTTACCACTTGATTGCGAAAAACTCACACGTTGTACTCAGTGACTGAGTACTTCAAGTCCTGCTCACTTTAACAGCTGTTGTTCTCTGTCCTTACTGAAGAGGTCCTGAAAATTGGGAGGACGTGGGTTATGTTTGTTTTGCTTTATTTCCTTTTCTCTGTCCCCAGGCCTTCCTTATGTAAAGGTTTCTGATGTCCAAATGATAACATCAAATAAAGGATAAAATAAAATAAGGGATACTTTGAGTGAGAAAAGATCAAGGGTCCAGCTATCGAGATGCAGTTATGTACATAAATGTATATAGTTCATCCATTGGATGAGATGAATCTATAGTTCATAGTATAGCCAACAGTTCTTCACCTCATATCTAATGCCCCTCTGGTGTGAGGGTTTTCTCCCCACACGACCAAGCAAGCAGTTCTCAGACTCCTGCTGGGTGCCCACAATTCAACTCAATTCTGAGGCTATCTACCCAGCGATAGCATCAGATCCCACAGGCTAAGGGCTCAGTCCTTTAAGAGCTTCCTCTTCTCCCAGCCTTCAGACACCAGTTGGAAGCCCAGTTTGTCACTGGTGCTTGTGGCCCATCGGATATAGATTAGAGATTCCAATGACCTCCTCAGGTTCAGTTAATTTGCTGGAGCAGCCCAGAGAACTCAGGCAAGCACTACTTACTAGATTACCAGTTCACTGTAAAAGATTACGACCCAGATGGAAGAGATGCATAGGACAAGCGATGGGGCAGGGGGCAGAGCTCCCATGTTCTCTCTGAGCACGCCACTCTCCCTGAATCTCCATGGGTTCACCAATCTGGGAGCTCTCCAAACCCCTCCTTTTGAGTTTTTGTGGCATCTTTATTATATAGTCATGATTAATTAAATCATTGGCCATTGGTGATTAATTCAACCCCCAGCTCCTCTCTGCTCCCCAGAGGTGGGGGATGAGCCACCTCATGAACATAACAAAAGACACCTTTATCGGTCTCAGCATTTTGGAAGTTCCAAGAGTCTCAGGAGTTCTGTGTGAGAACAAATACATCTTTCTTATTATAAACCACAAGATCACAGCCCCCTTTTCTAACAAATACTTTGTAGCATTAAGTGTAGCAGATGCAGTCACTTCCCTTCCATATCCCTTGGTTGTACACATCAGTGACTTCTGACTGCCAATCTCTGCCAGGGGATTTTTACTGGTTGCAGAAGAGTGCCTGCCTCACCCACTGGGGCAGGCCAGAAGATACTAGTGGAAAAGAATGGAGAACGACCACATAAGGGTACAGAAAACAGGGGAGGGGAGGCGTGGTAGGGGCAGAGCCTCACCTGGGGACACGGCCAGGATTTCAGACACCTAGAACTCTGGCTGCTGCCCAGACATATTGGGCATCCCATGCCCACAGTTGAACAGGCGAACGGAAGTTACTATACTGATTGTCACGAGCTGACACGGTTGCTGCCTCGTATTGGGAGCAGGGAGGAATATGACTGAAACTCATGGAATTCACTGAGGCTCCTCTTGGTGCTTTCCATCTCAGGGGATAATCTGACAAGATCAAGACAACATATGGCTCAGAACACTCACAGATCTAGGTCTGTATTCCCCCACCGAGCAGGAGACTTAGGCCAGCACAAGCGCTAGCTGGAAGTGAGGTGATTCTAAAATGGGGAGTAGAAGAGGTAATTTTGCTTCAGAAATTGTGTGTGTGTGTGTGTGTGTGTATGTGTGAGAGAGAGAGAGACAGAGAGACAGAGAGACAGAGACTTGCTAGCACTTTGGAGAATCACTAACAAAACAGATTAATTTCAAGCAGGGCATGAGTGGAGGTGGGTGGCGCAAGGGGTGGACTGGAGCAGACATTGTTAGTGTCCCACTTATCAATGCTTGCCCTAAAATTGCCTACAAACACCTCTTTGTATTCACACTTGTGTCCCTCTGCCTGGGGTCTTTCTTTAGCCACAGGTCCATGCTTGATCCACACTTGAAAAAGGCCAGAAATGCTAGGCAGCCAGAGTCCCTGGGAGTAGCCCCCAGTCAATGACAAATGGAAATGGATAAATTAACACTCTAGCTTCCTTATACCTCAGGTGTCATAGTTGAGAGATGGTGCTCTGCACCAACTCACAGAAGCTTTCCAAGAGATTGTGTGTCAGGGGCTCATTGAGGTTAACCCGCCTTTTTGTTTTTTTTTTTTTTGAAGACTTTATTTATTTATTTGGCGCAGAGAGAGAGAGCACAAGCAGGGGGAGCTGCTGAGGGAGAGGGAAAAGCAGGCTCCCCCGAGCAGGGAGCCCGATGCGGGGCTCAATCCCAGTACCCTGGGATCATGACCAGAGCCGAAGGCAGACACTTAACCGACTCAGCCAGCCAGGGGCCCTAAGGCTAACCTGCTTTTTAATGCACCTGCTCTCCTTTCCCTCCTCTTTTGTTTCACTTCCACACTCCCCTGCCCGTGCATCCTGGGGATTGCTTCCCAAACAAACTACATGCATTCAAATCCTTGCTCAGGGTCTGCTTCCTGGAGATCCTAACCTAAAACAATCACCTTTACTGTACTAAAATAAAATTCATTAATAATGTTACCTACCCACCTAGATAATTTATAATCTCCCAGTTTTAACATAAAGGAGATATCTCAAACCTGTTATGACGGCTACTGTTAAAAAGACAAGATAACAAATGCTGGCAAGACTGTGGAGAAAAGGGAATGCTTGTGTACTGTTGGCGGGATTGTAAACTGGTACAGACACTGTAGAACATGGTATGAAGTCTCCTCAAGAAATTAAAAACACAACTACCATATGATCCAGGAATTCTTCTTCTGGAGATATATCCAAAGGAAATGAAACCATTATCTCAAAGAGATAGGTACTTCTGTGTTTATTGCAACATTTTATATTTTGGAGAAAGAATTTTGCAGTTTATTTATGGCTCTTATTCATAATAGCCAAGGTATGGAAACAACCTAAATGTCTGTTGACAAGAGGGATAAATAAAGAAAATGTCACACACACATACACACACACACACACACACACACAGGAGAATTTTTCAGCCTTAAATAAAAGAAAATCTTGTCATTTGCAACGACATGGATGAATCTGGAGGGCATTATACAAAGTGAAATAAGTCAGAGAAAGGCAAATACTGTGTGGTATCACTTGTATGTGGAATCTACAAAAAAAGAAATGCTGAACTCGGAAACAGAGGGGAGAATGATGCTTGCCAAGGGGCTGGGGTGTGTGGGAAATAGGGGTAGATTTGTCAAGGGTATAAATTTTCAGTTATAAGATGAATAAGGTTTGAGGATCTCATGTATAATGTGATAAGTCTAGATGATATAATACTATATTGTATAATTAAAATTTGCTAAGAGAGTAGACTGTAAATATTCTCACCAAAATTAACTAATTAAAGTAAAATAAAATCAAGGGTAAATACATGAGGTGATGGACACATTGGTTAACTTGACGGGGGAGCTCTTTCACAATGCATATATACATCAAATCATCACATGGGGCACATTAAATATGTTAAAAAAATGGGGTGCCTGGGTGGCACAGTCAGTTAAGTATCTGAATCTTGGTTACAGTTCAGCCCCGTGTCAGGCTCTGTGCTCAGTGTGGAGTCTGCTTAAGACTTCTCCCTCTCCCTCTGCTCCTCCCCCCCACCACACTCTCTCTCTCTCTCAAATAAATAAAGCTTTAAAATAAATAACAAACTTACTTGTCAATTATACCTCAATAAAACTGGAAGATATGTAAAGGAGAAAATTTTATGATAAATTAGTATGTATTTCAATATGTAAATTATTGCATATCACTACATAGGGAGAAGTCATGGAATTTTGCGTAATACCAGATGCCAGGAATCCCAAGAGAGATAAATTAAGTTCAAGGAAGACATTGAGAGGATTTCACAGCCAGTTGGACTGTGAGCTGGACCCAAGCTCCTTAGAGGCTCCCCATCTCTCCCCTGTCCTCAGAATGTACGTTCTGCCCACAGCTCCCACACTAGGAGCCACTTTAAGAATGCAGCCTTGAGAAAGTAATATGTTACTGAGACTATCTGGACCGGATGCGGGACTGAATCTGGTTAGGACCTCTATCTAATCTCAAGATTCTGAGCAGGTACGTGCAGTCGTCTACATGTTTTGTGGTCACCCCCAGCAAGCCTTGTACATTGCTTACTGAAGCTGCCACCTACCAATCTGGAGTGTGGTATGCCTCTTTCTCCCATCCTTCCTTGCCCTCTGTTTATGAGGTTCAGTTTCGAATTCTACCCAGGAACTCCCGAGGTCATAAGCCAACAGACTGACAAAGGTGTGATTTATTGGCTGCTCAAAGACCATGAAAGAGTTTCCTGAAATAGTGGAAAATTGATAAATACATGAATCAAACCATAATCTTCCCTGACTATGCACTGTCATTGCAGCTAAACTAGAATAAAAAGGGAGAAAAAATTTTATTAGACCACCAACCAAGGAAAACTAAAGGGTTAGATCACAGACAACAGTACAGCAAATCTGCTGCTTAGTGTGTGATCACTAGGCCTCAAGCAGTTGTGTGCTGGAGTGGGCTGGTCCTGGCTTCCAAGAGCCAATTACATGCATCACTCCATAACTTCTTTAGAGACAATCATGTTGGTAACTAGAAATTGGCTGTGTAGGAAGTACTGACCCCATGAAAATCTGCAAACACTACAAATCCATTTTCTTCCTGCAAAGTGCCAGTTGGTAAACATTTATCGGCACACCACTGGCCATCAGGCTTGCTAACTTGGACAGATATTAGGTAAAGGACAACATCTCATTTCAGGGATTGTGGGAGAAAGGAGACAAAGTAGAGCAAGAGAGTCAGACACAGGGTTCTATTCCTCATCTCAGTTCTGGCTGAGCTTTAAAATGGAGTGAGAATGAGTGCAAATGTTAGCAATAGGGACAGTTCCTTACCCCACCCTCATGTAGCAATAGGGGGCTTCAGGTCCCAAGGAAGGTGACAGGCTTCAACTTGGAGTCATACCAAAATTGCTAAGAAAAGATACCCCAGAGGCCCTTGTGGATATTGGATGTAACTACCAAGTGGAGGCCATGTTCCTGGTTTCCCTTGGCCTGTATTTTGTGTTTAGGGACCCCACATGCACCAGCGAGGGACTGCAGCTGTGTTGACAGTAGATGAACAGAGACCTGACATTAAATTAAAGAGGTTACCCTGGGCGGGCTCTTCCACAATTGGGGTAAAATTGCCAGGCCCTTGGGCTGCAGTGTTGAGTGCTTTCATATTTGCCTGAAATACAATATGGGACGATTCATCCCTCAAAATTCTCAGGGCCAAAAGTCAGACTGGGTGGCACTTCCCCATCAGAGACAAGATGGTCTGGAGGATCCCATATGAATAGGAGAAACCTTCTTCTCTGATGACAGGAAAATATAGGAAGCTGACCTCATATCCTTAGATACCACCTTGAAAGAACAAAGAGGCAGGAGCAAAACCTGAAAGGCTGGATAGTGACCTAAGGAAATTCAATCCCCAAAAATGTTTTGTTGAAACCAGCCATAAAAGGAAGGTGAAATTTGGAAACAAGGAATATTCTGCTTTGAATGGAAAGAGACAGAAATATCATCCATTGGTAAGTCTATGATGTCCACACTTTCTGGAATGTGTGTGTGCATAGTGGACGGGTATTACTGACACCAATGACACCGTTGATACAGTAAAGGAGCTACTTTTTCTTGCACAACCATACTTTTGTGCTCTGGCTCCAGAAAGGAAGAATTTCTAACAATTAAAGCCATTTGAAAATGGAAAGATCAACAACTTTGGGAGTTGGTGATGCTCCTTTACTACAGGTGTTTTAGTTGAGGATAGACAATCACTTAGTAAGATTTACCAGACAGTCAACCATGAAATGTGAGAAAAGTAGAAAGTGGGGGTGAAGTTCACACGTAAATGCAACACAGAGAGAAACATCCGATAGATGAAAGAACAGTTAACATAAAGGAATGAACGGTTGATTCAGTGTTGATCAAAGTTGAATTCAATGGACAAAGCAGCTTACACCCAAAGGCAAGTCTAAGGAAGCTCCTAATACCTAAATAATGGAAAGAATAACAAAATACTGCTTATATAGGTTTATATAGGTCTGGAATAGCTGTTTAAGACCATGCTCCTCATCTTGTGCATAAGAAGACCACTGTCACAGACAATGCTTGTGTGCTTGTGGACCTCTATGCTTCTGAACCTCTTGGACCCATTGGACTCTTTTATGTCTACTGATTCCATTCTTCAATCAATTCTTCGATCTTAGCTCCTTCCCCACTGCGGTGCTTCATTCAATAAAATATTTTCCCTTCTATCTCGGATTGATCTTTTTTTTGTAAGATTTTTTGTTAATTTATCTGAGAGAGAGAGCATGCACAAGCAGGGGGAGTGGCAGGCAGAGGAAGAAGCAGGCTCCCTGCTGAACAAGGAGCGTGGTGGGGGACTCGATCCCAGGACCCTGGGATCATGACCTGAGCCGAAGGCCAATGCCTAACCCACTGAGCCACCCAGGCGTCCCTGGATTGATATTCTTAAGTTTTTGCCATTTGGTCACTTGGCTCCTCCCTGGCACAGCATTTCTGGGTACTATCTTAGCTTGGGTTTCAGTAGCAAAAATACCATAGACTGGGTGGCTTAAATGACAAACATCTATTTCTCATAGTTCTGGAGGCTGGAAGTCCAAGATCAAAATACCAGCTGATTTGGTATCTGGTGAGAACCTACTTCCTTGTTGCAAATGGCCGACTTCTCCCCACGTCCTCACATGCAGAGGAGTGGAGAGAGCTCCCTGCAGTCTCTCTGTGGTCCCATTTATGAGCACTCCACCCTCCCAAAGGTCCTGCCTCCTAATACTATCACATTGGGAGTCAGGATTTCAACATATGAATTTTGGGGAAACACAAATATTTAGTCCATAATAGGCACCAATAATCAAGTGAGAGGTCACCCTGACACAGTCTTGTGACCCTTTTACTCCCACGCTAACTCAGCAACACTCCTCTCTGGGTCCCAGAAAGGCTGACCTAGATAATGACTGGTGAAATTATATAAATGATATTTTCTAAACAAAAAAACGTTATTTCTATATGTTCTCTGAGTTACAGTGAAAGGACCTAAGTTTATAACAAATGTGTTCATCTCTAGCTACACTGAGGAGAGTTGGCTAGGATCGTGTTTTTGAAAGGCAAAATCATCCTTATGAGACGGGCAATGGTAGAATGCACTGGGTTCCTAAATTTTATTTTATTTTTTTTAAAAGATTTTATTTATTTATTCATGAGAGACAGAGGGAGAGAGAGAGAGAGAGAGAGAAGCAGAGGGGGAAGGCTCTGCTCTGCAGGGAGCCTGATGCGGGACTCGATCCCAGGACCCTGGGATCATGACCTGAGCCAAAGGCAGACGCTTAACCATTTGAGCCACCCAGGCGCCCCTAAATTTTATTTTTAACAGCATTTAGGCAAATATGGTACACTCTTTACCTCTCAGGGACTATGTAAATTTGAAAGAGAAAAAAAGCTCACGCTTGGTAGGACTGTTTTTGAATTTGAGTTGGAACACACTGGGAACAAGAGGAGAAGAGAGAAGCAAAATAATGTCACACAAATTGTATTCTGGAACAGCTCTCGGGAAACCCGTGCCAGACTCTTGAGGGAAAGGAGGCTGTAAGAGACCAAATCAGTAAATCAAATAGGGGGGGAAAATGCTACTGTGGGAGAAGGAACATGTCTGTACAGTTGAATCATGAGAAGGCGCTTCTCTTTATTTTACCCCAAGTACCACTGAAACTGAAATGAAGATGAGGCTGTGTCGTCATGTGACTGATGTCACAAGGGGAATGTCCACATGGGAGTTGTGACAGCACTGGGGCAAGACAGATGAAAAAGCATGAGATGCGGCAGCAGCTACCACGGTTGCTAGGAAATACATTTTTATGGTTATTATTTTGCCCTGTATTCTTTGATGATAGCACCCGATTCGTTGAGGCTCCCAGACCCATGTGTTCTGGGAAAACCAGATCATAAATATGAACTTTAAAAGGTATCCTTTATCCTTTTCTTTCACTTCCATATTAATTATCAGCATATTACCATATCTTTATGTCCTGCCCCCCAGTTAGTACCTTCCTCTAAAGGAAGAAATTGTACAAAATACTACAACGACTACATAGAAATGTCAGGCAAGCATCTAAATGCATAAATTGTAAACACTGCAAAGTCGAATGCATAAGACTTAGCAGAAAATTTTCAGTTATAGAAGTCAACCTTTCTTTTTTTAAAAAAAAAGTAACATGGCTTTCTAAAATAGAAGTATTTTTAGAGAAATCTACAAAAATACCCAAATTACTTTTAGAAACATTAGTCAGAATAACAGTGGTAGGTTCAGTCAGTACGTATCTGTGCTAAAGTAGGTAAAGGTACTTTGCCAAAGAGGAATTACCCCAAAATGATCTGAAGATTTCAAACAGGCTAGAAACAATGCATTATCTAATTATTAATCCCAAATATTAAACTCACTAATTCCCATTAATGCTTTATTTTTAATCCTATTTCTCTGATCCTAAATCAAGCCTTCTTAGGAAAGATCTCTTAAATATTCCAGAAGAAATGAACAATTCTTCACCTGAGTGTTTATTTCTCTTTTCTTGGACCGTGGCCTGAATTTGGTTTGGGAAAAAGGCACAGTTCAGATTTTTCCACAGGCCTTCTTGACCTACACAAGCCGGCTTGCTATAAACCAAACCCCTGCAGCTTTCCTATCCTGGCAAAGCTGGGAAAGCCATAAATATTTTTGGCAAAGCAGACCCTAAAATAAGACAAGGTTTTTTATTTCAAGATCACATAACATTGGTCAAAGTGGCATACTGAGGCAAATAGCTAAAACATATTTTTAAAGCAAATATGCGGTGATATAGAAATATTTCTCACACTAATCCATGTCAGCGATCTAGTTGAAGTTTTAGAACACCAGGCTGTGTAGGCTACGTTGTTTCAGGTGGGGACTGTAAATGGCACTAGATTCTGTTAGATGGAAGGAAAGGTGTTGATGTGCCATTAGCCGCTCAAGAACTAAGCTACCACCTAGTCAGGTTTGAAGTCCTAGAGGTTTAAGAATATCCTTGATTAATGGTTTCCAAACTCCAGTGAACTTCAGAACCAATTGGGCAACTTGGCAGGATCTCAGCCCCAGGACTTCTAATTCACTGGGTACAAAGACAGGCCCCCAAATTTATATTCTTTTTAAAGATTTTATTTATTTATTTGACAGAGAGAGAGAGCACAAACAGGGGGAGCAGTAGAGGGAGAGGGAGAAGCAGGCTCCCCGCTGAGCAGGGAGCCCAATGTGGGGCTGGATTCCCAGGACCCTGGGATCATAACCTGAGCTGAAGGCAGACGCTTAACCTTCTGAGCCACCCAGGAGCCCCCAAATTTGTATTTCTCACAAATTCCCAGATACTGCTGACTCTGCCATCTCCTGGACCACACTTTGAGAGCAGTTGCTTTACACTGACTTGGATGTCACAGTAACCCTTCAGGGGAACGAGAACCTGACATCCACATCAATACTGCAATTTCATACAATTTTTACGTGTGCTAAATCCACTAAAATCTTGCAGCACTTTGTTGAGGGATAATCATTTGTGTCACCCAAGGTCAGATTTTGAAAGGTATTCAGAAGGCAGAGTAAAGATCAAGTCACAAACTTAGGGCTCCTATTTTATTTTTTCCTTGCCACGGGTTTCATTACCACCCCAACATCTTCTCAGTTGCAAAGAACCACAGCTGATAATGAGTTTGCATTGAAAAGATTTGATTCTTCTTGACATTCTTTTTGCTCCGAGCGGTCCCATATTCTCAGCTTCTCTACTGGATTTAATTGTAAATGTAGCTAATAAAATGCTATAGTGTATTTTTTTAAGTGTCTCATTATTTCACATAAAACATAAGGCAACATAAGGTACTATAAGGCGACATAATTTAAGGTTTTAATGTACCTGGGCAGTGAGTGCCCTGCTAGATTATATTGTTTCCTCCAAGTCATCCTTTCTTATGATAGAATTATGTATTTCAGCCCTTTGTCATCTACTTCCCCTTCTGAGACTGGCTCATTTCCTACCACATTAATACCTCCCTGGTCTTGTGACTTGCTTTGTCAACAGAACGCGAGTAGAAGCGCCCTACCCAGGACATGGTTCTACTAGTACCCTTCTCTTTGCCATCCAACTGACATTTCCTGGGTAGAGACTGCTCCTCCAGCCTTGCTCTTGGATGAGGATGATGTATGGAGCCAAGCTGCAGTAGGTACGGAGCAGGGGCAAGGAATAAACTTCTCCTTTTCCAAGGCACTAAGATTTGCAGTTGATTTGCTACCACGTGCTAACTTAGCAAAAGTAGACCGTGAATATATGCAATATGTAAAATAAAAGAGACAATTTAATGACCTCTTTTAGTGAGAAAGTGTCAGAGAGAATATGGAAAGGATGGATGGAATTTAGTCTCATTTGCCACTGATAAATCTGAGATCCAGAGAGATTAAATGATTTGCCTAAGGTGACACACTTAGTAAATAGACATCATTTTCAAGAAAATGCAAGAGAAACAATAATAATGGAGTACCATGTTCTGGGCAATGTGCCAGTCGGTAGAACCCACTAAAGTCTAACAGAGCAACAGTGGAGTTTTGTGTTAGAGTTCTGAAATGAATCTCTGCTTGGGACGCCTGGGTGGCTCAGATGGTTGGGCGTCTGCCTTCGTCCGGGTCATGATCCCAGGGTCATGAGATCCAGCCCCACGTCGGGCTCCCTGCTCAGCGGGGAGCCTGCTTCCCCCTCTCCCTCTGCTGCTCCCCCTGTTCATGCTCTCTCTTTCTGTATCTCTGTGTCTCAAATGAATAAAATCTTTAAAAATAAATAAATAAATAAATAAATAAATAAATAAATAAATAAATAAAATGAATCTCTGCTGGAAACTGGCTGCCTTGAATGTAAAACTGAGTTTGCTGAACCAGCTAGAATTTCGTCATATAACAGGTGTGGCACATAGGGCTGCAATGCGGCCCCACCAATGAACGTCTAGATCACTTAGCAACATATAATCAATGTGAAGATGAAAAGAACAGGTTGCCACCGCAAAATATTTGAACCACAGAACTTCCCTCAACCAAATTCTTTGTCCAAAAAAAATCTGATAAATTGTATCCCCATTTTAAACTTGCTTAGAGAAAAATGAATGTGCTAGTCGGGCCGAGGTGAATGTCTAGTTCAGCTGTATTTTTTATTGTATAATGGAATGATGGCCTTCCCACGCCCAGGCATCCTGCTTAGTTTCTAATAATACATAGCTTTTCCTTTGAGGAATAACTAATCCTTCCTCTCAGGCTGCACAATCAGGTGGGGCGGACCTCACCTTCAGCTTCAGGACTGGCTAACATAAATTTGCACATCCCATCTCTTTGGTCTGATGATTGGTACACAGATAGGTTTATGACCTCGTGAACCATGACAACAAGATCCAGGATGGTTGGGAGAGAGATGCTCTCCCTCCTGCATTTGATGTGAAGTCTGAAGCTGCAGTGATTTAAGTTTTTACTCAAGAAGAGAGAGCATGTCTGCAAATGAATCCAACATGTGGAGAGAAATCAACTCAAGCTAGGAGAACCAGATAATTTTGATACTGTTTGAACCTCACCATCAAACCCACTAAACCTCCAAACTGTTTTTGTTATTTTGTGTTTTGTGTGTTCTGCCTTTTGTGTTTAAGTGAGCTTGGCATTGGGAGTTTTGTCACTTGTGACCAAGAATTCTAAGTTGTAACGTAGTAAATTAACAAAGTTGGCATTTTTCAGCCTCTTGGGAGTTTAGAAAATGCAAGTTAGCTGTCCTGACATTCACAATCTCTGGGTGACTGAGATTATTTTGGCTGGGATGTCAAACTCTGAGCCTAGGTAAACTGACCAAGGTAAATGTCACCTCTGAGGCTCATTAACAGCCAGCTGTTTTTCTCTTTTAATTCCAAGGTTATTAAGCACCCACCATCACCCTGCCTTTTTCTTTCAAATGTGTAGAGATTATTGGGTAGCTTTATCCTGTTTCGCTTTAGAGATGAGCTCAAAGAAGAAATTCCTATATTCACAGTATTTGGGGTTGTTAAACAAATTCACAAGTATTTAGTAAACAAATACACTTGTCCAGCCAAGTGTTAGGGTATTGTATCCTGGTGAGAATGAGTTTTCTTATAGCGATCCTCTATGAAGGATGCTGCCCTGGTGTATTCCATACAGGGGCCAGAATCGTGCCTGCAAGCGGCTGGGTTTAGATTTCTATCATTAATGATGACTAGAGGATTTCTTTTTCTCAAGGCTCTGGGAAGAAAAGTATTAAATAAGAATAGCATTAGAGTTTCCCTACACTTAAGGATATGTATACATAACAAACTAGAAATACTGAGTAGGGTTTGGAAATTCTTTTTCCAATTCTGTTATTAGCTCAGTGAGATTAGCCAAGTGTCTCTATTCAGGTACAGCACTATGAATTTTCTTTATCTGTTGCCAATTTATTATCCACATTTTCTTTACACTCCTCACTCTCGGATACTGCTTTATCACCTCATCGGATCAAATCCCTTATTACAAATAGTAGAACACTCCTAGTTTCTATCTTTGCTTGCTTTTCAGATTTCAATCTCGAGTCTCCGCAAACTGTAGGTAGGTTTAATCTGCAGGCTGTTTCACTCCTTGCTGTCAGCTAACTGGTCGCTGCTCGTATTTATTATACAGGGACTGGCTTCTGTCTCTCTTTGAGCCGCCAGGCAACTTTCTGTCTTCTCTGAGTGCTTTGTCTGCTGTCTGTGTTCGGGCAGCTCTGAGCTGTTACAAGGATGGGGTGTATATTCGACTGCTTGTGGCTGGAAGAATAAATTCCAGCGTAGGTCCAAGATGAAAATGAATCCCCCACCAGGCAAAAATATGGATTCCGGTATACTTCCTGTGTTCCCCATTAAAAACTCCTTTGGCTGCAGCAGCCTGGAGTTTTACAGTGGAACCATTTCATGCTGAATAATAGGTCCTACACTAGGCACCGTGGGAAGGAAAAAGGCACGAGGCCATGCTTCCCACATGGTGAAGTGCAACCTCCCGCACGGGGGACAAGATTTATACACACACAGAAACACACACGTGTGTGCGGGCACGCACACATGCACATACCTTGAAACGAATACGACATAGTACATAGACGAGTGAAAAATTTATGATGCCGTTTTTTTTTTTAATTGGTGAGAAGAAATCAAGGTAATTTTAATTAGTTGCAAAGACCTCATGGAGAAAGCTGACCTTGAGCATGGCTTTGGAGGCCAGGGTGGACTCAGAAAGTCGGGGCTGGCCAAAGGAAAGATTCTCTGACTTGAGTCCTCATATCAATTTAGTTGAAAACCCTGGTCCAACAATTGCCTGTCATAATGTAGGCCACATGTGTATACACTGAATTCTTCCCCCTTGTAATTGTTTATTTTGGCCCTGTAAAGCTCCAGCCTATATCTTTCCGGCTTTCATTTGGTGATGTCTATTTAAACACGTTTCTAAGGTTACATGTGTTGAAATCTAACAGAACAGTGGCACGTATTTTAAACTTGATTGTCCTTGTGTAAAAAACCACTAATGCTTTTTAACAGCTTCAAAAAATATTTCATGTTTAAGAATCATCAACTGAGCAATTCTATCCATTTTCTAAGTGAATCCATAAGGGTGCAGTTTTCTTGGTTTATTAACGGATCTGTTTGTTAGAGGCATTTATTATAAATCCAGTCATTCTGCAAATATTTCCCTAATGCATTTAAAATAAATAAAACCCAAACTTTGCCTTTAAGCACCAATAAAATCAGGAATGCATCAAAGCAAGAAATTCAAAGTACAGCCCAATGTGGCCTAGAGAGAGCCCCACTCAAAGGCAGTGCTCACAGGCACTGGAAAATGATGCTGGAAAGGTGTAATATTTCTATGTCAACTCTATCTTACCACAGCTTTAGATACTTGAAAAAAAAATTTCCAGCAAGTTGCCATTGATTTTTTGGAATATGCTTATTCACTTTATTTGTTCCTCGGGCTTATTTATAAATATTTTCTGCATCACACCAGGTCACTTTTAAAAGTGAGACTCTCTCAAGGGTTTTTAAATAGTAGTACAAATAAACACCATCTATACAGTTTACTTAAATAGAAGTATTCTATTTGTAAGGCCTAAAAGCAGTACTCTATGTTTTGTGATTTTAACACAGCAGCTTGATCTTACTTGGCCAAATGCCTGTATTAAAAAGCAGCACACTGAGAGGGGTTGAAGGTGAACTTGCTGCTAACTGAATCTAGAAATGACTAATTATTCAACACGCTGAAGGAAATCTCCCACACATCTATAATATAAATTTATTTAGTACTAATTTCAGCATCAGCCTCTTCCTCTTTTCTCATGGATGCAAAACTGTGAGCCATGGTAAGATGCTTCCAATGTGAATTATTTTTTCTCAGTAAGAATGAAGTCCAAGTATAGCCTTGTGCTTTCCTTCTGACGTTCACAAAGCTTTTAACTAAGCTACTCTTACTGAATAAGTTACTGTTCATTGACTCTAATTTAAGACATTTGTTTTTTTAAAACATACTTTCCAGAAAACATCTGGTGTATTATTGCCTGCATCTAATAACAGAATAGAAAGTTTTAGAAACAAGGTAAAGCAAATTTAACCATCTTTCTTTTCCCTCCACAGTTACAGGTCACTCTTATGTAGCAAGAGAATTTATAACAATATTATCTGTTTAATTAAAGATTATTTTTAGCAAACTAACCTGCCGGCTTTGGGTACTGATTAGCATTTGAACACAAAAACTTTTCTATGTTTTATCATTGCAGTTCATCATCATCTGTGAGATTCTGAAACAAATGGATCAAAGTGTTTGTGTAAAATTTCATTCAGAATGTGGGGCCCATCACATTTGCTAAGTATAATCAATTGTGTAATAGATCTGGGTTTCTTTCAGAGATACATAAAAATATACCAGTCAAGTCAATTGATAGACCTATTGATAGACCTATTCTTTAAAAAAAACAAAACAAAACTTTTGAGATATAATTGACATGGAACATCCTGTAAGTTTCAGATATACAACATAATAATTTCATATTTGTATATATTGTAAAATGATCATTGCATAAGTCTAGTTGGCATCCATTACCACACATCATTACAATTTATTTTTCTTGCGCTGAGAACATTTCAGATATACTCTTTTAGCAACTGTCAAATGTACAGTACAGTATTATTAGCTTTAGTTGCCATGCTGTACATTGTATCCTACATCCTTATGACTTAGGAATTTTGTACCTTTTGACCATGTTCACCCATTTTGCCCACTCCCACCCTGCCTCTGGCAACCACCAATCTGTTCTCTGTATTTATGAGTTTGTTTGTTTTCAGATTCTGCAGATAAGTGAGAACATTTGGTATTTGTCCTTCTTTGTCTGACTTTTTTCATTTAGCATAGTGCCCTCAAGGTCCATCCGGGTTGTGGCAAATGGCAAGATTTACTTATTTTTTATGGCTGAATAATAACACACAATAATAATTGTGTGTGTGTGTGTGTGTGTTTGTGCACACTCGTTTTCTCTATCCATTCCTCCATGGATGGACACTTAGGTTGTGGAAAAATCCTGTTTAAGATGAGATATATTTGCTTTATAAAGTACAAAGTATAAATCATACTGTTACCTGATTTATTCCAAGGTACTCTGAATTAGATACTACAGACAGTCCCCAACTTACGAAACTGAAACTTATGGGGCACCTGGGTGGTTCAGTAGGTTAAGTGTCTGCCTTTGGCTCAGGTCATGATCCCAGGGTTCCTGGACTGAGCCCCGCATCGGGCTCTCTGCTCAGCGGGGAGCCTGCTTCCCCCTCTCCCTCTGCCCCTCCTCCAGCTTGTGCTCTCTCTCTCTCTCTCACTCTGTCTCTCTAATAAATAAATTTTTTTAAAAAGAAAAGAACTCTAAAAAAAACACAAAACTGCAACTTACAATTTTTCTACTTTATGATGGTGCGAAAGTGATCTGCATTCAGTAAAAACTGTACCTGAATTTGGAATTTGATCTTTTCCTGGGCTAGTGATAAATATGCAGTCCAATACTCTATCGATGCTGGGCCGTGGCAGCAAACTGCAGCTTTCAGTCAGCCATATAATCACAAGGGTAGGTAACTGATACCCCCATTGTGTACCCATACAAGAACTTTGTTTTTCACATTCAGTACAGTATTCAATAAATTACATAAGATATTCAACACTTTATGATAAAATAGGCTTTGTCTTAGATGATTTTTGCTCAACAGTAGGATAAAGCATTCCATCATGCTGAAGTGGATAAAAATAAATTTGCATTATTAACTTGTGGGGGACTTTCTTCACAATGATGAAGTGTTCTGAGCACATATCAGGTTGGCTAGGCTAAGTAATGATGTTCAGTAGGTTAGGAATATTAAATGCATTTTTGATTTAATGATATTTTTAACTTATGATGGGCTTATGCGGACATAACGTCATTGTAAGTCAAGAAAGATCTATGCTTAATGATAAAGCTGATGGCAAATAGCAGTGTTTATGTAATAATTATCAAATCAAATGCAATTACAAATTTTGCTATAATGATTGAATATTGACCACTGATCCTTATAGTTGTAAATTATAAGATGGAGTGTAACAAAGGGACAGCTTCATGAATGATCCCATTCATGTTCTAAGGAATGTGGACTTGTTAAGATCAACATTTCTATGTCTCTAGACTGTCAGTCAGTAAGGCCACCTACTCATGGTTTTCCTTCATTTAGGGAAAGCTCACGGCAATCCTTCTTGTGTTACTTTTGCTAAATATACGTACTCAATATTATCCCCTTACAAAAAAAGTACATATAAAGTTGCTGAAACTGTGACAAATCTTTCCCTATCTTCTATAAGGTATTAGCCTAAAACTGCACTTGAAATAATAATGCCTTTTCCACTCAACTATACTCCTTCCTTCCTAGGAGACTTTTCAATTATTTAAAGACCAACCTTCTTGTGACCTTATCTAAGTTTGTTTCTGTGTAATGATGAACCACTAGAGTAACTAACTTATAACAAATATTGTTAAAGGATCAATTTTTCTAAGTAAAATCATACACATACAGATATAAAATGAACACAAGTCAAATATTTTATTTAAAATATTTAATGAGGGAACCAGAAAGACGTTAGAACTAATTCAAAGGAAAGTTTAAAGAACCATACATATATTTGCAAAGGGAATGATAAAACGAATTTACAGACACAAAAATGGGGCAACAATCAGCTGCATCGTAGCAGACACATTTCATTTGTATTTTTATGGATAAGTATCACTTGCATTGTTATTAGTGTTCTAAAACTTATAGAATTATAAAATAATTTGAAAACAATAAAAGGTGGTGATGACCAGGAAGGGTGATTTAAATAGAACACCCAGTGTAATAGGCAGAATTCTAAGATGGCTCTCATGATTTCCACCCCCTGGGCTTATTCCAATGATCATGTAACGTTACCTGGCAGCAGGGTTTTTGCACATGTAATTAAGGTTACTAATAAATTGATTTTAAGGTAGGAAGAGTATCCAGATGGGCCTAACTTAATCACATGAAGCCTTTTAAGTAGAGAACTTTTTTCCTTCAGCTGGTAGCAGAAGGGGAGGTCCAGAGATCTGAAATCTAAGAAAGATTTGACATGCCATTCCTGACTTAAAGATGGATGTGGCCATGTGAAAAGGATTTGAACATGTCCTCTAGTTGCTGAAAGTGATCTCCAACCAATACCCAGAAAGAAAATGGGAACCTCAGTCATGCGCCAATGCGGAACTAGATCTTGCCCACAACCCCAAATGAGCTCGGAAGAGAATTTTTTTCCTCGAGCTTTCAGATGAGTACTCGGCCCAACTGACACACTGAATTTAGCTTTGCGATGCCCTAACCAGAGAATTCAGTCCCATTGCACAGGACTTCCAATCTACAAGCTGTGAGATAATAAATGAATGCTATATTAAGCCACGAAGTCTGTGATAATTTATTATGCAGCAACAGAAAACTAATGCACACTTGAATCTTCTTTGCCCATCTCACAAACGCTAACTGTAATATTAATAAGTATTGTTAAATATATCAAAAGAAAACAGCTACCCATGACTTGCAGATTTTCCCCTTGAAGCTGGTATGAAGTCTTCCTATCAGAAAGCTTTAAAGATTTAGGGACAGAAGGTCAGATATGAGAGAGAAGTTGAAAGTGGAAGAATGTGTGACTTTATGAGATGTGGCATATCTGGAATCCACAGGGAAGCCATCCCTGGAGTCCTCTTTACTCTCCGACTGTGGTTTAAAACTTAATAAGCACTGCTTTTAAGAGTAGCTGCCTACCAGCTTTTTGAAACACTGCCCTGCATTGATAAATACTTTTCTTTCTACAAGAGAAGCACGTGTGAACATATTGACTGTAGTGGTCTGCTGGAGAGAAGGCAGCTTACCTTCTATCACCTGCAGAGGCACTGGAATTTGAAAGCATAATCATTTGTATTGAGATTCTCAATTACATGTGCCAGGTGTGAGGATTTGCACCCTGGATTGGCTGGCCTTTGGGAGCAGGCAAACAGAAAGAGGAAATGTCCATGTTTGAGCTGGCATGTGCCAGGCAATCTCCATCCAGCACTGACAAGTCCCTGCTGTTGGAAACCTGCGGCAGTTGTGCAGTTGGTCTGTGGTTATTACTTACTGTAGGCCAAGTACGCCCTATGTAGGCAAAATATTACAGAACTAGAGGAAGATGAAAAATTTACAAAAACACACAGACACATTTCTTAAAAATCAACACATTTCATTCTGATTGGACTCTGAAAGCTCTAAGACACATTTTTAAAAACCAGGTTCACCTTTAGATTTTTGTTATTATATCGTAATATGTTGAGGGCATTACGTAGCATCATTTTCTTTTTCTTAAGATTTTATTTATTTATTTTTGAGAGAGAAAGAGAGAGCATGAGTGGGTGGGAGGAGCAGAGGAGAAGCAGACTCCCCACTGAGCAGGGAGCCTGATGCATTGATCCCAGGACCCTGGGATCATGACCTGAGCTGAAGGCAGATGCTTAACCGACTGAGCCACCCAGGCGCCCTATGCAGCATCTTTTAAAGAGGATTGCCTATTTTATTTTCTTTTAGACAATTAAATAAAGCAAAACTCATTTTACTAATAGATGAAAGCTTCTCTTTCTTCTTTTTCTTTTCGTTCTTTTTTTTTCTTAGGGTCTGGAAACATGCGTATTAAGCAATGTGCATGAGACAGAAGTAATTATGAGTAAGCATTTGATACCTCAACACGGCAGTTTTAGCCTTCTGAAACAAAGTAAACCCAAGGAATTGCTCTACTTTTTAAAATGGCATGTTTTTAAATGCATGCACCATGGTTGATGTATGGAAACATGCCCAGTTACAGACACTATATACACACAGATGCTCCTCGCTTTGTGCAACAACTGTGCTTGAGAAAAGCTGTGTATATAAATCACACATTTATAAAATCAAAACATTTAGAAATGTGCTAGGGAAGGTTTCTGTTTCAAGAAACCCTGTATTGATTTATTTTACAATACAAATAATCATTCCCAGAAATTATTTTTGAAAGCACTGTACCTTGAATATAATAAGTATTAAATCAGTAGAGAGAGGCACAATCAAATTTTAAAAAACAGGACTTTAAAAGCAGAGAGAAGTTTTAGCATTTTCTTTAAAAGACGTGTTTAGGAAAAATTACACTCAATAATATTAGCACAATGTAATATATATATATTTTACTGAACCATCCTTCCATTCCAAAATGTCCAATTTAAAATTTGTAATCCTTAACAATTTCTAGTCCTTGCCAGCTATAATAATGCTGAGTTGAAAGATAAACGAGGAAGAGGGTATAATATATTTGTCTAGGTCTAACCTCAGAGTTAAGGCAGAAAAATTTCTAAATTGCTGATGTGATGAATACCAACATTAACTGTTTTTTTTTTTCATTCCAAGCAGATAATTTAATGATAGCTTTGCTATTAAAAAAAATTTCAAGTCAAAGGCTCAAGCATATTTCAATATAAGGGAAAAGCTCTATTTCAGTCCAAGGAAAAAAGCAGCTACAATTTAAAAATTTACTGCACAAAGAAATCAACATTAACTCTGAAACAGACACTGAGAGTGTTGGCCTGTGGAGACAAACCTGCCACGTGGCGGGGTGGGGGAGGGGGGGCCAGCTCTGGAACAACCTGATGGCACTTTCCATCCTCCCACACCTGTATCTGCTCAAGAACCACAAACCTGAGTCATGGCTTAAGAATATTTGATTTCAACAATAAACTTAAGGTATCATATTATTTTCACTTTTCCTCTGAAATATAGTTGAAGAGAACACAAATGATTCAAAGTAGAGATTTATGTATTAGGTGAAAAAGTACCATAGCCATATATATTTGCTTTAAAAAAACTGACAAGCTTCAGGTAAAAATCATTTTTAAAGGGTCAATTTTTCATTTACATGTAACCAATACATCTTACTTACATACACAGGACTCCGTTTTTATTCGCGTTCCTTCATATAAAATGTGTATTTTAACTGGTATATAACTGTTATATACTGTTTTTACAGAAACACTAAGTATCCTCTTATTCACTGGCAGTTTTGATGATAATATTGGTTTCCACATTAAGAGATGAATATAGTTAAAAGCTCAATGAATAACATAAAGATGAAAACCCAGTGTTAACACCCTGTCTAGGGCCACATCAGTTATCCAAGGAGTCAACTGCTTCATCTGCATAAATTATAGCTGCAACAAAACATAAAGCAAGTATGATTCTGAAGACCCCGAAAAAAGAGCTCTGACTTATGCGACACTAACCACTGCTTAATGCTGCTATTGATGTTAAATTCTTATACTGGGTTCATTTTTTTCTTTTCAAAAAACACTGATTTTTCTAGTGATATTTAACTTTAAAAAGGTATCTTAGGTCTTTAACCCTCAGAGAACTGGTATATTTAGGCAACTAACCAAAAAAAATCACCAGGATCATGTATCTTTGTCCATAGTTTCTAAAGGGTTAAAGTGCAGAAATTGTCTATCACCTGTTATAGAAGGCACCCTATTCCACTTTTTTCTTAAAAGAAACTTTTTCTTTGGTTTCTTGTAATTTTTCAGTGAGTCTATCCTTTGTTTCTTCCATTTTCTCTGTGAGAAGCTCCTTGGTCTCTTCCAACCTGTCTTGTAGATATTCCTTAACAGGAGGCGGTGTCGACATGTAGCCCCGACTACGCAAGTACTTCACAGTGAAGGAGGTTCCTTCCAAAGTCACAGTATATCGGGCAGGTGTTGCAATCTTAAACAAGGCATATGCTGTTAGTGCATTTCCACTCTGGGAATTTTTCAGAATGTTTACTATGCTGTCTGGTAACCCAATGAGTTCTAGAAAAGGAATGACATTCACACCTTTTATGGCTGCATAATAAAATGTTCCAAACCAAACACCAGAAGTTATTAGATGCACTGGAATCAAAACTTTTCCATATTGTCTAAATGTTTTCTTAAATCGTTGATAAAGACTAATAGATTTGTCTTGTAAAGGATCAGGTTCTTCCTTTTTTTCCGAAGGAGTTCCAGGGGATGTGGCATTGGATGACATAATCCTCTTGGATAAAATATCTTGCTCCCACTGTTTATGGTGAAGGACCCCTGGTTGGGGTGGATGAGCAGTGAATGGCTTCCTTTCCTTTGCAACACACTGGACAGCAGATAAATGTAGCCATTGTTTTTGAGGGCCCTGTACCAAAACTACTCTGGATTCAGCTTTATACAAAAGTAATGGTCCCTTTAGGTTTTGACAGTGTCCAAAAAGATTGGCTTTATGTGGTTCCATGCATGTCCTATGTGCCAGTCGGAATACAGACCTTGGTACATTCCATTGCATTTTGAAGAATGGTGTTTGATGGATTTCAGCTTCTACAGAGACTCTTAGGAAATTGAGGCCACGCCGTTTCTCGCCGCACAGGCCGAAAGACAGCTCTTCTGATGCTCACTCAGCAGAGTGACCTGATCAAGCGTGGGTCAGGGTGCCGGAACTCACGGGGCTCAGGCGAACGCTCGCTGACCCCCGCCACCGCCGGCACCCCCGGGCCCGCCAGCCGCGCCCACTAACCACATTAACTGTTTTTTGAAAAGTATATGCAACACATACTTATATGTTGAATTATATTTTTCCATTTTTAATTTTAGAAATTTGCTTTGCCTGAAAAAGAAAAAAAAAGTAAATCAGGCCAATCTGTGTGTATAGTTACCTATCGCTGCTATAACAAATTACCACAAATTAAGTGGTATAAAACAAATTTATTATCTTATAGTTCCAGAGGTCAGAAGTCCAAAATCATTCACACTGGCCTAAAGTCAAGATGTCAGCAGGGCTGGTTCCTTCTGAAGTCGCTAGGAAAGAATCCCCTTTCCAGGTCTTTTCCAGCTTCTAGAGGCTGTCTGCATTCCTTGGTTCGTGGCCTCCTTCCAGCAATCACATCTCTCCAACCTCTGCTTCTTCCCTCATCACATTGCCCTTCTCTTCACTCTAACCCTTCTGGCTCCCTCTTGTAAGGACCCTTAAGATTACACTGGGCCCAGCTGTATAATCCATACAATTTTCCCATGTCAAGATTTTTTTTAAGATTTTATTTATTTATTTGAGAGCAAGAGAGAGAGCACAGAGGGAGAATGTGAGGAAGAAGCAGGCTTCCTGCTAAGAAGGGAGCCCGATGCGGGGCTCAATCCCAGCACCCTGGGATCATGACCTGGGCCAAAGGCAGATGCTTAACCGACTGAGCCACCCAGGAGCCCCCCCATCTCAAGATTCTTAATCATATCTGCAAAGTTCCCTTTGCTGTGTAAGATAAAAATATTAGCAATTCTGGGAACTGTGACCTGGATATCTTTGGGGTAGTGGGGCTTGCATTATTCTGTCTACTACACTGTGTTCAAAGCTCATTTAGATACTAACATCAAATTTGTTATGCTGTCTCTCCTTCTTGAGGCATAATTAAATGATTTACTTTCTCACCTTTAGAATTAAAATTAGTCTATAAGAATGTTTACCTGGTGTTTATTGAACATCTTCTATCTACCAGGTACTATGCCAAGGGCTTTGTGTATATCTACATATTGAATCCTTACAACAAACCTATACTATTCGTTTTATCTCATTGTACACGTGAAGAGATTGTAACACAGAGTGTTAAATTATTTGTCCAAGATTCTAAATCCAGCAATTGACAGTGCCAGGTGATACCAGAGCTTATCCTCCTAACCCTTTTTATTTTTTGCCCTCTCAAGAAACTAGCAAACAATTTACATGATGCTCATATGCAGATTAAAAGTATGCTTAACTACATTAAACTATACCAACTAAGATGTGGCCACAGAGCCACAGCACTGGACTTAAGGTGTGCTCCTCTTTAGAAAGCTGATGGTGTCTATTTGCAACTGAGAGAACACATCAGGAATTCCTATCAAATCACCTCTCTGCAATTTAAATAGAGCACTAATATATGAAAAGTGAAGATCCTTGAAGCCACTTTTGCATTTACTCACCGGTGTGTATGCTGGGGGTACATCGGTAGGACTTCAATACCTGAATATTGTTTAGTCTAATCAGATTGCCTTTTTCCCCTAACACTACAAATTGAGTAGTGTTTGAGGGGAAGTAAAGGGATTTCCCTTTACCAGGCTGCACCTGGGGGCAGAGGCACTCTTAGAGAATAGACTGCAGACAACCTCTCATCCAACACGCTTTAAATTCCTAAGAACGTCATTAGCAAAAATCATTTCTTCTCTATTTTTTAATCAGCATCAGAATTAAATAATTTAAATATATAAATAAGCAACTAATTCTTATTTCCTACGTGTCCATTGGTAGATCCTTAGAGCTCCATGGAAACCAGAACCATATCTGTCTCATTCGCCACTTTGTGATAGCAACAAATAGAGTGTACAGTACATAGTATGTACTCGCTATTTACTGACAGATGGAGACAGGGCAGGAGGAAAGGGAGGGAAGAAGAGAGAAAGGGAAAAAAAGAAGTTCCAGTCACGAGTTTAGGCCTAGAGCAGAAATCGCGATGTATAGGTGTGCCTGAAAACTCAAACTCAGACAAGCAGTCAGGATGCCTCCCAAGTTCAGAGCAGAGCAAGCTGGAGAAGGCAAACATCCACTGACTTAACTTCCTTTATACAGAACCTGGCTTATCCTGTTCAAAGTGGGGGTGACTTTATAAAAGGTATCAAAACATTTTGCTGACCTTGTAAGTTTTTGAAATGGAGCCTTGGGGTAAATGAGGCATGGGGAGGGTGGGTAATGGAGGGCAGGGAAACAGCACCAACTCAGCATTTTAAGAGCCACCTTTTTTTTTTTTTTTTAAAGATTTTATTTATTTATTTGAGACAGAGAGAATGAGAGAGAGTGCACATGAGAGGGGGGAGAGTCAGAGGAAGAAGCAGACTCCCTGCTGAGCAGGGAGCCCGATGTGGGACTCGATCCAGGGACTCCAGGATCATGACCTGAGCTGAAGGCAGTCGCCCAACCAACTGAGCCACCCAGGCGCCCCAGAGCCACCTTTTTGATATAACAGTTATTACGGTAATTGTTCCATTTTCTCCCACATTGACCAGTAGGCATATTAGGAGCATGGGTTGTGTCTTTTAACTTTGAAATTCAGCATTTAATAAATGTTTAACAAATGAATCATGGTGAAAGTGGATGAAGGCCATGGTGGAAACAAACCAGTCAACATGGGCACAGCCCTCTGAAGAGTAGCTGCACCCCTGAGGTCGTCAGAGTAATCGTTACCGAGAATCTTGGCGCAAGCCTTGACAAATCAGAAAAGCTTTTCCAGGTCAAGAAGGAAGAAGGAGTGTTCTTTTCACATGAAGTAGACTGTGCAAAGGAGGGAAAGCTTGATAGAACATCGGGTACTCTTGAGAACCACACGCAACTTAGTGTGGAGGGAGTGAATAGCAGAAGGATGAGGTTGGGCTGGTAAGGAGTGACAAGGAAGAGCTTGGGGCTGAGACAGTTTTTGAGTCTTGTACTAAAATCAGGGGAGTATTTGAGTTTATGTAGGCAGCCAACATGACTGGATCGCTTCCCGCAGCGGCATAGCAACTGAATTGTAAGGGGTCAGGGATGGGGATTCTTTTAGATTAAGAGAAAGGTAATTGCCACAGTTTTGGCAAAACATCATGAGCACCCGAGCCAATGCACTGCCATCGAGAATTTAGAGCAGAGGATGGTGGTTACGTTGAAAGGTAAGACACAGCCACTGATGTCTCCCAAGTCACATGTGAGAGTGTCGAGGTGTTGCCATTCACCAGGTCAGGTGAAAAAAGGCAGGAAGAGATTGGGGAAGTGCAGGAATGAGGAGTATAGTTCAGATCTACTGAACTTGAGGCGCTGCAGGAAAATTATAACAAATGGCATTATTAACCGTTAGCTCTGTGCCAGGCACTCTTCTCAATATTTCACAAGTGATTGTGAACTTCAAATGACATGATGTATACAAACACTTCTGGGGAAAGCATAAAGTACATTAATGTGTGGATTAGTTTTTATGTCCTCTATCTATTTTTGCCATATTTAGGAGAGTAAGTCACCATGTTTTGTTTTGTTTTTTTCCTAAGCCAAGAAAATCACATTGTAAAAAACTGGAGAAGATAATAAACCAACAAAAATGCCATTTGTTACTCTTTTTGTAAATTGACTTAATGACTTAATGGGACTATATCTGTAAATGCTTCTAAAATAATACATTCCTATGTATCCAGTTTCGTGAATCCAAAATGTGTTGTTTAGGGGCATGTGGGTAGCTCAGTCGGTTAAGCCACCGACTCTTGCTTTCGGCTCAGGTCATGATCTCAGGGTTCTGGGATCAAACCCTGCCTCAGGCTCCGTGCTCCTCGGGGAGTCTGCTTGAGGATTCTCTCTCTCTCCCTCTCCCTCTGCTCTTCCCCCTGCTTGCATTCTCTCTCTCTCTCTCTGTCTTAAATCAATCAATCAATCTTTTTAAAAAAGGAAAAGAAAATGTGTTGTTTAAAAATATTTCATTATTGGGGCTTCTGGGTGGCTCAGTCAGTTCAGTGTCTGCCTTCAGCTCAGGTCCTGATCCCAGGGTCCTGGGAGCAAGCCTTATGTCCCCGCTCCCGGCTCAGTGGGGAATGTGCCTGCTTTTCCCTTTCCCTTTTTCGTACCCTCTCTCGCTATCTTTCTCTCTCTCAAATAAATAAATAAAATAAATAAATAAAAATACTTCATTATTTCCATATGCACAATATTTGAAGATGAATTTTAAATTAGCGCTTCTTACTTTTGCTCAGTTTTCCTAAGCGTGAAGGTCCTTCTATAGCACACAGGTGACTAAGAGCATCCTGACCCCGTTAGCTGCTCTAGATGTTGCCCCACTCTGAAAATCAGGGTCTTTGTGTAGCATAAATATTCATCATTATGTCAGCTCACATTTGCGGTTCTGTGCTTCAGCAGAACATACTGTTCTAGAACTGCTGTGTTTCACATTATCCTGATACCCTTATTGGAGTTAAATGGGTATATTGGGTAAACTGTTTACCACTGAAGAGAAGCTCAACAGTAGAAAAAAAAAAAAACTATTGAACTATAAATGAGATACTGCATATGAGAAATAATGAATGCTACATTTTTGTCATCTGAGGGCAAAGGCCATGAACGTCCACTAATGCTACAAATGAAATTATCTTGTGCAGTCTGGTCCTCAGGAATGAAAACAATGGAAGAAAAGGCCAATTATAAGTATTTAAGAATTAAGACACTGCAGATTAGAGCCAATTAAATATATCATTATTTGGGCAGCTTAGAGTAGTGGAAAGAATTCTAAATTTAGAATCAAGGATCTAGGTTTGAGTACTGCTCCGTTGCTGGTACGAATTTGGGCATCTCTGTAATCCTCAACTTCGATGGCATTTATGTTTTGCACACATTAAATACACATTGTGAACACTGAAAAATTAGTATGATGTGTAGCATGTTTAAAAGTTACTTGTCATAGGATGAACTCTATGTTAATATTTTTTATTGAAAATGACAAAAATAATAGCATGTTTTCCAAATGCATCAGTGAACTATCAGAAAGACACTTGTCACCACTCTAATTTTTATCAGAATATTAACAATGGCATACCAAATGCAAACTCTTACTTCATAACAATAAATTTTAAGGAAATAGGATGATAATGGCATTGACACTCTGCATTTGTAAAGTTCTGTTTATCATATGAGTTACCTTGGGAAAAAAATAATCTTGTCAGACAAGACTTCTTTGACCATCTTAAATAGGACCTGAACATTCTCTCTTCCAAATTATTTTCATTCTAACCAATTTTCACTACCTTAAACAGTGTACTTATTGGTACATTTTCTGTCCCTCTCCATTACAGTATATCCCTAGGAAAGCAGAGACTTTAATTCACTACCATGTCCTCAGTATCTAGACCAGTGACTGGCACAGAGGAAGTCCTCAATAAATATTTGTTGGATTAATGAATTTCTTTCTGGTAGATATTGTGTTATTTTAATGTGTGTTTTCTTACTTAATTCTTATATTTGCACTTTGAATTAGATAACCATAGTAGAAAAATACTTAATACTTTCTAGATGCCAGGCAATATTCTTAGGACTTCACTCAAATATATTAATTTTATTCTTTGACAACCCATAAAGTATCCTTGTTTTACAGATATGGCAATGGAGGCCCAGAGAAGTTAAATGGCTTGCCTAAGGTCATTGATCTGGAGTGGTGGAACCTAGCTTTTCATCTAGTTTCCTGCTGACAACCACTTCCTTATAGGCCTTCCCATTTGTATCTTATGTGTGAGATGGCAGAGGCTGGGAGCACTGGATGGAAACTGTACATTTCCTCAGGTATGTTTTATATTCATGTTGTATTCATGTTTATCACTAAAAAATGATGAGTGAGTGGCTCAGTCATTTAAGCCTCCAGCTCTCTTTTTTTTTTTAAGATTTTATTTATTTATTTTGACAGAGAGAGAGAGGGAACACAAGTGGGGGGGTGTGGGAGAGGGAGAAGCAGGCTTCCCATGGAGCAGGGAGCGCAGTGCAGGGCTCGATCTCAGGACCCTGGGATCCAGTTGCAGGATCTTTCTCTTGGGCAGAAAGCTTTCCAATGAGTATTTCAGGGCATAATTTTTCAGCTCCAGCCTTTCCTGCTTGCCTTTTCCTAATGAGGCATAAATGCTATGGTGACAAGCACTAGGCAAATAGCAAGTGGTACAGAAAATAAATCACACAGAAGGGAGGAAGACAATGGTCTCTTCACCTCCTTGTGTTTAATGATTAAGCTGTGCATCCTCATGGCAGCTTTTTCAGAAACGATGCCAGAACGTATTTCACCAGCAGCTGTCAATGTATGTTTTCAGATTTTCAGATTACTGAACTTATTATATTAGCTACTGCCGTACTATTTATTTAAATAAAGAAACCCTACCTGCAGGAGTAATTTTCTTTTTTTACTTTTTCTGTGGTTTAGCTTGAACTAGATGACAATAGTAGACTTAACCCAAACATTGAATACCCACGTGTCAGATTTTATAGTGGGCGTGACTGTTGCATTTGCTCATTCCACAGGTATTTGTCCTGCTAACACTAAGTACTGTTCCATGTGTTGGATGGGCAAGTTAAACAAAAATATATAGAGCACACTGCCAGGAAGTAAGAGCTATCAGGAAAAATAAAACAGGATTGAGGGAATAGAGAAACTCCTTTAAAATTTCACCGCAAGCATAGCTACGATCTGTCACCATACGACACTATTACAGTATCATTGACTGTATCCCCAGTGCTGCACCTTTTATTCCCATGACTTATTCCTTCTATAACTGAAAGCCTGTAAATCTCACCTCCCTTCACCCATTTTGTCCAGCCCTCTACCTTCTTCCTTTCTGGCAATCATCAGTTTATTCTCTGTATTTATAGGTCTGATTCTGTTTTCTGTTTGTTTATTCCTCTGTTTTGCTTTTTAGATTCTACGTACGAGTGAAATCATTTGGCATTTGCCTTTCTCGATCTCACTTATTTCACTTAGCCTAATACCTTCTATATCCGTCCACCTCGTTAGAAATGGCAAGAGCTTATCTTTTTCATGGCTGCATAGTGTTCCATTACATACACACATCAATACATCTTAGAAAAAATACTTTGACAGGGTGGTCGGAGCTGGTCCCTTTGAAGAGGTGACACACAACAGAGAGTTGGATGGATTAAGGGACTGGTCTGTAAGAACATCTGGGGGAAGAGTATGGAGTATATTGGAGATGTGAATAAGCTTGCCAAGTCTGAGAAATGGCAGGAGGGCCAGTGTGACAGAAGGGAGTGAGGGAGCAGGAAAAGGAAGGGAGACAGTCACTAAGGCGTTTAGGAGCCAGACTGCAGAGATGCTTATAGGCTGTTGTAAGAACTTAGGAGTTTGTTTTAAAATGGGACTGGTCCAGGTTGGTCAAAGGGAAGGCAGAATTGGATGACCCTGGCTTCAGATTTTGCAAGTGTGGATAATGTACAAAAAAGGCTCGGGGTGCCTGGGTGGCTCAGTCGTTAAGCGTCTGCCTTCGGCTCAGGTAATGATCCTGGAGTCCCAGGTTCGAGCCCCACATCAGGCTCCCTGCTCCGCGGGAAGCCTGCTTCTCCCTCTCCCACTCCCCCGCTTGTGTTCCCTCTCTCGCTGTGGCTCTCTCTGTCAAATAAATAAATAAAATCTTAAAAAAAAAAAAGGGCTCCCATCAGCAGACCAGGAATAATGAGGAATTCCTGAAGGCAGAAAACAAAAATACTGCTGATTGATAAAGAAACCTGAAAAGGCAAATCTACAGAGATCTACCAGATGAAGATAGCAGAAAAGAAAAAAGCAAAGAAAAGAGTTCAAACAGTTGGAGCCAGAGCAATTATGTGGGAGCCCTGATGGGGCTCCCAGCTCAGAATCAACAAAAGCAGAGCAGACCCTAGAAATTGAGTAAGTGCTTTTAGGTCATCTGGGGGAATTGTGTCCTCCTACCTCTTCATCTGCCTCTGTGTGCAGAAGAGCAGGCATGGATTGCTTCTCACTTAAGCTGAAACTTCAAGAACATCTCACTAGATAAAATGGGATCACAACTCCTGGACTCTGATCTGAGAGAGATGCAAAGGAGAACTTAGGGCATGTCGGAGCTGCCACAAGAGATACAAGGGGGGGGGGGGTGATACACCAAGAAACCTAGGTATAAAATAGCTTAAACCCTCCACTGCCCACACAAAACCCCCCTTTATAGAACATCGAATGGTCATTAGCCAACCCGCCTCCTTTCCTCCTGTATGTCCTTAAGGGTGTCTTGATTTTTGACATACATCATCTATTTACACAAAGCTCTCAGTCAGTTTTCTATCCATAATTCTGAAAGGATGGACAGGGGATGGGGGATCAAAAAGTGCTAAAGTATTTCAGAGGGAAAAAAAAACCCAATAAGGAATGAGAATTAAATGAAAATCAGACTTCTCATCAGCAATCCCTTCTGCTAGAAGATAATGCAACGATGTCTTCCAGACTGTGATGGAAAAATTATGAGTCTACTTTCACATTCCCAACCAAACTGTCAGTTACTGGTTAATACAAAATAAAAGCCTTTTGTTAATATGTGAGGACTGAAAAAAAAAAAAAAAAAATTCATTTACCCTATTAAAAAAGAATTAAAACAAGAGTTAGTCAAGTAGAATAATAAGGGATCTTAAGAAAAAAAATGATATGGGTTACAAGGAGATTAACAAGTGTGTATGCCCAGAAAAATCCAAGATGGCAGAAACAGAAAGGAAATCTAGCTTTGATGATACTATTTTTCAAGTGTTCCAGGTTAAAAGATATGGGGTTCTCTTTCCTTTTCTCTGAGTGTAGCCATAGTAATAAATTCTGTTGTGAACCTATATAATCCTAATACTATCATGATATTTATTGACTTAGCATTCAAAGTCAACTTATAGGAAAAGCTGGGAAAAGAATTATAACTACTAAACTAAATTACTACACTGAATTTACAAACTTTAATCATAACATAATAATCGAATAAAAATCAGCAAGTGAAAAAAATGTCAAACAGGAGAATTTTTTTCATTCATTGTAGGGATTCAAATAAAATATCAAAATTGATGGATCAAAAAAGAAATGTTGTAAAAAAAGACTAAACAAATAAATATCATAAATTGTTGATAATGCTAACCTCTGAGAAGGTAGGGTAGGATGGTAAACAACACTTTTATATGTCATATTTTACCCTTCAGTAGTATTTGTCGGTATGTTATTATGTACATTCACTACTTTTATAAAATATAAAAGTTATATTTAGGGTGCCTGAATGGCTCAGTAGGTTAAGTGTCTGGGGCTTACGTCATGATCCCAGGGTCCTGGGATAGCCCCGTATCAGGGTCCCTGCTCAGCTGGGAGTCTGCTTTTCCCTCTCCCTCTGCCTTTCCCCCCTGCTCATGCTTACTTTTTCTCAAATAAATAAATAAAAATCTTTAAAAGTAAATAAATAAATCTTACTTGAAATAATTTTTCTAATTAATAGGCAATATTTCTCACCTGGAAAAAGCCCATCTTTCACAAGTATTTGGGAACGACCAAATATTTGGTCATATTTGAGCAATGTGAAAGTAAACTGTTTTCTTGGGAAGCATTTTCATTAACAGAAGAAAGTTATTTTCTTTAAATTTTTTTATTGTTACGTTAATCACCATATATTACATCATTAGCTTGTGATGTAGTGCTCCATGATTCATTGTTTGTGCATAACACCCAGTGCTCCATGCAGAACATGCCCTCTTTAGTACCCATCTCCAGGTTAACCCATACCCCCACTCCCCTCCCCTCTAGAAACCCTCAGTTTATTTTTCAGAGTCCATCGTCTCTCATGGTTCATCTCCCCATCCGATTTACCCCCTTCATTCTTCCGCTCCTGCTAGCTTTTTTTTTTCTTAACAAATATCTCATTATTTGTTTCAGAGGTACATATTTGTAATTCAACAGTCTTGCACAATTCACAGCACTCACCATAGCACATACTGTCCCCAATGTCTATCACCCAGCCACCCCATCCCTCCCGCGCCACCCCCACTCCAGCAACCCTCAGTTTGTTTCCTGAGATTAAGAATTCCTCATATCAATGAGGTCATATGATATATGTCTTTCTCTGATTGACTTATTTCACTCAGCATAACACCCTCCTGTTCCATTCACATCGTTGCAAATGGCAAGATCTCATTCCTTTTGATGGCTGCATAATATTCCATTGTATATATATATATACCACTTCTTTTTTATCCATTCATCTGTCGATGGACATTCTTGGCTCTTACCACAGTTTGGCTATTGTGGACATTGCTACTATAAACATAGGGGTGCATGTACCCCTTCGGATCCCTACATTTGTATCTTTGGAGTAAATAACCAGTAGTGAAATTGCTGGGTCGTAGGGCAACTCTATTTTCAACTTTTGGAGGAACCTCCATACTGTTTTCCAGAGTGGTTGCACCAGCTTGCATTTCCACCAACAGTGTAGGAGGGTTCCCCTTTCTCCACATCCCCGCTAACATCTGTTGTTTCCTGATTTGTTAATTTTAGCCATTCTGACTGGTGTGAGGTGGTATCTCATTGAGGTTTTGATTTGGATTTCCCTGATGCTGAGTGATGTTGAGCACTTTTTCATGTGTCTGTTGGTCATTTGGATGTCTTCTTTGGAAAAATATCTGTTCATGTCTTCTGCCCATTTCTTGATTGGATTATTTGTTCTTTGGGTGTTGAGTTTAATAAGTTCTTTATAGATTTTGGATACTAGCCCTTTATCTGATATGTCATTTCCAAATATCTTCTCCCATTCTGTCAGTTGTCTTTTGGTTTTGTGGACTGTTTCTTTTGCTGTGCAAAAGCTTTTTATCTTGATGAAATCCCAATAGTTCATTTTTGCCCTGGCTTCCCTTGCCTTTGGCGATGTTTCTAGAAAGAAGTTGCTATGGCTGAGGTGGAAGAGGTTGCTGCCTGTGTTCTCCCTTAGGATTTGGATGGACTCCTGTCTCGCGTTTAGGTCTTTCAACCATTTTGAGTTTATTTTTCTGTGTGGTGTAAGGAAATGGTCCAGTTTCATTCTTCTGCATGTGGCTGTCCAATTTTCCCAACACCATTTGTTGAAGAGACTGTCTTTTTTCCATTGGACATTCTTTCCTGCTTTGTCAAAGATTAGTTGACCATAGAGTTGAGGGTCCATTTCTGGGCTCTCTATTCTGTTCCATTGATCTATGTGTCTGTTTCAGTGCCAGTACCATACTGTCTTGATGATGACAGCTTTGCAATAGAGCTGGAAGTCCGGAATTGTGATGCCACCAGCTTTACCTTTCTTTTTCAATATTCCTCTGGCTATGTGGGGTCTCTTCTGGTTCCATACAAATTTTAGGATTATTTGTTCCATTTCTTTGAAAAAAGTGGATGGTATTTTGATGGGGATTGCATTGAATGTGTAGATTGTTCGAGGCAGCACTGACATCTTCACAACGTTTGTTCTTCCAATCCATGAGCATGGAACGTTTTTCCATTTCTTTGTGTCTTCCTCAATTTCTTTCATGAGTATTTTATAGTTTTCTGAGTACAGATCCTTTGCCTCTTTGGTTAGATTTATTCCTAGGTATCTTATGGTTTTGGGTGCAATTGGAAATGGGATCGACACCTTAAATTCTCTCTCTTCTGTCTTGTTGTTGGTGTATAGGAATGCCACTGATTTCTGTGCATTGATTTTATATCCTGCCACTTTACTGAATTCCTTTATGAGTTCTAGAAGTTTTGGGGTGGAGTCTTTTGGGTTTTCCACATACAGTATCATATCATCTGCAAAGAGTGAGAGTTTGACTTCTTCTTTGCCGATTTGGATGCCTTTGATTTCTTTTTGTTGTCTGATTGCTGTGGCTAGGACTTCTAATACTATGTTGAATAGCAGTGATGAGAGTGAACATCGCTGCCGCGTTCCTGACCTTAGGGGGAAAGCTCTCAGTTTTTCCCCGTTGAGAATGATATTTGCTGTAGGTTTTTCATAGATGACTTTTATGATATTGAGGTATGTACCCTCTATCCCTATACTCTGAAGAGTTTTGATCAAGAAAGGATGCTGTACTTTGTCAAATGCTTTTTCTGCATCTATTGAGAGGATCATATGATTCTTGTTCTTTCTTTTGTTAATGTATTGTATCACGTTGATTGATTTGCGGATGTTGAACCAGCCTTGCAGCCCAGGAATAAATCCCACTTGGTCATGGTGAATAATCCTTTTAATGTACTGTTGGATCCTATTGGCTAGTATTTTGGTGAGAATTTTTGCATCCATGTTCATCAAGGATATTGGTCTGTAATTCTCCTTCTGGTTGGGGTCTTTGTCTGGTTTGGGGATCAAGGTAATGGTGTCCTCATAAAACCAGTTTGGGAGTTTTCCTTCCATTTCTATTTTTGGAACAGTTTCAGAAGAATAGGTATTAATTCTTCTTGAAATGTTTGGTAGAATTCCCCTGGGAAGCCATCTGGCCCTAGGCTTTTGTTTGTTGGAAGATTTTTGAGGACTGCTTCAATTTCCTTAGTGGTTATAGGTCTGTTCAGGTTTTCTATTTCTTCCTGGTTCAATTTTGGTAGTTGATACATCTCTAGGAATGCATCCATTTCCTCCAGGTTATCTAATTTGCTGGCATAGAGTTGCTCATAATATGTTCTTATAATTGTTTGTATTTCTTTGGTGTTGGTTGGGATCGCTCCTCTTTCATTCATGATTTTGTTGATTTGGGTCGTTTCTCTTTTCTTTTTGATCAGTCTGGCCAGGGGTTTATCAATCCTGTTAATTCTTTCAAAGAACCAGCTCCTAGTTTCGTTGATCTGTTCTACTGTTCTTTTGGTTTCTATTTCATTGTTTTCTGCTCTGATCTTTATTATTTCTCTTCTTCTGCTGGGTTTAGGCTTCATTTGCTGTTTTTTTCTCTAGCTCCTTTAGGTGTAGGGTTAGATTGTGTATTTGAGACCTTTGTTGTTTCTTGAGAAAGGCTTGTATTGCTATATACTTTCCTCTTAGGACTGCCTTTGCTGCATCCCAAAGATTTTGAACAGTTGTGTTTTCATTTTCATTGGTTTCCATGAATTTTTTTAATTCTTCTTTAATTTCCTGGTTGACCCATTCATTCTTTAGTAGAATGCTCTTTAGCCTTCATGTATTTGAGTTCTTTCCAACTTTCCTTGTGATTGAGTTCTAGTTTCAAAGCATTGTGGTCTGAAAATATGCAGGGAATAATCCCAATTTTTTGGTACTGGTTGAGACCTGATTTGTGACCTAGGATGTGATCTATTCTGGAGAATGTTCCATGGGCACTAGAGAAGAATGTGTATTCCATTGCTTTGGGATGGAATGTTCTGAAGATGTCTGTGAAGTTCATTTGGTCCAGTGTGTCATTTAAAGTCTTTATTTCCTTGTTGATCTTTTGCTTAGATGATCTGTCCGTTTCAGTCAGGGGGGTGTTAACGTCCCCCACTTATTATTGTATTGCTGTCAATGTGTTTCTTTGCTTTAGTTATTAATTGCCTTATATAATTGGCTGCTCCCATGTTAGGGGCATAGATATTTACAGTTGTTAGATCTTCTTGTTGGATAGACCTTTTAAGTAAGATATAGTGTCCTTCCTCATCTCTTATTACAGTCTTTGGTTTAAAATCTAATTTGTCTGATATAAGGATTGCCACCCCAGCTTTCTTTTGGTGTCCATTAGCATGGTAAATGGTTTTCCACCCCCTCACTTTCAATCTGGGGGTGTCTTTGGGTCTAAAATGAGTCTCTTGCAGACAGCATATCGATGGGTCTTGTTTTTTTATCCAATCTGATAGCCTGTGTCTTTTGATTGGGGCATTAAGCCCATTTACATTCAGGGTAACTATTGAAAGATATGAATTTAGTGCCATTGTATTGCCTGTAAGGTGACTGTTACTGTATATTGTCTGTGTTCCTTTCTGATCTATGCTGCTTTTAGGCTCTCTCTTTGCTTAGAGGACCCCTTTTAATATTTCTTGGAGGGCTGGTTTCGTGTTTGCAAATTCCTTTAGTTTTTGTTTGTCCTGGAAGCTTTTTCTCTCTCCTTGTATTTTCAATGAGAGTCTAGCTGGATATAGTATTCTTGGCTGCATATTTTTCTCGTTTAGTGCTCTGAAGATCTCATGCCAGTCCTTTCTGGCCTGCCAGGTCTCTGTGGATAGGTCTGTTGCCAATCTAATGTTTCTACCATTTTAGGTTACATATCTCTTCTCTCGAGCTGCTTTCAAGATTTTCTTTTTGTCTCTGAGACTTGTAAATTTTACTATTAGATGTCGGAGTGTTGACCTATTTTTATTGATTTTGAGAGGGGTTTTCTGTGCCTCCTGTATTTTGACGCCTGTTTCCTTCCCCACATTAGGGAAGTTCTCTGTTATAATTTGCTCCAGTATACCTTCTGCCCCTCTCTCTCTTTCTTCTTCTTCTGGGGTCCCAATTATTCTACTGTTGTTTCGTCTTATGGTGTCACTTACCTCTCGAAATTTGCCCTTGTGTTCCAGTAGTTGTTTATCTCTCTTTTTCTCAGCTTCTTTATTTCCCATCATTTGGTCTTCTATATCACTGATTCTCTCTTCTGCCTCATTTATCCTAGCAGTTAGAGCCTCCATTTTTGATTGCACCTCATTAATAGCCTTTTTGATTTTGACTCGGTTAGATTTTAGTTCTTTTATTTCTCCAGAAAGCGTTTCTCTAATAACTTCCATGCTTTTTTCAAGCCCAGCTAGTATCTTTAAAATCATGATTTTAACTCTAGTCTGACATCATACTAATGTCAGTATTGAGTAGGTCCCTGGCAGACGGTACTACCTCTTGTTCTTTTTGTTGAGGTGATTTTTTTCTGTCTTGTCATTTTGTCCAGAGGAGAATAGAGGAATGAGAGAACGAAATGCTAACAGGGTAACAACATCCCCTGAAACTAGGGGAAAAGAAAGGGAAAGAAAAAAGAGAACAAAAAAAGAAAAAGAAAAAGATTAAAAACAAACCAAAACAGAACAAACCAGAAAGCAGAATATGTTCAAATATGATCAGCCTGGTGCATAGATCAGTGCCACACACTAGATTTTTGGTGTATTTGGTCTGTTAGAATAAAGCGCCTCCCAAAATTTTAAAGAAAGAAATACTTATATATGTACAAAATAAGGGTTGATACGATGAAGTGATGGAATATGACTGTAGAGATGAAAATTATAAAAGATTTTATAAAAGGAATTGATAAGAAGTTGTTTGAAAAAAGAAAGAAGAGTATTTAAAAAAGAAAGAAAGAAGGAAAAAAAAGGGGGAGAGAATGTGATCAGGCAGGAAACTAGAACAAAGCCATACACTAGAGATTTAGGATATATTTTGATCTGTTAGAAGAAACTGTATCTCAAAATTTTAAAGAGAACAACTTATATATATATGCCAAAAAATAAGGGTAACTACCATGAAGGGATAGAATATGATGCTAAAAATGAAAAATAAAAATTTTTTTAAGAAAGGGATCGATAAGGTTTTGGTTGAAAAAAGGAAAAAGAAAAATTTAAAAAAAAACGAAACGACAGTTAAAAAATTAACTTTGAAAGACTAAAGAATCATGGTAAAAAAGCCATGAATTCTATGTGCAGTATTCCCCTAGCGCTGGAGTTCTGCCGTTCTCATTCATCGGTAAACTTGGTCTTGGCTTGCTGGCTGTTCTTGCTGCTCTTCTGGGGGAGGGGCCTGTTGCTGTGGTTCTCAAATGTCTTTGCCGGAGGCGGAATTGCCCTGCCCTTGCTGGTCCGGGCTAAGCAAGCTGCTCGGGTTTGCTCTCGGGAGCTTTTGTTCCCTTCAAGCTTTCCGTCGGCTTTGGAGGACGAGAGTGAAAATAGCGGCCTCCCCAAATCCGCCCCAGTGGAGCCAAGAACTCGGGGCCCCGCTCCTCAGTGCGCCCCAGAGAAAAGCAGTCAATCACTCCCGTCTCCCCGGTCTCCGGCCACACTCTGTGCTCACCTGGCCTGTCATCGAGTGTTTCTATCTCTAGCACCCGACCCCGTGTGGAGTCTCCAAACCCAGCAGATCCCTGCGGTGCGCTCCCGTGCCGCTTCTCCTGAGGGAGGAAGGAGAGTCTCCCCGGCTCTGCCGCTTGTTGGGTCCCTGCTGGAGGAGCAGTGGCCCGACTGGGCCGCGGATCACAGTTTATGGCAACCCCGAGCTGAGAGCCCATGCCTCGGCTCCGTCTCTGCAGCTGGCTTCCCCGCTCCAATACCTGGGAGCTCTGCCGCACTCAGGCACTCCTGGTCTTTCTGTGACCCCAAGGGTCCTGAGACCACACTGTCCCGGGAGGGTTCCACCCCCCGCTCAGCCACTGGAGCCATGTCCCTCAGCCGAGCCGACTTCTAAAAATTCTGATTTTGTGCTCCGCGGCCCTATCACTTGCCAGAAGCGGCAGATGGAGGCTCCCTCCCCCGCCATCTGTCCTCCCGAATATCGCCTCGGATTCACTTCTCCGCACGTCCTACCTTCCAGAAAGTGGTCACTTCTCTGTTCAGAGAGTTGTTGCTACTCTCTTCTTCGGTCTCCTGTTGAGTTCGTAGGTGTTCAGAATGGTTTGATCTCTATCCAGCTGAATTCCTGAGACCAGATGAAATCCAGGTCTCCTACTCCTCCGCCATCTTGCTCTGCCTCCCAGAAGAAAGTTATTAAGAAGAATAAAAGTATTATACTAACTTTCTTTCATATATCCTGGGTAATTTTCATTTATTGAAAACCATACCTGCTAGGCACTAGCTGCAGATAAACCTGGATTCCTGGCCTCAGTCCTCTTACTAACCCTTGTGCCTTGGGTAACAAAGTACATTTGTCTATGCATCAGCTTCCTTAATCCAAAAAAATGAGAATGACACATTAATGGCACTTTTGTCTTAATGAGGGTGGTGAGGATTAACTGAGCTGGTGCTCACCGAGCTCCTAGCCTAATGCTTAAGGACCCATCATGGTAATATGGTAATATGAAATTAGTGATTCTGATAAAAGTCATGCTGTCCAATCTCAATTCTTTTGGCCTCGAACAGGCTAGCAAGTGTGAATTGTTTTCATAATTATGTGTTATCAAGCATCACCGAATTTGTTTTATACAAAAGAATTTCTAAGTTTCTTGGTTTGCCAGAGGCGGATTTAACACTTAAGTGGAGAATTCCAGTAATAGTGGGGAACTCTAGTATTGTGTAATAGAGTACAAGCATGTAAAGAACCAGGAAAAAAAAAGGAAATCGCAGAAATAGCAAACAGAGGTTGGCATGAAACAATAAAAATAGGGTTGGTGACTGCTGTATTGCATAACTGAAACCAAATTTTAGCAACAGCCAAATTTCTTTCCATTTTATCTTTGCTGGCAGAAAGGTGGTTGAGAGAGCAAATCTGCCAATAAACCTCATGGATATTCAGTAAATGACTTGGATATTTCAATGATATGATAACAGACATTGGAATCATTAGTAATATCCAGATGTTTGAATCGATTTCCAGACACAGATATGTTGTGTGACAGAAATGGAAAAAACAGCAGACAGGGGCAGGAACACAGAGAAGACAAAATACCTAAATTATCCGTGTCCACATGCATAAATACCAGTCCATTCTGACATGGGGGCACGAGCTTTCGGTTTTACTTTCTCCTTATTTTTGTTGAAACTAATTATTTTTTAAGATGAAGGGAGTACACCAAATAGTGACATTATTAGAGCACTCTTCTTAAAGACTTAAGTGTTTTAAATCTCATAAGGCATGTCTTTGGGTAGAGAGGCTACATTTGGCTTCCAAATGACATTTTACACAACAAAAGTAATTATAAAATCACGCTAGTGTTTGCTCATTTTCTACACTGTTGTGTTTTGAAAAAATATATTTTGAGTTTATTCGGCAAAGTGTTAATGTTAGCATTAAAACAATATAATTATCTGGGCTGCATAGAATGATGAAAGCGCACACCACTCTGCAGATTTTTCCCTCTTTCTGGATCTGAATAGTACTTGAGCAGGGCATAAAAATCATTAGAATCCCTTTGTGAATAATTTACTCACTGCTAGAAGCATTTTGATGAGGCCAAGTTATTATTTGTACTCAGTGCTAAACATGGATTGTAAAGGAGAAGCTCCCTTATTAGACACATTGAAACAAAGAAAGAACATTTAAGAATACAAGCTGAGGTATCAGAAGATCTGAATTGTAGCTTTGGCTCTAGTATTCGATACTGTGTGGCCTTAGTAAGTTGCTTACTTCTACAGACCTTGGTATCTCTCATCAATGATGTGACAGTTCTTTATTTTTATAAGTTTTTATTTAAATTACAGTTAGTTAATATACAGTGTAATATTAGTTTCAGGTGTACAACATAGTGATTCCACACTTTTATATGACACCACTGCTCATCACAAGTGCCCTCCATAATCCCCATCACCTATTTCACCCATCTGGGGTGTAACTCCCCTTTGGTAACCACCAGTTTGTTCTCTATAGTCAAGAGTCAGTTTCTAGGTTTGCCTCTCTCTCTTTTATTCCCTTTGCTCATTTGTTTTGTTTCTTAAATTCTACATATAAGCAAAATCATATGATATTCATCTTTCTCTGACTTATTTCACTTAGTATAATATTCTCTAGCTCTATCTACATTGTTGCATATGGCAAGACTTCATTTTTTATGGCTAGTATGCCATTGTGTGTGTATAAATACACACACACACACACACACAAACACACACCACTTTCTTTATCCATTTATCAATTGATGGACACTTGGGCTATTTCCATAATTTGGCTATTGTAGATAATGCTTCTATAAACATCAAAGTATATATATCCCTTCAAATTAGCATTCTTGTATTCTTTGGGTAAATACCCAGTAGTGCAATTGCTGGATCATAGGTCATTCTCTTTTTAACTTTTTGAGAAACCTCCATACTGTTTTCTAGGGTGGCTACACCAGTCTGCCTTCGCACCAACAGTACAAGAGTGCTCCCCTTTCTCCACATCCTCACCAACACCTGTTTTTTCTTGTGTTGATTTTAGCTATTCTGAAAGGTGTGAAGTGATATCTCATTGTGGTTTTAGCTTGCATTCCCCTGATGATGAGTGATGTTGAGCATCTTTTCATGTGTCTGTTGGCCATCTGAATATCTTTTTTGGAAAAATGTCTATTCATGTCTTCTGCCCATTTTTAATTGGATTATTTACTTTTGGGGTGTTGAGTTGTATAAGTCCTTTATATATTTTGGACACCAACCCTTTATCAGATATGTCATTTGCAAATATCTTCTCCCATTCTATAGATTGCCTTTTAGTTTTGTAGATTGTTTCCTTCACTGTGCAGAGCTTTTTATTTTGATGAAGGCCCAACAGTTTATTTTTATTTTTGTTTCCCTTGCCCCAGGAGACATATCTAGAAAGAAATTGCTGCGGCTGAAGTCTAAGAAGGTACCACCTGTGTTCCTCCTCTAGGATTTTTATGGTTTCATGTCTCACAGTTAGGTCTTTCATCCATTTTGAGTTTATTTTTGTGTATGGTGTAAGAAAGTGGTCCAGTCATTCTTCTGCATGTGCTGTCCAGTTTTCCCAACACCATTTGTCGAAGAAACTGTCTTTTTCCCATTGGAAAGTCTTTTCTGCTTCGTTGAAGATGAATTGACCATACAGTTGTGGGTTTGACATGACAGTTTTTTTAATAAAAAGTGATTTTTCAAAAAACTTCCAATGATAAAATTTCTGATACTAAGAGAACACCAATTATTTTCAACATGGTATTGCAAACATGTAATGATGTTTATAAACAAAAACATAAACAGACATCCTTAAAACTAGGTTATTTTCTTGGAAAAAAACTTATTATTCCTGCTTATAATTCTAACTTGAGAGGACAGAGTTACCTTGTGGTGACAGCAAATGATGACAGTTTTCATCAAGGTATAGAATCTTCACCATTTAAAATAGCGAATTGGGGCACACCTGGCTGGCTCAGTCATGATCTTGATCTTGGGGCCATGGGTTTGAGTACCATGTTGGGTGTAGAGATTACCAAAAAATTAAAATAAAATAGATAAAATAGTGAATGGGGCAGAGATTATGGTTTAAAGAACTACAAAATCCTTACCCACTTCAGAAATTCACTAACTATTCTTATTTATTGACATAGCAGAGCAGAATTATTACTCCTAGCTATGTTTTTCTTCTTCATCAAGAGGTCATAGAGCACTCCTTGAGAGTCCCAGGTACAGACCGAAAGTGACCCCAACAGTGAGGAACAAGTAGACCCACTCAGGATAGACAACTTGCTTATGCCTTCAAGACAAGGCTTTAAAGATGCCATTTTAAACTGCATTTCCCCACCTTTAGTGGGTTGTGAAATAGACTTACGGCGTTACAACTAGAATTTGAAGATTAAGTAGGATAAAATAGAATAAAGCATCACAGTGTTTACTGACATAGTTTCATGCTCTGTATGTTTAGTATTGCAGAACATTTTTTTCAAATATGTGTGTATGAGTATATACATGATGACAATATTTCTTACTGTGGATCTTAGTCAAACAGTCTGAAAAATATTCTTCCAAATGATCAAATGGCACAGAGCACATCTGAGTATGTGGCTAAACAGATACAAGTCTTCTAGGATCTAATTCATGATGGTCAGTTTGAGTACCACAGTCCCCTGATTCACTCAGTCTGTTAAGTAGCAAGGCAGAAACTCCTTCTCACAAATACAGTAACTTGCCATAAAGAGATTGGCTTTGTTGAGAACTGAATGGGACATTGAATCTCTTACGGGGCTTACCATGGACCATGTAGCATCCTGATTGTCAGAGAACCGCATGTCATTGAATTTGCTGTCTCATACGGATCCAGTTATCATGTGTATGGCAGGCTGGCTAATGGAGAGTCTTCCCTTGCTCCGAGCACCACTGAAAGCCGGCAGCTTTTTGCCATCTGGTAAAAGGGTCAAAGCAGGACACCAAATATGGTTGAAATTGCCTCTAGACTCTGAAGGTCCTCACTGATAAAGTTTTCTTCTTCCAGTTTTTGTGTGCCCTTGTGTTTTAAGTGTGCCTCTTATAAACAGTGTATCAATGGAATTTTAATAATCTATTCTATTACTTTCTTCCAAAAGTCAAATATATATGTTTGTGTACATGTGCATATTTCAATTATTTTTACCATCTTATTTTTTTATTCATTTACTGAATTTTATTTTCATTTGCCACCCAATATTGAATGAAATCTGTCTTAGTCTACCCAGGAAACTATCAGAATCAGGGTTTTCTAGCAAGTGTTTCATTATTGGCAAATTTGACCTAATCTGAAGTTATATTTTTTCATGCTTAGTTGAGTACCATAGAATTTCATTTCCATATATATTCCTGAGATCTTTTTAAATATATATTAAAAGAAATCTACAGATCTTTTGTGTGGGCATTTCTCCTCCAGGCTGTAAACTTGGATTTGATTCCTGAGGGCATGTTGGGATATACATTTATTAGGCTTTGATAAAATGGGAGGTAGGAACTGGCTTCCTTTTGGAAAGTAATGAGCTCAGGTAAGAGAGAGATAGTGTTTTGATGCTAGAATAGGAATTGGCTAGCGAAGCAAAGGGAAGACAGCAGCAACTGCAGAAGTTGCCCTTTTTAAGGGCAGGCAAGCCTCAGAAGATAATGAATTTCAGAGTTCTCTAGTTAGTCTTCTGATTTTCTTCTACATCCTCATTTCAATTCTCAGGACACTACTCATTCCAGAGTAGGGTCTGTTATGTAGGAAATCTCTCCCATTAAACTCTGAGCTTGATTTTGAGCTTTTTTAGCTCTTTACTCCCAAGAGTTAAGAAATTCTTTCACTATAACAGTAGAAATTCTCCTAGAAGTCTATCTTCTTTTTCTGGCACTATAGAGGGTTAGCTGATGGAGATAACACTTCCAATATGGAACAGCAAAAAAGTCTAGATCAATGATATATGCATGCATGTGCAACATGCACATGCACACATACACACACACACACTCACTCACTCACCTTTCTGTAGGCATGCATAAGCTAGTTGGGAAATAAGGTGAATTTTTAGATGCAATATATACAGTTATTTGCCTTTGGGGCATCTCCACATTTTTGATGAGATAGGGCTTGAATTTTAAATGTCCTATGTGACAGGAAAGAGACAAAACTAGGGGGACTCTCAATGTCTAAAGTCAGAACAGAGACACCATTGTATAAACTGAGGCCTTAAAAGCAATCCCTTCAATGGGTTAACTAAAAACATTCTCGCTGGAAAAAAAAAATATTTTGCCTTCTTCAGCCTTCATTTTGGATGGTGGTGGTTGAAGGGAAGTGACGGGTGATTCTAATCATAAGCCAGCCATCACATGGGTTTAGGGCAGAATATTTGATGGGTTCAAAAAGCCTTAAGCTGAATGTTTAAAGTTATACAGCTAGTGCCTTCAACCGTCTAAAAACAAAAACAAACAACAGCAACAAAAAATTAGTGCATTAATTAACTTCAACCTCAGACCTCAAAGAATTCCAATAGATAAAGGTCCAAGACACATAAGCCTATGACTAAGAAATCATAAAATAACCAAAGAAGTAAGCTACTTAGAGAAAATCATTGGAAATGAAAATTTTCAGAATCTCAAACATGCAAGAAATTTATAGACTTATCATATAAAAGTGTAAACAGGTTTAATATGTTCAAAAAGTATATCAAACTGTAATAAAAAACCAAACAACTTAGAAATGACAAGGAACATTTGAAAAACTGCATAGAATTTCTAGAAAATAGGAAATATTATAACACATATTAGGAATTCAGAATCTGTTAAATTCAATAAATTTGCAAAGATTTCAATGTGTCAAATACAAGTAAAAGTGGAATAAGCAGGGAGAGAGAACTGAAATTACACAGAATGTACCACAGAGAATTGACAAAATAAAAAAATATGAAGGCGAGGTAAACATATTTTTTAAGTTTTTATTTTAATTCCAGTTAGTTAACATACGGTGTTATATTAGTTTCCAGTATACAGTATATTAATTGAACAATTCCATACATCACCCTGTGCTCATCACCTATTTCACCCATCCCCCACCCACCTCCCCTCTGGTAACCATCAGTTTGTTCTCTAGAGTCAAGATTCTGTTTCTTGGTTTGCCTCTCATTTTTTTTCCCCGTGCTCATTTGTTTCTTAAATTCCACATATGAGTGAAATCATATGGCACTTATCCTTCTCTGACTGATTTATTTTGCTTAGCATTATACTCTCTAGCTCTACCCATGAAGGCAAGGTTAACATTTATGGGAATATAGTAAATTGGTCTGGTATATACCTTATTGGAGTTTCAGAATAAGAGATTGGAGAGAATGATAGAAAGGCAAATATTCAAAGATGCTAAGGCTGATAATTTTCAATATTGATGAAAGACAACAGAATTCAGTCTTAGGAAACCCAGTGAATCCCAAGGAGAATAAACAAAAAATGTTTTTTTCATTGTATTATAAAATTTCAGATACCAAGAACAAAAAGGTCTTAAAAGCATCCAGAAAAAAAAAATTAGATTGACTACAAAAAATAAGTATTAGAACTAACCACTAACTTCTACACAATAATGAAAAAGAAGATAAAGAAGTAATATCTTTAAATGCTAAGAGAAAGTAACTACCATTCTAGAATTAATTATATGCCCAGTGAAACACTTTTCCAAGTTTGAGAATGATTAAAGACAATTTTATACAAACAAAAACAGAATTTTAATACTAACATGCATTGCTAAGGACACTTCTAAAGGATGTACATTAGAACTATAGAAAGTGATTTCAGACAAAAGATAGAAGTTGCAAGAACTAGTGAACAAAGAAAAATGGAGTCATGTGGGTAAACCTGACCAAACACTGACTATGGAGAACAGTAATAACAGCTAATTTGTGGGTTAATACATAAAAAAGGATTTAAAAATCCTGTAGGGATGTAAATATGAGATAACTGGACCAACTAAGAACTACAAATAAACTATCTTGAAATGGAAATAGACTAAAATTTCCAGAAAAAAGCAAAGATGAGCAGGATGGATTTAAATACCAAGCTATTTTGTTTCATTTAATCTAATAGGCCACTGAATTATGGGGGCATTAGTATTTTACAGCCTACTAAAAAGAAAAAATGAAACTATCAATTAAATTGTGACACTGTATTTTAATGTTAATCCTGTGTGATGAAAGTTCTTTATACCTCATGAATTAGTCAGACCAGCCTCTTTTCTTTGAAATATTTTTCACTTATTCTGAAAGATTTGGAGCTGTTTCCACCTTCAGTTGCATTTATTGATATGATATACCATCCTTTTTCATGTATCTAAGAAACAACACGAAACAGGTTTATCTACTTGTATCTGTCTGAAGTCCCTTCCTACTGATAAAAGATTTAATGTCTCAAAATAAGATTCTAAATTGGCATGTGTCTAATACTTTATTTTCAAAATACACAAAAGAAGAAATTAATAAATTTACCATTCTATTAGAAGGTTAAGGTAACTACCTCAATAATTGATAGAGAAGAAAAGAAATTAATAAGGATTGAAATGATATAAAAGTACAATGATAAAGCAATTATAAAGTTTGCTCAAATGGATATATATATAATTGCACCCCAAAACTGCAAAATATATGTTCTTTCAAAGATAAATGGAATATTTGCAAAAATTCACCAATGATATAGAATAGAGCAAACATCAACAAATTTCAAGGAATCAGTATCTTGGAGAGCATATTGTTTTAAAAAAAATGCACTTAATACAATAAGATAATTTTTAAAGTCATTCAGATTCAAATTAAAAATACACCACTTCCTAACTCACAGGTTAAAAAAAAAATCAAAATAAAAACTAGAAAATGTTAAATGTCAAAGAATAATGATTCTTAGCTATCATTACCATGTATGTGTCTAACAACAGAGCATGACGCTATGTCTGGCAAAAACTGGGAGAATTATAATAATCTGCTATCATAGTTGGAGAATTCAAAAATACCCCTTTCAGAAATGGACAGTTCCAGCAGGCAGAAAATCAGTAAGGACATAGCTGAACTCAATGCCATAAATCAACTGGATACAATTGACATTTATAGATTACATCATCTAATGATAGCAGGATACACATTCTTCTCAAGCTCACATAGAACATTTACCAAGATAGACCACATTCTGGGCTTTTAAAAGAATAGAAATCATATAATGTCTCCTCTTTGACCACAGAAATCAGTAACAGAAAGATACCTGGAAAATTCCAAAATACCTGGAGATTGAACAATGCACTTCTAAATAACACATGGGTCAAAGAAGAAATATCCAGAGAAATTTTAAAATATTTTGAACTGAATGAAAATGAAAATGCAATTTATCTAAGTTTGTAGGATATAGTTAAAGCAGTGCTTAGAGGGAAATTTATAGTAGTGAATGCATATATTCAAAAAGAAGAAAGATCTAAAATCAGTAATCTAAGCTAGGATCCTACAAAAAGAAGATAAACTTAATTCCAAAATGATTATAAGAAAAGAAATAATAAGAATTAGAGTAGAAATCAATGAAACTGTAAACAGAAAATCAATAGAGAAAAATCAACAAAACCAAAAGCTGGTTCTTTGAAAAGGTAAGACTGATAAGCCTCTAGCCAGGCTAACTAAGGAAAAGAAAAGACACAAATTACTAATATCAGAAATAAAAGAGGGGGCATCATCAGATATCCTACAGACATTAAAAAGATAATAAAGAGATATTACAAAGAATTCTCTGCCCACAAATCTGATAACCTGGATGACATGGACCAATTACTTGAAAGACACCATCTGTCAAAATTCACATAAGAATAAATAGACATCAGAAAAGGCCTATATCTATTAAAGAAATTGAATCAATGATTGATAACCTTCCAAAACAGAAAGCATAGGTTCACTGGTGAATTATACCAAAATATAAGGAACAAATTATACCAATCCTCTACAGTCTCTTCCAGAAGATAGAAGCAGAGAAAATACTTCCTAATTCATTTTATGAGGCCAGAATTACTTTTATACCAAAACCTGATAAATACAGGAAAAGAAAATTGCAGACCAATATCTCTCACAATCATAGAGGCACAGAAAAGTGTTAGGCCACTAAAAGTACTCTATATGATATTATGATAGATACATGCCATTTGACATTTGTCCAAACCTTTAGAACATATAACACCAAGAGTGAACCCTAATGCAAACTATGGACTTTGGGTGATTATAAGGTGTCAAAGTAGGGATCATCAATTGTAACAAACGTACCACTGAGGTGGGGGATATTGATAATGGGGGGCGTTATATCTGTGTGGGAGCAGGGAGTATATGGGCAATCTCTGTACCTTCCCTTCAATTTTCCTGTGAACTGTAAAATGCTCAAAAAAATTAAGATCTTATAAAAAAAATCCTATATATCAAAGCTTGAGGGATAGAACTAAAGTAGTATTACAGGGAAATATATATTCTTAGATATTTATATTAGAAGAGAAGAAATATGATAATTATCTAAATTTTTTAAAAAAAACTGTAATTCCATAGAAATCAGAAGTAAAAGATAAAAGCAAATGAAGACAGAAAATATAGGTAGAAAGGATCAACAAAACCCAAAGATAATTCTTTGAAGAGATTATTGCATCTAATAAGTCTGAAAATATTGATCAATAAGAAATATAAGGCATAAATAAATACTAGTAGGAATAAAAAAGAATTTACTATATATGAACCAGATATTAGAATGATTAGAAAGAATATTATGGATATTTTTTTGCTAATAAAGTTGAAAATTTGTTTAAAATGAAATAACTTTAGAAAAATAAGACCTGCCAAAACATTAATTTTCCAATAATAAAAATTCTTCCCATAAATAAAAAATCAGTCTCAGATGATTTTATAGGTTAGTTCTATCAAACATTCAAAAAACAAATAATGTATTTTAAGACAAAATCTAAAGAGACCACTTGCCAACTCAATTGATGAAGGTAGTATAATGTTGGCATGAAAATCAAATAAGGAATAGAAAAATAGGGAATATTAAAGGCCAACTTAAACTATTTTTGTAAGCACAGATGCAAAAATCCTAAATATTAGCAAGCCAACTCAGGTAACTGGTAAACATTCTCTTGAAAATCAGGAAGAATTCATTGATATAATCATTTCTACTCTAGTCTACTGGAGATCTTAGCTAGTGTAATATAGTAAGAAAATTTAAGTATAAGAATTAGAAAAGAAGAAAGAAGTCTTATTATTTACAGATTATAGAATTGTCTCTATGGACAAACTCAATTTTCTGCAGATTATTAGAATAAGAGTATAGTAAGATTGACAAATATAAGGATAATTTACTAAAGTCAACTGAATTTCTGTATACCTGAAAATAATTGGACTTTTTAAAAAATTTTTTAAAGATTATATTTATTTGTCAGAGAGAGAGAGAGCACAAGCAGGAGGAGTGGCAGGCAGAGGGAGAAGCAGGCTTCCCGCTGAGCAAGGAGCCCAATGCGGGTCAATAATTGGACTTTTAATTTGACAAGTGTATTACTTACAATAAAAACCAAAAAATACAGTAGCCAGGAATAAATATAAATAGGAATAAAATAATATTATGATGAAAGAAATTAAGTAAGGTCTGTGTAATGGAAATAAATACCATATTCATGGATAGAAAGACTCAAAAAATAGGTCATTCTCCCTAAATGGATTAACAGATTGACCAAAATTCCCATCCAATCCCAAAAGAATTTGAGCCTGGACAAGCCTGGAATTTTATAAGCTGTTTCTAAAATTTATATGCAAGAACCAAGGATTGAGAATAGCTAAATTATTCATGAGGAAGAAGATGTAGGAGGATGGGAAGGAGGAATAGGAAAGTGCCTTCCTAAAAATAAAACTCTTCATTAAGAAAACTTAACTGACAATGTAGTACTGGTATAGAAGAACAGACCAGTGGAACTAAGTACACAGCAGACCCAGAAATAGACCTCTCTATATATGGCTCTCTGAGATATGACAGAGATAGAATTCCCGGTCATTTGGGAGAGAATGAACTATCCACATTATAGTGCTGGGGCAATTTTGTATTCATATTAAATAAATAAAATCTGAACTCTACTTTTCACCAATACAAAAAAAAATTATTTCTACATAGACTCAAACTTATTGTGAAAGACAGAACCTAAAAAAACAAAACAAAACAAAACAAGTCAGTGAAAGCATAGGAGAACGCATCAGAGTAGTGAAGGATTTCTTAAATAAGGCATACAAAGGGTCCTAAGAGAAGGATCCATATATTCAAACACACCTTATCAAATCACCATGAAAAGACAAACAACAAACTAGATCAGGAAAAATATTTTCCTAGTATGACCAAGAAAACCTTATATCCAGAATACATAGAGAATTCCTGCAAAACAATATGTAAAAGCAAACAATATATTATAAAAATGGGAAAATATAAGAAGCATTTGACAAAAGAAAGAAATATGAGTAGCCAAACTTACCAAGTTAAGCAAATACAGACTGAAAACAAAAGGAGTTATTCCCCGATGTTGATAAAAACTTAAAAGATTGATAACTGAACTATTGGAAAGGATATGGCAGAACAGAAACTTTATCAAGTACTGGTGAGAACATACGTGGGCACAGTCAGTGGGAAACAATTACGCAACCCCTCTTAGAGCTGAAGTTATGCATATACTTACCACACCCAGCAATTCTGTTCCATGGAACATACCATAGAGAATTCTTTCTGTATGCACACTGGAGATATATTTTAAAATGTCAATAGAGGCAGAGTTTGAAATAGACAAAACCCAGAAATAATCCAAATGCACATTGATGAGAGACTAGATAGGTAAATCATGTTTAAATTCATGTAGTTATATATCATACAATTTTTGAAAATGAATGAACCAGAGTATCAACATGGATGCAACCCAAAATATAATTCCTCCCTCGGGGGGGGGGAAATCACTGGAGTATACGCAGAAGTATGTTTTATTATCAGCATGTAAAAGTAAAGCATGGACAAAACTATGCAGTATATTTTTTAGGACATATATATGTGGTAAAACCATAAAGAGTATCAAGGGAAAGGTTAATGAAAGTTTTAGAGTATTGACTACAGAAAAGGGTGGGCAGGAGAGGAAGCGTACTTGAGCTGCAAGTGATTTTCAAATTTTTAAGACAGGTGGTTAGTATATGTCTGTCTTCTTGTTTTTTTAAAAATTGTAGAGGTAGGTTATACAGTCCTTTTTTATGTATATTTTAATAAATTAAAATTAGGGTCTTTAAATGTGTTTTATTTCTGAGTCAAGAATATAAGAATTTGAGCTTGATTTTATCTGTCTGATTTTGTCCAAAATAGTCATCCTCCCCTGTAGTTCATCACTAAACAAACTATTTGCTTTAACCTAATTTATCACTATTTAGGAGTGATAGCCTGCCTTCTCCAGTCTTTCACTATTGGCCTTTGCTTTAAGGTAATCACTGGGAATAATTTTATCAATCTTTCACCACTGTATGCTAAAGGCTGAAGTTCCAGAACGCTTGGGATTGTCACTGGCTTTCACTGCATCTTACGCTTAACCAACTAAAACCCCACACATTTCCCTAAGCTTTTTAAAAAGCCTCCTTAAAAAAAAAAGATTTTATTTATTTACTTTTTTATCTTAAAAGATTTTGAGAGAAAGAGAGAATGAGCAGTAGGGAGGGACAGAGGGGGAAAGAGAGAGAGAGACAGACTCCCCGCTGAGCAGGAAGCCCAATGCAAGACTAGATTCCAGCTGCAGGCGGACACTTAACTGACTGAGCCACCCAGGCACCCCTTATTTATTTATTTTCAGAGAGAGAGTGAGAGTGAGCAAGCATGAGCAGGGGGAGGGGCAGAGGAAGAGGGGGAGAGAGAGAGAGAGAGAGAAACTTAAGCAGACCCCCATGCTTAACTTGGAGCCTGACATGGAGGCTCAACCTCAGGACGCTGAGATCACAACCTGAGCCAAAACCAAGAGTCAGATGCTTAACAACCTGAGCCACCCAGGTGCCCCTAAAAAACCTACTCTTAAATATCAATCTCCATATCATTCAGGGTTCTGACTAACCTGACATAATTTTTCTTACTTAAATATGCTGATCCTTGCCAACTGTAGCAAGGTACCCTAAGAAAATAACTATATGTTATGGAACACTACATCAAAAACTAATGAAGTACTGTATGGTGACTAACATAATAATAATAAAAAAAAAAAAGATGTTACATACATCATCTTTCAAAGCCCCAAAAGAAATCTTAGAAATGGTATCAACTTCAAATAGGCCTGGTAGAAACAGGGAAATTAGAAGATCATAAACAACTATAAACATCTGCCAAAGTGAAAGACTATTAAACACGGTTGACCAATTTAATAGCCCTTATAGATTTCTATCCTAATTGACTTGCTGTGACACCCTGACTAGATTGTAATCCACAATCACTGAGGCAGCCGTATGTCTTCCTGCACTTATGTTTTGAAAACAGGCATAGCCAGCTATGGCTAGAAATGGCCCATTATTTTAAACAGTGAAAGGAAAAACTAAGGGTAATTCATTTAGGTTAGCCAAAGAATGGAACATCTCAACATTACTTGAAAACAGATACAACTTCAGTTAGCAACTGAGTGGAGTTTTTTTTTCTTAATATTGATCACAGGAAAGCTGGGGAGGAGACAGAAATCACTGGCATACTGTTCTCTCTTTCTTCTCTGAGAGACAGAAAGAGATATCAGAAGGATCTTTCTAATCCCAGCATCTTCTGTCTTCTGGTAGCTATTGGACATTGCCTTTCTCAGACAAATCCTGATTACTGCCCTAGAGCACTAGTTCCAAAGAACCATTCCTTCCCTCTGGGCAGGTGCACATACAATTAGCCTGAATCATAAGAGAACAGCTTTTGGAAAGGAAACAGAAGAAAGAAATAATCATTGCAAATAAGTGAAGCCTGGTTGAATGACTAAAGTAAAAACATTCTCAGTCTGAAGTTTATTAGTATTTGTAGTTTTAGATTCAGAGTATAGGGCCATGTGAAACTTTGATTTTTAATATTGTAAATAAACAAAAATTAAGTGTTGCCGAAGTAGCGGCTGTAATCATTTCCCATCATTCTCTCTTAAGAACTGAAAACACCTGGCCACTCAACTGCTTGCTGGGGATATTTTCCCAGGAGATGCTCTTAGGGTATGAATGTATGTCTGTCCCAGTGTTTGGCGGTGATATTTAGTTGTCCTTTGAGTGGAATCGGCTCTTCTTTTGTACTTGGCATTTAAAAAAAAAAGTATAAACTTTATTTTGTTGTGCACATCATTAGATTAAATCCTCAGTCTAGTATCTTTACCTCATAGCAATGGACATGGAAAACTCTTGATACTTAAGTAAGCAATTCTTATTCCTGAATGGGCTATGCTTTCCAAGCCGTTTTAATATCTGCGGAGGAGAGTACACCCTTCTCTTTTTTTTCATCCTTCACCTAGCTAAGATTCAACTTACTAAGCACGTGAGAAGTCGGCATTTAGCAAAAGTCCTTATGTCCATTACCTCAGTTAGTCTCCGGGTAACACTCTGAGGTGAGCTCACCCTCCTCTTAATAGTTGAGTAAACGAAAGCCTAGAGGGGTTAATTTGTCACGTGGCTAATAAAGGGCATTGCGCCACAAAGCTGCTTGGATTCGCCTGAACTACAGCTGTGACTATGGAAATAAAGAGCAAGAGGCTTCAACTTCAAAGACATTTCTCTGGTACAATTGACAGGATTCAGTAATCATTTGGATCTGGGATTGAGAGGCAGGGAGTCATCATGGATAACTGGAGGCTTCTGACATGATTACACCAATAACTAAGCACAAATAGGAGCTCTTAAAGATAACTTGATAAGAAAGATAGTTCAGTTTGGACAAGCTGAAACCTCAGTGTCTCTGGGAAATGCAGGTGGTGCCCACATAAGAGTTCAACAAGATCGTACTGTGGTTCTGAAAAGAGAATAAAATGGAAATGAAAAAGGAATTTACGGTGTAAGGGGCAAAAAACTTCAGGCTGAAAAATATCCTTTTGGCTCTAAAAATAGTGTAACTATGTACGTGCATATATAGTAATGGAAAATTTAGCCATATAAAATAAATATGCCTAGTTTTCTAATCAGAACACAAAAAGTTCACATGATAACAAACAAAACTTCTTAAGTTTAGTTAACGTACTTAATGACTTGCTTTCACGTTTTGTAAAAATCCAACAGCCCAAATATACACAACTTAATTTGGAAAGCAAGTACTATATTGATCTAAGACTGGAATGAAATAGAATTTGTCCAGTTAGGAAAGGCTTCCATAATCTGGGTTTGTTTTGCAATTCTGAATTTACAACCAAGTCTCTATTGATTCAGAAATTTTGAGTGAATGCTGCAACCACTATTGAAGATGATAATAGAAGAATCAAACAAGAATTCAAGAGTTGTTATCAATTTCTGTTTCAGTCTTAAGTGCCTATCATTGAATTCAGCTGTGGGTATTTCTTTTTTAGGATGGTGTTTTTTGTTGTTTTTAGTAGGAGGGCTATCCATAAAAGATTATACGAGATTTTAGATAAAAAGAAATGTTCCACTCTTTTTATCTCACACACACTTGGAGAAAGAGGGAGAAAGAAAAGGAAAACGTAGAAGAATAAAATCTGACCTAATTTAAGGTCTAGCTAAACTTTCAAAACTACAAGGCATTAAATATGGTTATTAAATTAGATAAAAATGTTAAACTTCTTGACTTATGCCACTATATGCCATCTGTGCTAATCTCTTTTAATTGTCCCCAGCCAGACATCAATTTTTCTAAAGGGAGTTTAAAAAAAAAAAAGAAGAATGGAAAATTCTTAATATGGCTAGGTAATAATCTGCTTGCAAATTGTTCATTTATGTCACCAAAGGGAAAGGGGAACTCACATTAATACTGCATACTAATATGCTTCCTCTAGCTTATTCCACATACTTTACCCCAAACTGCCCATATTGCTCCATAGAAATGTCACAGAATATCTGTGTAAGCTAATTTTTATGGATTGGCATGAAAAGCTTGAGAAACACAGCCAGAAAATAGTCTCTCTATCATGCTCACTCACTAGATCACTTTCAGAGCTCTCTGGCTATAAAAGAAAAACCGTATCATGGGCTTTGAAAAATCCAACTGCCAACTAAACTATGGCTATTTGTTGACTGGAGTTAAAAGATATCAGGTGGTCTTGAGCCTCAGCTATGTAAGTGATCTAACAAAGCAGCTTTCTATTGTAAACGGAGTCACTCAAATTTAAAATACATTTCTCCTAATGACCACTATATTTATGTAAGACATACTCAAAACAACAATTGAAGCCCATAATCTGTCCGTTAAATACATGGGCCAGATTCTTAGATCTAACACATTCTGGGGTTCATTAGCACTTAGTGAGTTTGTTTCATTGAGTGTAAGTGCCACAAGAGTATTTATTATTTTATATATTGATGATTTATTTATCTATCAGAGAGAGCACAAGAATGCAAGTTCTGGGGGAGGGGCAGAGGGAGAGGAAGAGAGAGAACCTTAAGCCCCAACACAGGGCTCAATTTCAGGACCTGAGCCAAAATCAAAAATCGAACGCTTAACCAACTGAGCCACCCAGGTGCCCTGTCACAAGACTATTTAAAGATCTAGTCCAACCACATTTCACAGATGAGAAAAACTGAGGCCAGTGAAAGGCAGTAACTTA
>NW_027397089.1:13624591-13849008 GCF_003265705.2 Callorhinus ursinus
AAATCAAGTGTTAAGGAGAGTAAGTGTATTCCTTTAAAATGATGTTTTTCTCAGGAATAACATAGTTTACCTTTACGAGTTTCCAAAAGGGAACTTTCAATAGTGCATTGTTGATTTATTGCCTTTAGTGGATTTTATCTCTAGAGATGATAGATTTGTAGATGACAACAATGGAGCCTGAATCTGAGCCTCATTCTGTAGTAATTCTTTAAACATAAATTAATATCCCAGAGAAAATGCATTTTGTCTTATTTTGACAAAGGCCATGGAGTTTTTGCAGGACCTGAGTAGTTTTGAAGCCTTTTGAGCACAGAAATTAGTATTTAAATGATGCTGAAGGATTTGAAATTAAATTTCTTTTATTACAGAGATGTTTCCCCTCCAATTGTAAATCAGTTACCTCTGAGGAAAACACATTGTCAAAGTTAACTGCTGAGCTCATCATAATTATTTAGCATATAGAAACAAAATACTTTTTTTTTTTTTTAAGCCCAGTGCCAGGCTTGAATTCATGACCCTGAGATTAAGACCTGAGCTGAGATCAAGAGTCAGACACTCAACCAACTGAGTCACTCAGGCACCCGAAACAAAAATACTTTTTATATTAAATTCTCCAATGGAGTATTTACGTATCACTTTGATAGCTTCTCTTTGTTTCTGTGCAGTAAGCAATTACTTTTCTTAGAAAGTTTAAAAAAAGGATATATCTAAAAAATTAATTTTTTTTGTTTGAAAGTTATTGAGGTGAGTGGGTATTTTGTTGGGCTATTTTAACCTACAGCATAAAACTTGAAGATTGACTAAGCAAGCAAACATTTTGGGGTCTTAAAATCAAGATATTCTGCAGGAGACTAAGCTCATTATATTTTTTTAATTTATTTTGGTTATTTATTTATTTATTTATTCTGGTTAATTGCAAAAGAAATGCAATTAAAACTTATCTCAAAGCCAACTAAGATTTCCTAAGCCTACTCTGGAACAAGACTTTTGGAACTGGTTATCGTCATCATCCACAAGAGACTTTTTTGGATGACTACCCTGCAAAGGATATTCTGTGAAGGGTTGCTTATAAAAAAGAAACAACCAGGGTTTTAGAGGGGGGTGGGAATTGGTTAGCCCGGTGATGGGTATTAAGGAGAGCACGTACTGCATGGAGCACCGGGTGTTATACGAAAACAATGGATCGTGGATCACCACATCAAAAACTAATGATGTATTGTATGGTGACTAACATAACATAATAAAATTTAAAGAAAAATTATACAAGACAGAGTTTGCTCAAGAACTTTCTAACCCTGTTGGTAGCTAGTATATATGGGGTTAAACTTAGTGCTCAAGATCACTAATCATTGAGGAAATACAAATCAAAACTACAATATCACTTTACATTTGTCAGGAATGGCTAAAATGAAAAACACAAGAAATAACAAGTGTTGGTGAGGATGTAGAGAAAGAGGAACCCTCATGCACTGTTGGTGGGAATGCAAACTTGTGCAGCCACTGTGGAAAATACCATGGAGGTACCTTAAAAAATTAAAAATAGAATTACCCTATGATCCAGTAATTCCACCACTGGATATCTGCCCCCCTCAAAAGCCCCAAAACCCTGATTTGAAAAGATTATGCACCCCTATGTTTATTGCAGCATTATTTACAATAACTAAATTATGGAAGCAACCCAAGTGTCCATAGATAGATGAACAGATAAAGAAGATGTCACACACACACACACACACACACATATACACACAAGGTATATTATTCAGCCATGAAAAAGAATGAAATTTTGCCATCTGCAACAACATAGATGGACTTAGAGGGCATAACACTAAGTGAAATAAGTCAGTCAGAGAAAGATATCATTTGATTTCACTCCTATGTGGAATTTAAGAAACAAAACAAATGAACAAACAAAGAAAAATAATTGACAAAAACCTAGATGCTTAAATGTAGAGAACTGGTGGTTGCCAGAGGGGTCGGGGGATGGGTGAAGTAGGTGACAGGGATTAAGAATACAGTTGTCACGATGAGCACTGAGTAATGTATAGAAGTTTAAGTCATTATATTGTACATCTGTGACCAATATAACACTGCACATTAATTATACTTGAATAAAAAAAATAAAAAACTACCAAACTGACTTAAAAAATTGTACAAGGCATAGTTTGCTCAAGAAGCTCTAACCCTGTTGGTAGTTAGTTTATACATATAGCTAAACTTAACCGACAATGCAAGTGAGATAGTAATTTCAGTGAAAAGACCAGGTTTTGCATTAAAAGGACCTCTCTGTTCTTCTGGTTTTAAGAACCTGGGCAGGGGCGTCTGGGTGCTTCAGCGGGTAAGCATCTGCCTTCGGCTCAGGTCATGATCTCAGTGTCCTGGGATCGAGCCCTGCGTCGGGGTCCCTGCTTAGTCAGGGACCCTGCTTCTCCCTCTGCCTCTGCCCCTCCCCCGGCTTCTGCTCTCTCTGTATCTCTCCCTCTCAAATAAACAAATAAAATCTTTAATAATAATAAAAAAAAAGAACTTGGACAGATTGCTCAATCGCACTCGATCTCTATTTTCTCAACTGTAAAATGGGGTTATTGACACATCCACAGGATTTTTACAGATACAAAAATGTGGGTTTGGATATGAAAGTATTTTGTAAATTGCCAGATTCATACAAATGGCAAGGTTTATTTAAAGATAACATAGGCTAGTACAACAAATACAGTTTCCACAATAAATGATACAGCAGTTCAGAGGAGGAAGCAAACAGCTTGTCCGGGCAAAACGTGTTTTCAATGAAGTATACTTAAGGTTCATTTAAACCTGAAATTAAGTTAGGCAAATTACGGAAAAGCACTGCTTTGATTATGCTTATGAACAAAGTCCCTTTCTCACCAAGTTAACAGTGTAGTTTTTTTTTCTTTACATTTGTGCTAACTAAAACCATGTCTAGATTTGAAAACCTAGTTTAAAATTCAGCATCATTTAAAACGGATTTTCCTTGCTAGAGATCTCTTCGCTAATTTCAGCAGGAAGTGTGGTGCAGACACGTGATCCCCAGAGTGATGGAGAGTGTCACCAGCAACTGATTGGACTGGAGCCCAAGAACAACAATCAGATATTAACCACTTTGAGTCACAATCTTCAGTGCATGGAATGCATCTAAATGGGTCATTTCATTTCCTGTGACATCCAGTCTGCTCTGTTCCCTTACAGGAAAAAACTGTTTTAAGTTCTCTTCTGTTTTGTAAAGTTCTTGACTGAAGCACCTAAATTAGAACTGAAATGGTTAAACTGACAGATCCAAAAAGAAATTTCCATTGTCATCTCTTCCTGCAATTCAATCACCAATCTCATAGACTTTTATCATTTATATATTTTCATTTTCTTGTGAGCAATTTTTTTTCTGTGCAATTATTATCCCTTCCAAAATAGTAATGGTATTTTTTTTCCTGTTATGAAAAGCAAGGTTATACTTTTCTTTCATTTTGTAGGTATATTCTTTGATGAAAAGAAAGAAAAAGATATGTAGTAGCTTTCACAAATCCCTTATATTTTCATAGAGGAACTTTACAGAATATTTTATTTTTAATTTTTTTCTAAATTTATTTGAGGGACAGAGAGAGAGCACTGGAGCGAGTGCAGGGGGAGGGGCAGAGGGAGAGGGAGAGAATCTCAAGCAGACTGTGCTGGGCGCCCGCTTGAGGCTCTGTCTCATGACCCAAGATCCTGACCCTGAGCCGAAATCAAGAGCCGGACGCTCAACCCACTGTGCCACCCAGGTGGCCCTACAGAATATTTTAATATGATATTCAAAAGTAGATGCTGAGTCATGCAAGGTAAAAGAATAAAGATGGCAGAAAATTAATCAGTATATATATCAGATCTGCAGTCTCTCTGATGTACAGTAGCTGCGGCCAATAATGCACGTGACTAGCCTAATCTTATTTTGGCTAAGGCACTCTTATCTTAGTTTCTCTCACGTAATCACAAAGAGCAAAAGTTCTGGAATCTGACAGACCTGGATTTGAATCCCACTGTCACTGTATACTATTTACGTATTCTTGAACAATTACTTAATCCCTGTAAGCCTCATTTTCCTTACACAGAAAGTAGAGACACTCGTGAACACCTTGTGAAGATTAAAATGAGATAATACATGTAAAGGTCATGCTGGCCACCTATGACATATTATGTCCCCAATAGTGATGAACTCTGACTCCTTTTTTGAAATAAATCCTTGTTATTAGAAGTCATTACAATTGGGAGATCAGTTACTGAAGCATAACCCAGCTTATCCTAATACTAGACTTTGTACCTAGAAATGGAATGTTTTGTACCAAACAAACTATAATATATGGCACTGACTAGAGGGCTGATAGTAAGAGAACTGACATTTCAGCATGGATGTGATCCATGCTATTCACAACTGAAATAGCTTAGAAGGTAGACAAGTTGTCTGATGAGCTCATAGCCCTAGAAGAAGCTGGAGAACAGAATGTCAGTGCCCTTGTTAGTTACTGCATATGACAAGATATGAAGGTTTGTATGACTTTATAAAAGAGCAGACCGCTCTGTGAATAGGAGTGAAAGGCTATAGAGGCCACAACTTTCGAGTGCTATATAAATGGAAGACACAACCATTTCTCAAGCCTAAACAGGAAAAGAAAAAAAAAATCCTCTGATAAAAACTTGGCTTTGTGGTAAGAATCAAAACAAGGGGATACTTGTCTCACCCATTGTAAAAACCTCTAATAGATTAAAGTAGTGCCCAAGAAATTCTTAAAATTGGGCAGAATGACTCACTGAACAGACACCAAAGTTGTAGCTCTCCCATCAAAGTCTGATATCGTAAGGTACTCATAATAAGTCAAGAGAGAGAAACATGAGAAAGAAACAAAAATTTAAACAAATATACATGAATTTATATATGTATATATATGCACACATATATGTTTCTTGGGTTTATTTTATATACTACTATATATGTAAAATTCTAAGAACTGTGTCTAGAAAAGAACAAAGAATTATGGTTTATTAGTACATGAAGCTAACTAGAATTTAATAGATAAGAAACCCATCATTTTAAGAGAGTTTATAGTTATACATACAAGGAGTCTGGGCTAAGAAAGTCTTCTTCAAAACCAGAAATTATCTTTCAGTACCTATGTTTCTACAGGCCAATAATAGGCTCAGGATGTCTAGCTTCCAAGAAGGGCGTATTTTCCAATACTCACTTCACACAGAGCCAAGGAGGATAATGAAAAAAACTAACCAACCAATAAAAACAAACAGAGCCCTTCCCAGAGAATAGAACTGGACAAAATCAAGGAATATTCTTATCCTGGGGGCATAGAGGGATTTCAAACACTAGCATATACAGGTATAAAAAGTTTTCCAGTAGGTTTCCTTTTTTTTTTTTTTTTTTTAAGATTTTATGTATTTGACAGAGAGAGAGAGAGAGAGAGCACAATCAGGGGGAGTGGCAGGCGGGTGGAGAAACAGGCTCCCCGCTGAGTAGGGAGCCTGATGCAGGGCTCCATCCCAGGACCCTGGGATCATAACCTGAGCTGAAGGCAGATGCTTAATGACTGAGCCACCCAGGCACCCCCCAATAGGTTTATTTTCTGATTCTAAACCAAAATAACAGGCATAAGCAGCATAAATGACCATATTTGCCTATAAACCTGGCTGCATTACATTCAAATTGCACTTGTAGAATGTTTTAAAAAATACAAATTCTGATTCCTCGTCAGACAGATATTCACCATCGCTATCCACACAACTATATAGCAACAAAATGGTGAGCATGATGATGATAGGTGGTCCACAAAATCGTATCCTCTAGCCTTATTGCAATTCAGATAATATAGGTTTAAGAAATGAATGTTGGCTACACTGATTACCTACATTTCATAAATGAATAGATGAAACAGGCTCCAGTTTAGGCTTCTTATAACTGAAATTCGACTTGCTGAAACATCACATGCTATGCCTTTACCTTTTCTGCTGATTTTCTTAAAGTTCAACTTTAATCATGTGGCTTCCTTACGCATAATCTTTCCATGGCTCCCCATTACCTTCCAAATCATGGACAAACTCCTCACTCTGGCATTCCAGGTCCTTCCTTATGAGACCCTCTCTAATTTTTCCAGCTTTCTCTCTTACCACTAGCATAACTGCACGTGACTGCCACAAAGGTAGGCGAGTGGAGTAGGTGGTATTTTCTGCCCCAGAGTAGACAGCAATTTCATCCACCAGATGCTAGAACTGAAGGTTTGTATGCCACGAATACTCTTTGGGCTCTCAGAAATAACAACACCCCCCTGCCTTACACTGTCAAAACAATTTGACCCTCATAGATTCTCTTTTCTGCCTAATCAGTCCTTATTTTAAATTGTGTCCCTGATGGTGCTCACCCAGAGCTTTCAAGCCCAGCTGGGCTATTGGACTTTTGCCTTTGGAAACTTGCCCTGCCCCTGTGTTGACACCGTGGCACCCATCCATTTCTGGCTACTGGTCTTTGCTCTCAGATTTCCTTTTGGCAATTGTGTTGTTCCTTCGGCTTGGGCCGATTCTGACATCAGTCTTCATGCGACTTTGCCCCATCTGTCATTCAGTCATCCTCTACGCCCTTCTTGGCTTCCGCTGCCACGGACCAGGCTCTTGCCTTCAGGTGGTGGTTGGAAACACCCTCCTCTTCGAGTTGGCAGCCAGTCCTCACACTACACCATATGCTGTAGCCAAACTAGCCTAGTCATCCAGTCTGGTGGCTGCCTAGAATTTCCTTCCTCCTGCAAGGGTTTTGAAGGATGGGAAGATACTATCTGTCCTTCGAGATCTGCCCTAAATGCCATCTCTTGTGTGAAGCTTTCTTTATCTGACTCCCCTGAACAAAATTAAGCAGTTCGCCCTCTGCATGCCCATAGCACTCTTTGTTTGGTCTAACTTGTATTAATCTTATCACTTCATGATTCCAAACCAAGCAAATGCTTCATCTGCCTTTATGGCCCAGCACAAATGCCACTCTCTGGATCACTCTTTGATGTTCTCCCCACCCATAGCAGAAGAAAACAATTCCTTTTCCTGTTTACCTGACTTTCAGGACAGAACTCAGTTCCTTAATGGCAGGAATATATTTTATTCTTCTTTGTATTCTCTAGGCACAGCTCAGCAAATTGTCAATAAGTTTCTGTAAAACCTCACTGTTGACATGGACTTTTACCTATGTTATTTCATTTGATCTTCAAATGACAAATACGTAAAAAAGAACAGTTATTATCCTCATGAGAAAAGGAAACCAAGGCTCCAAGTCATTAATCAATTTAGTCCACTCTCACATAGGTATAACCAAAACCAGGTCTTAAAGAGATTTTAAGTCTAAGTAACTTACTACAATTCATTCATTCATTCATTCATTCATTCAGTATCTGCATGCTAGAATTTCAAGGGCAAATAAAATAGGATCTTACCTTACCTAAAGGTGACAATGAAAAAAAAAACCATATAATACAGTTTGATACATGCTTTGATCGAAGAAAGCCCAGAATTGTATCAGAACACATCCATGGATATGTATACACTGAGATTAGATGTGGGTGGAGAAGGGCCTGGAAACATTTTTTTTTAAAGATTTTATTTACGTATTTAATTGACAGAGAGAGAGAGAGAGAGAGAGACAGTGAGAGAGGGAACACAAGCAGGGGGAATGGGAGAGGGAGAAGCAGGCTTCCCGCGGAGCAGAGAGCTTGATGCAGGGCTCGATCCCAGGACCCTGGGATCATGACCTGAGCCAAAGGCAGTTGCTAAACCAACTGAGCCACCCAGGCGCCCCTGGAAACATTTTTATATGGGATAAATACTTCACTGTATCTTAGAAGACAAGTAGCAGTTAATCAAATGAATACATGGGGGCAAGAAATTTCTAGACATGAAGAAAGGGTGTACAAAGCCATGGAATTGTGGGAGGACACAGCCCTTCTGGGGAGCTGCAAGCATATTAGAATAGTAGCTGTGCAGAGTATGAGGAATGGGTAGGCAGAGAGGTGACACCCTTCTTGGAAGAGAACGTGGACACATAACAGAGAGTGTCAAAGCAGAATTACTCAACTTTCATTTGGCTTCCCTGTTGTCCACGAAAGGGCAATGACTTTCTTTAAAAAAAAGCAAAGCCACCTTGGGCATCATTAAGATTTAAAAGTGAAAGTAAGGGGCGCCTGGGTGGCTCAGTTGCTTAAGCATCTGCCTTTGGGTCAGGTCGGGATCCTAGGGTCCTGGCATCAAGTCATTCATCAGGCTCCCTGCTTGGCGGGGAGCGTGCTTCTTCCTCTCCCTCTGCTCCTCTCCCCTGCTCATGCTCGCTCTCTCTCCCTCTCAAATAAATAAATAAAATCTTAAACAATAAAATTAAAAAATAAAACAAAGTAAGCATGGTAGTAGCGGAGGAGATCATACACACTGGTTACTTCACGTGACTTAAACGCCTCAGATCCAGCAGATGGCTTAGGTGACAATGAACTCAAAGAGGGCACTTGCCCTGAATTCTTCTCCCACCTCCAACTACCGCATAAAATGTGAGGAGCCACCATCATGACGTATTTTGAAAGGAATTACATGGCCTCCCTCTCCATTCTCCTCAGGGATTTCTTGTTAGAGACAACTTAAATTAGGAAAGACTCATTTGTTAGTTTTAGGAGTTATTTCTTAGGATTGTGTGGTAGGCAGAAAAATGGCCCCTCAAAGATGTCCACATCCTCATCTCTAGAACCTGTGAATACCTGTGTTACCTTATACGGTGAAAGGGATTTTGAAGGTATGATCACATGAAAGATTTTAAAATGGGGAGATGTTCCTGGAATTTGGGGGTGGGCCCAGTGTAATCATCGTGGTCCTCACAGGTGAGAGAGGGAGGTGGGAGAGTCAGAGTTGGAGAAGGAGATGTAATGCTGGAAGCAAAGTATGCATTTGCTGGCTTTGAAGATAGAAGAAGCCCATGAACTAAGAAACACAGGCAGCCTCCAGAAACTGGAAAAGTTAAGGAAAAGGATTCTCCCCTAAAGCCTCCAAAATAAGAGTGCATTGCCAACACCTTGATTTTTAGCTCAGTGAGACCTGTTTTCGACATTTAATCTCCAAAACTATCAGATAATAAATTTATGTTGTTTTAAGCAGCTAAGTTTGTGGTAATTTGTTACAGCAGCAATAGAAAACTGTAACACCAGCCGTCAGGTTTCTAAATGCCCTTCATTTTCCAATGACTCTCTTCATTATTATTATATCTCCAGTTTCTAGCACAATGCCAAGAACAAAACAGACACATAATAAAAATATTTAGATTTACTTAATTGATTAGATCATTCATTCATTCGTTCTTAGGAGCTTACATTTCACCCGTAAGACAGGAGATTGGCTCTTTCTGAAGTCTGCCAAATAGTTCATTTTCAGCATAGTTGTTCTGTAAGTCTCCAGTGTGAAATGTAATGTATTTTTAGGACAAAAGAGTAACTGGATATTTGAATCATTTTTAAGCAAAACTTTCAATGAAATATAAAATACATAAAGTGCACAAATCTTGAGAGAATAGCTTAATTAATTTGTAAAAGGGAACACACCCATGTAACCACTGTCCAGATCAAGAAACAGAACTTTGCTACCCTGAAGTGTCCCTCTTGCCCCATCCAATTACTGATTCCTTAAAAGTAACCAATCAGGACTTCTAATACCATAGATTAATTTTGCCTATTTTCCAAATGCATATAACCAGAGACATACAATGTGCACTATTTTGTGTCTGGCTTACTTCAGTCAACAGTAGTTGGGTGTCATTTTCTCACCTGTTTCTACTCTCACTTCTGACACCAAATGTAGGGGCTTTATTCCCCACCTGAACCAATTTTCCCACATTCTGGACACCAGCTGGGTGTCCTACAATTTAATTCAGACACTATCTGGAATTAATGCAGACCCACAGATTAACGGTTCAATCCTACAAGACTGTCCCTACTTCAGAAGTCGGTCAAAATTCCCTGTCTTTCTGTACTTCTGACAGACTGGCTCGAAGTTGGGGGATTCCCATGATCTCTGTCAGGGTTTGATAAGTTGCTAGAATAGCTCACAGAACTCAGGGCAATAGTTTACTATCTATCATCAGTTTATTATAAAGGACACAACTCAGGAACAACTAAATGGAAGAGATGTATAGGGCAAGGTATAGGGGAAGTGATGCCGAGTTTCTGCGGTCCCTCTGCATGTGCCACTTTCCCAGCACCTTGATGTGTTCATCAACCTGGAAACTCTCTGAATCCCATTGTTTAGAGATTTTCTTGGGGGTTTCATTATGCAGGTGTTTCTGGAGGCTGGACAGTTCAAGATTAAGATATTTGCAGATTTAGTGTCTGGTGAGAGTCTGCTTCCTGTTTTCTAGACAGCTCTCTTTCTGTGTCCTCACATGACAGAAGGGCAAAGGAATTCTCTAGGTACTTTTTTAAAAAAGATTTATTTATTTATTTGTCAGAGAGAGAGAAAGAACACAAGCAGGGAGAGGGAGAAGCAGACTCCCTGCCAAGCAAGGAGCCTGATGTGGGACTCAATCCCAGGACACTGGGATCATGACCTTGGCTGAAAGCAGATGCTTAACCAGCTGAGCCACCCAGGCTTCCCTCTCTAGGTACTTTTATAAGGGAATTAACACCATTCTTGAGGCCTCCATTCTTGTGATATAATCACTCCCTAAAGACCCCACCACCTAATACCATCACGTTGGGGATTGTGATTTCAACGTGTGAATTTTGTTTATTGAATTTAGTTCATTGCAGTAAGCATGTTTGATTAAATCATTGGCCATTGGTGATTGACTTAGTCTCCTACTCTTCTGCCCCTACCCTCACCAGAGGTCAGAGGGTGAGGCTGAAAGTTCCAACCATCTAATCATAGCTGTTCCTCTGGAAACCAGCCCCACCTGAAACTATCTAGAGGCCCACCAAATGTCACCTCACTTGCATAAACTCAGGGAGGGGTGAAAGGGCCTATTATGAGAAACAAAGGATACTCCTTTATCCCTACCTATTGGGAAATTGCAAGAGTTTTAGAGACCCTCATGCCAGGAACCTGGATAAAGACTAAGTATATATTTCTTATTAGATCCTATATCACGCATTTACATTGTGTGTAGAAGTTTATTCATTTTCATTACTGAATTCTATTTTATGAAATATTAAAATTTATTTACTTTATATTTTTTAAGAGACATATGGGTTGTATCCAGTATGTAGAACAATGCCTGATGAACATTCTTTACTTGCATTTTTGATAGTCCTATATCCATTAGTAGAACTCCTGGGTCACTGGGTGTTCTTATGTTCCAACTGTATAGAAAAAACAAACGGCTTTTTAAAATGTTTGTACCAATGTATAGTCTCAATGGTGGTGAATGAGGCTCCCAATTGATGCATATCTATACCAACTCTTAGGATTATTATTATTTTTTTTTACATTTTAGCAGTCTGGTAGGTATATAATGTAACTTATCATGCTATTAATTCTTATTACTCTGATATATAATTAAATTGAGGGTCTTTTCATATATTTTAGGCCTCTTTTATGGTATTTCCTGACCATTTTTTCTATTAGAATAGCTACCTTTTTCTTATTGATTTTCAAGAGTTCTTTGTATATTCTGGATATCATGGATATGAAGTCTTGGTTGGATGTATGTATTATAAATGCTGTCACTCTTTCTGTGGCTTGCCTTACACTCTCTAATGGGTGTCTTTTGATGAACAGAGTAGCAGTCCAATTTATTGATTTGTTTTATATTCGTGGTTTTCTCCTATTTAAGAAATGTCAAATATTTCAAATCCATGACGATTTTCACCATTTTCTTTCTAAAAACGATCATTTCACTATCCACCTTTAAATTTATAACCCATCTCATTAAAATTTTTGCTATACAAATATTTGTCTGATCCAACACCAGTCATTTAAAAAAATTCCTCTTATCTTCTGCAATAAATGTTATTTTTAATCATAAAATAAGAGATTGTAGGGCCACCTGGGTGGCTTAATCGACTGAGCATCTAACTTTGATTTTGGCTCAGGTCATGAACTCAGGGTCGTGAGATCAAGCCTGGCAATGGGCTCCACACTGGGCATGGGTCCTGCTTAAGATTCTCTCTCTCTCTCTCTCTCCCCTTCTTCACCTCCCCTATCTCCTACTGGCATGCATGCAGGTGTGCACTATCTCTAATAAACAAAAAAACGAAACAAACAAGAGATTGTATATGGTAGCTTTATTTCTAAATGACTTTCCCTTGATCTTTTTATATATTTGTGTATTCCTATATAAATGCCACATAGTCTTAATTACCATAGCTTTTTTTATCTGCGAATCTTCAACAAGATAAATTTATTTGGTTAGATGCATTTTCCTTTTTTTTTATTATGTTCAGTTAGCCACTGCATAGTACATCATTAGTTTTTGATGTAGTGTTCAGTGATTCATTAGTTACATATAACACCCAGTGCTCATCCCTGCACATGCCCTCCTTAATACCCATCACCCTGTTACCCCCTCCCCCCACCTCCCTCCCTACCATGGTTTTTTTAAAATAAGTCTTAACATCTGGTTGTATAGGTATTTCAGCTTCATTCCTTATCCTCAAGATCATTTTGGAAAAACTTGGCTTTCAATTTTACATGTTAAAGCTTTTCACCATATTCCGTATTTATGTTATTTGTTCTATTTGTCATTTTGTTGTTGTTGTTTCCTGTTTTATTTTTTTAAGATTTTATGTATTTATTTGAGAGAGAGAAAGAGGAAGAGAGAGGGGAGAAGGAGCTCTCTCCATGCTGAGCACAAAGCCAGACATGGGGCTCAATCTCACGACCCTGAAGTCATGACTTGAGCCAAAACCGAGTCAGACGCTTAACCGAGGCTACCCAGGCACCCCTGTTCCCTGTGTTATAGCCAAATACATTTTACAGACTTGTCCTAGTGAACCAAAACTCTATTCTGTTTTGTTAAATCCGATACTAGATTCATCCTTCGAGTTTGGAATGCAATTTTAAAAAATCTACCATTCTCATTTGATTCTTTTCAAAAATGAATCCCAACTTGTTTAGTAAAATTCTTTATCTTTTCAATTATTTCTTGAATACACTACTCACAATTATAGTCCATTTCTTGATAACTCCAGTAAGTCATGTTATTATGATGATATCTTTTGCCAGAGAGTGCCCACTATTACCTATAGACAGAGAAAAGGGGAACGTGGCAACTTCATCTAGTTTGGGACTGACCTGACACACACAGTTAGGTTGTAGTTTTTACAAAGTGTTGTCTTCTTCATAGGTCCCCACCAAAAGTTTCAACTTGGCTGTCCTAAACAATTTGTCTCTTCACTCGTCACTGAAAGACTACTGTAAATTCTCTTCTGCTTTAAAAAAACTACCAATGGTTATGCCGACTTCTCTGCACTTCCTTTCTTACTAGGATCTTTTCCCTTCAATTTCTGCCTTCCTTGGCAACCTAGAATTCCTTTTTTCTTCACCCTGTGGACCACTGGAAAATTGCAGAAAACTCCAATGGCTTCTTTCCATTTTAGTGGTGGCCCTCTGTTACAATTCCTGACATTTTACCAAGTCAGTTGTTGGCAAATGCCCTGAAGAAAAGATACTTACTGCTTGCAGCCTTACCTCTTCACCATTTTGTGCTTTGTGGTTTCCTTCTCTCTGAGATCACATATATATCATATATCTCATGGTATATGATATATATGTCTTGTTTCTTGAGTTGTTCTTGGCAGGAACATTGTTCTTCTTTAAAACAACTCCACTGTAACTGAAAGTGGAAGTTGTTATCTGAAAGATATTTGATATCAATAAATTAAGTGAATAAACAAAAATAACTTAGCTGAGTGACATTCTTACATGAAATTATTGGAAAGAATTTACACGTTCCTTTCTGTCCTATCTCTGCAGAATTATAACAAAAGAGGTAGTAGTTATTAGACTACAGGAAGTATTCTTCCAGTAGTTAGAAAGAGCATAAAAATACTTCCCCAAAATGCAGACCATTGAGCTTTCATTTCAGTCCTCTTTAAAATTCACATATGGATTATAAACTGTTTTCCTTCTCTTGTAAAAGGTAAGGCCTAGAATTCAGCCTAAGTTCACTAAGAACAGGCTATGTCACAGAGAACTCAGTTCCTTTTTAACAGCCTGACCACACAGGTAGAAAAATAGAAGTTCTATGGTCATGCTATAGCCTTAGAATAGCCAGATTAAATCAAAACAATTCTCATAATGACTTTTTGGACATGTATGATATAATTAACTATAAAATAATTTGTTCTGATTGAATTTCAGCCAGAGTGTGGATTAATAGAGCTGAATATCAACCTATTCTGCAGTGTCCAGAGACATGATTTTGCCCAATCCTGTTCAACAAGTTTGTTACTTTACTACAGCTTAGAAGGCATGTTCTCTACATATTTCAGTGATATGAAACTTAGAAATCTGGTTAATTCAGTGTGAGAAAATCAGGATTCTAAAAGTTTTCTAAAGATGTAAAGAGCAAGACATACATTTATTAAGAATATAAATAAAAATGTGAACCTACATTTAAAAAATAATTGAGTATGTATAAAATGAATATTTTTATAAGAATGAGCATTACATTTTTATTAGAGAAGTCCAAAATAATTTGAAACACACTGGTGTAACGGTAATGTAAGACCAGGAGAATGAGAGTTATATGTCATATTTGCCCGCCCTCATCTGCCCTGATATGGATATCAGATTCTAATAGAAACACTAGCAAAGTGTGATACATCTAGAAAAGAATGACAGGGATCATGGTCAGGAATTATTGAAAAATTTGGGAGATTTTTGCTTAGAGATGATTTGGAATTATAAATCCTATTCTCCCATCTAACAGTGTTTCTATCTGAAAATTTGAGAGAATACAGAACTGTTATGAGAAAGGAAATAGACTTATAAAGAGCCAAATTTGACAGGAAAATGAATTTATAGAATGCATGTTTTAACTCGCTGTAAGGTACAACTTTTTACTAAATACAGATGTTCAAGACTGAATGGGCTATCTTGCGATGGTGAGCATTTATTCCTTTATTGCTAATTCACTTACAATTCGATAGCTACTGAATGCTTATGCTGTGTCAAGATTGTGCAAATACTAGAGAAAAGAATAACTAGAAATTCTATGTTCTCCCCACAAGCTCATCACTTAGTAGGAATGGAGTGGGTGTGGGAGATAAAATGATAGATAGAAAATAATTATAATAGAACTGTAAAAGATGCTATGGTAATTGTTTTCAGCAGGCCATACGAGTGGATAGAATTACCAATTCTATCCCAGGAATAAGGGAATATCTAGGAAAGTTTCATTACAATAAAATATCTAGGAAAGTTTCATTACAATAAAAAATATTAGCTAAGATTGGTTAACTTTTTTCTTTGTGAAGTTCTGTAACAAAAGCTTTGCACACGTTATCTGACCTAATCTTTCAAGACCATCCTGCATTCTATTACTTTTCTCATTTTGTAGACTAGGAAACTGATGTACAGTAAGGCTCTGTAACTTTGCCAGGGTTACCCAACTACTAAGTGGTAGAATCAAATCATCAACCAAGGAAATTTCATTCCAGGAACAATATTCTCTTTTTTTTCCATCTATTTTAACGTCTATTTATTTGATATGCCGAACTTTAAAAATCAAGTTGATAATGACCTCACAGATTACTAAAGAATGTTCTGAGTATATAGTACATCTTACTATAGCTTGTTAACCCTTTAATAGTGGTATGTGTATCAGTTTATCTCCCCAACTTGAGTATACATCTATTTGGTTTCTTCTTAAGTTTTTATTTTAATTCCAGTTAGTTAACACACAGCGTTATATTAGTTTCAGGTGTATAGTGGTTCAACACTTTCATACATCACCCTGGCTCATCACAAGTTCACTCCTTAATCCCCATCATCTATTTATCCATCCTATCCTCACCCACCTCCCCTCTGGTAACCATCAGTTTGTTCTCTAGAGTTAAGAATCTGTTTCTTGGTTTGCCTCTCTCACTTTTTCCCCCCTGTGTTCATTTGTTTTGTTTCTTAAATTTCACATGAGTGAAATCATATGGTCTTTGTCTTTCTCTAACTTATTTTGCTTAGCATTACACTCTCTAGATCCATCCATGTTGTTGCAAATGGCAAGATTTCATTCTTTTTTTATGGCTGAGTAATATTCCATCGTGGATGTATATATGTATGTATGTATATATATACCTCCTCTTCTTTATCCATTCATCAATTGATGGACACTTGGGCTGTTTTCATACCTTGGCTATTGTAGATAATGCTGCTATAAACATCAGGGTGCATGTATCCCTTTGAATGAGTGTTCTTGTATTCTTTGGGTAAATACCCAGTAGTGCAATTGCTGAATCATAAGGTAATTCTATTTTTAACATCTTGATGACTCTCAGAGGCAATATTCTTAACCAATGTTTTCCAAATTTTGTCACAACCAATTTGTGAGCTATATTATATTATACATGGTAAGGATAAATATTTTTAAGAAAGTCTTGCTTTAGTTATGTAAGTGTGTGTACCGGAGTCTGCATGTGTGCACATGCATGCTAAGTTACAATATAAAATGCATTTCTCCTAGTCGTACATTAGGGATCTATTGTTATGTAACAAATGACTCCAAAATGTAGTGGATTCAAATTGCAGTGTTTATTTATTACCTCCCAGTTTCTGTAAGTCAGAAATCAGGCATGGCTTAGCCCGATCCCCTGACTCTGGGTCTCTCACAAGACTGCTGTTCTCTTCAGTCTCCACTGGGGGTATTTGTGTCCCAGTTCACTCACCTGGTTGTTGGCAGGATTCAGTTTCTTCTAGGCTGTTGGACCGGAGCCATAGTTCCTTATACATAGTTGGCTAGAGGCCTCTAGCTTCCTGCCACATGGGCCTTTCCACGGAGCACCTCCCAACATGGCATCTTGCTTCACACAGCCAGTGACAGAATAAGAGGGCAAAAAGAGCTTCAGTGCAATAGAGCTTGCAAGATGGAAGTCACAGTCTTCTGAAAACTCATCACAGAAGTGACATCCTACTGTTGTCATATTCTATTTGTGAGAAGGTCGTTACTAGGTCCAGGCCACATTCAGGGCAGAGGAATCCACACAGGCATGCATTCCAGGAGGAGGGTATCACTGAAAGTCTTGCCAGAAGTTGACTAACAAAGCAGGCTCTAGTCAGTGAGTATTATACACCTTGTTTCCCTCAGACTTGCATAACTAAAGGAGCTGTGGGGAAGTCATTTATGGGGGGGGAGGTCAAAGATTAGCACAGAGAAGCTTCACTACCCTCTTCTTCTAAACTCTTAAAATCTGAGTCCTTTCCCCACCACTTTGGTAATGATCAGTGACACTTCTAACATGGAATAATAGTATAGACAACATGGCAGGCACTGTTCTAAATGTCCTACAAATATTTTAGCTCATTTAATCTTCTATAAGTACCCTATGGCTTAGGTAGTATTATGATGATCTTCATCTTGTAGATGAAGAAACTGACACACAGAGCAGGCAGAGAGTTACTGAGTAGTGAGATGGGGCTTGAACTTAATAAGCAGTTGATTCCAGAGAAAAGGTTCTTAGTCACTATGTATATTATGAGGTCTCCCACTGAATCTCCTAAAAGCTACGCCCACTGTCTCTTCATCTCTTTTTACCTTTCTGCCGTATTTGTTCTGCAGACAACCCAACATTTCTTGACATTGTCATTTCTCTTTGTTTTCAGAACACTCCAATATGATGACTATAGATCAGACAATTCCTTCCACTGACACCAAATCGTGATTGAATCATGGCGTGTATGCAGTTTGCCTCCTCTATTAGATTTTAAGACATTTACAGGTTGGCATCAGTTAAAATAATCTGCATAGTCGGTAGAGTGAGTGCATAATAATAACTGGTTGACTAACTTTAGAACCATTCAATTTATACTGAACATAGGAATTACGCTTGTATGTATTCACTCAACAAAAAGATTAAGCAGCCTCTCTGTATCAGGCACTGTTCTAAGTGTCCGGTAAAGAGTAAAGAACAAACTAGACAAAACTCAGCTCTCATGGAACTTACATTCTACTCCGATGAGTTTAAGATAAGTGAATGCAATACAAGAAATGGATTCTGACTAGCTTGTCTAAATGTACACCGAAATGCTAGGAAGCAATAAAAACACAAATCATCAAAGATACAGTTGCCAGAGTAAATTGGAGCAGAATCTTGTCCTCTTTACATTTAAAATCATAAAATCCTTCCCCAGTAAAATACTGTGCTTCTACGAACATTCAGAAATGTTCTAGACATTGATATAACAGACACCAAAAAGTAAACTGAAAGGCCTCCCATTTTATCCTTGGCTAAAAGTGCTTCTATTGCTGACCTTTCCAAGGACTAACAGATAGAGCTTAATGTAATAACTTCCTTTCCAGAAGAATTCAGAGCCTGTTTTCATATTCAGCCTCTTACTTTCTCAGCTTTCCCGACTTTCCCCAGCGCTATTTTCACATGCAATACTTAGCATCTGGACAATCCATGTTTTCCCCTGCCAATGCTCCTTCCCACCCCCCCTTTTTTTTTATTTCACTAATTCTTAAGGCCACCCTGTTGCCTCACTCAGTTACTCTCAGTTTCAACCACCACAGCACATTCTGGAATTATCCCATTATACTAGTCCAGAAATATGCCATAAATTAGAATTCTATTGTGGTCTAATAATTAGCTGCCACCGTGGAAAGAATTTCACACCAGATGCGGGAAGGCGTTTTGATCCTGCCGGGGGGCCTACTTTCTTATTCATTTGCAAATTTCCCAGTTCTTTACAGAAAGGTCGTTCTAAAGCCTACAGAGTCTAGTCTACACAGCTAACTGGGGTCATCATGAGGCTGCAATTAACTTTCAGTGATTTGTTTCTTATCATAATCCTTGCCAAGTAATACTTCTAGTCAGGAGAAGCACCAAAGTTACGCAGTTCCTTTTTCAATCAGAAAAGAGTCTATGTGGCCACCCACCAACTGCTTTGTGAGCATGGCTTTGACAAAGTGTGCAAGTTTTTCAAATGAAATTTACTCCCAAAGATGCAAAGATCCCTGTCCTGTTTTGGATGACAAATGCTTCCTTAGGCACTGGGGAGATCAGAGTGGAGACAGTCATTGTTGTTTGGTTGTTGTTTTTTTTTTTTCCCCAGCCATTCAAACAATTGAATGTATTACCGGGATGACAGGAACATTTAAATGAGAGCTGTACTCACTCTAGAGCAACGAACAAAATGCCCGCATTGTGTATATGTGGAAAAAAAAGCAAATTATGAGATTTGCTTTTCAAGATTTACACACACACAAAGATCTGCAGCATTTGAAATATTAAAAATGGATATTAGATATTAGAATTATTTTTTAGATAAATCTGCTCTCTTTTTATGTTTATATTCAGTGACTTTATCATAGGTGGATATTTCTCTATGAAGGCAGATTTATATTTAACATTTTAATCTTGAATATTTTCTAATTTGAGCACTTTATTAAGTATTGAATTCACACTCCCATGATGTTTTTAAGTTGTCAAATATGTTTAGTTACCTCAAGTTCATTCGAATTCAGTCAATATTATAAATAACAAACATACATCTGCACGGATATAAAACCTATTGCTAACGTGTATATATTTTTATAAACCGTTTTTTTCCTGAGAATAAAAAAGCTATGTTGTAAGCATAGATGATGTTAATGAGAGGCCATGGTTTAGTCTGGTATAATCACTTTTCCTAACCCTTACCATCTCTTCACCTACAATTTAGACAAGTTAACTCACTGAAAAGGAAGACCTGGAAATGCTAGCGGCCTTACCATATGGCATTAAAAGAAGAAACACAGGGACACCTGGATGGCTCAGTTGGTTAAGCGTCTGCCTTTGGCTCAGGTCACGGTCCCAGGGTCCCGGGATCGAGCCCCGCATCGGGCTCCCTGCTCCGCGGGAGGCCTGCTTCTCCCTCTCCCACTCCCCCTGCTTGTGTTCCCTCTCTCACTTGTGTCTCTCTCTGTCAAATAAATAAATAAAATCTTAAAAAAAAAAAAGAGGAAACACGAAGATTTTGATGAAGTATTATAAAAGTATTTTCCCATTTATTTTGCTCAAAATACCATACCCTTTTGAAAGATGCATAATAAAAAATGGATTCTATGAATTTATATAAACCTATGTTCTTTGACCAACTATATTAGACCTTTATTTCAAACATGTATCAGAGCATATGCAAATAAATGTGGTTCAGCTTTCTTTGAGGGTGGCAAGTCAATCTGAACTCTCTTCCCTTTGGAGATTCCGTGCCAATAGTTTTCTTTGTGTTTCCTGCTGCTCCTTGAGGCCCCTCCTTGGACAATCTCCCACCTTTTTTCTTAACAAAAGTAGGCAATATCTTCCAGAAGAGAGATCTATGGTCCAGAAGTTTCTAGATTTCTATGGTTATAGGAATCTTCCCCTCTTTTTCTCAGGGTTCTACTATTAGTGGTGTCCAGAGAGCACAGTATTAAGAGAAACCAGGGAAGAGAAAGAATGTTTCTGGATTGGCTTCAGAAAAATTTTCTTTGATTTCATTTTTCCTTTTACTTGCTGTGGTCTGGAAAACATGACTATTGGCTTTTTGTACGTTTCAGATTGGAATTGTTGCTTCTCTAACATGAAAAGTCTTTCTATATATCAAGAAAACTGAAACAAGAGGCTAAGGAAACAAGAGGCGGAAACAAGAAGCTAAGGAAGCTGTCACAGCTCAAAACCTAACCCAAATGAACTAGCCAGTTGCCTGAGGTGGTACCTCAAAATTAGGCAGTATCTGATGGTGTCATCACTACACAAAATCTTGGCTTAAGCTTTAATAGTTACACAGAGGTGATCAAGATTTGGAAGGACAGACTCATAGTAACCAAACCCCAAAGAGATTGATTTATAAACAAAAGACCAATTAACGAATTTAGGAATTTTGAGAGAAAGGGTCGGTTCCCACGCCTGCCCCCCACCCCCAACCTGGCCCTTTATCTTGTCAAATTGAAGTTCCTGTATTTCTCTTTAAAAGTGATATATGAACATCTTTGTTATGGGCTGAATTGTGTCCCCCTGCACCTCCCAAATTCATATGTTAAAGTTCCAACCCTCGTACCTCGGAATGTGACTGTAGAGTATTTGGAGACTGTCTTTAAGAGGTAATTAAGTTAAAATGAGATTATTTCGGTGGGCACTAATCCAATGACTGGCATCCTTATAAGAAGAGAAAATTTGGACACAGACCATGTAAAGACAGTAAGGAGAAAACAGCCATGTATAAGCCAAGAGAGGCCTTAAAAAAAACCAACTAGCGACACCTCGATCTCAGGCTTCTGATCTCCAGAACTGTGAGAAAACAAATTTCTGTTGTTTAAGCCAACCAGTTTATGATGTTTTGTTATAGTAGTCCTAGCAAACAGATTCAATTGTGGGGGGAAAAATCCAGAAATGAAAAAAAAAAAGGACAACAAAGAATACATATAATCACCTAAATAAACCATGATTACAATATTCAAGTATATCCTTTTATATATTTTTTGGTGCATATATATGGCTGTTTTTAAAACAAAAATGTAATTTTACTAGATATAATTAAAAACTTACTTTTCCACTATTTCTATGTCTATAGAATGCCTTTAAGAGTGAGATAATATTGCATCGTATGATTTTTATCTTTTATTATTTAGCCAAGCCTCTGGCATTGAACAGTTAAGTTGTTTTCAACATTTTCACTCATATAAAAGATCTTTGGTTGAAAGCCTAGTTCTACAACTTTATGACTATGTGGGTTTAGATAATAAGTGATAAATTTTGGGAAAAAGAAGTTCATTAAAAAGCTAGGTCTATCAGTTCTGAAATACATGGACAAAAATCACATAATTTTGTTTAGTATTTTTCTCTTAGAAATATTTTCTTTCTTGGCTGATTAAAAGCTTCAGCACCATATTATGCATCTGGGTCATGTTGCCAAAGCCTGATTGCTTGCACATTATATTAGGATTTATACCCCAGTTTGTATTTCAGAGTCCTCCTCATCACTCAAAAATTTAAAACAGGCAGCTGATAAATTATTAATTCCATTTTTTTAGTTTATGCTTAATCCAAACATTTTCCTTGGGGCCAGCATTCTAATAATATATGAGCACTCATACAACTTAACCTTTACATTTAGGCAGGGATCATGAGCATCTTACTTTGACATAAATTAAATATGTTCAAGTTCTTTTTCACATTAGCAAAAAGAAGGTTGGCCAATAAAGGTGGGGATGAGAAATGAAGAAAAATTATTTGTATCTGATGTGATTGTATTTAAAACTGTCATTACATTCTTAAGTAGCTTTAGCTCAGCTATTAGAAAATTGAAATTTTTTTCATTTTACCTTATTTCATATTTGGAGATTACTTGAAGTTACATGGCATTTTGTCTCATTCTCCTAGAGCAAAATTACAATTTAGTTATCTTTTTAGTAACTAGAAAGGGGGAGGAAAACAGCAGTATATTTTTTACACAGAAGACATGAATAATTCATCTTTTTTCCCCTTTTTTGAGAATAAAATCAGTTTTTAAAAATTCTAGCAGAGTTAACATACAGTGTTATATTAGTTTCAGGCGTATAACATAGTGATTCCACAGTTCTATATGTTAATCAGTGCTTATCATGATGAGTGTGCTCTTAATCCCACCCCTACCTCCCCTCTGGTAACCATCAGTTTGTTCTCTATACAGAATAAAGTATTTTTTTTTAAGATTTTTTATTTATTTATTTGACAGAGGCAGACGCTTAATGACTGAGCCACCCAGGCGCCCCATAAAGTATGTTTTAATTAAAATAAGCAATAAAAATTTAAATTGTAATACTGTAAAACAAGGCAACTTCAATGCTCATCACTCAGTACAAACAAAATTAATGCAAATACTATTATTCCAGGGCCACCCTACTCACAAGAGAAGCGTTAGGAAGTATTTTTTACTTAAGGAATTAAACTGGAATTTAATATAAGTGGAAGGAACTCTATACTTTTTCCATCTTGCTTAATAAAACTACAGTCTTATTTGAAAGGGAGAAAAGCAAGCATTAGAGAGCTCACCTTCTTCAGCTTTTGAGGAAGAGCGTGATGTTTGACGTTACATTGAGAGCAAGGAATCCTCTAAGAAGTGTGAATGTTTCCTTCCGGAAATTAAGTTTGAATGTTCGGTATCAACTGCAAGGTGAAATGTGGTAGGTGCTTATGACTTCAGCACCAGAACTGTGATCTGGCTTGAAAAATCAGAGAAACAAGTGCATTGCACAGAATTCTCCCCAACACATTTTGTACAAAAGATAATTATTTAGTAGAATATATTTTGACTGATTTCTGGTTTCTACATAAGAAAACATGCCATGCAAGTCAGAGCAAAGTTCATATAATCTAATACAAAGGTTCAAGTTAATTACCCTGTCACTAGTCATCACTTATCACAAAGAGCTTTGCTTTGCTCCTGCCTGCTGAATTGCACTTGGATTTTTATTTTGCTCTTTCTAGTCATGATAGATGCTCATTGTTTAAAAATAAATAAATAAAAAGCAAACAGTTCAAAAATGGGAAGAAAAAAGTGAAAATCATGAAAATCCCACCACCTAGAGGTAACCTCTACTCACACATCAGGGAAAATCTCTCTATGCATAAATGTAAATACAGAAATAAGCATGTAAACTTATATGAATGGGATATAGCATAGAAGTTAAAATATACAATGGAATATTATGCAGCCATCAAAAGGAATGAAATCTTGCCATTTGCAACGACGTGGATGGAACTGGAGGGTGTTATGCTGAGCGAAATAAGTCAATCAGAGAAAGACACGTATCATATGACCTCACTGATATGAGTAATTCTTTATTTCAGGAAACAAAAAGAAGGGGGGTGTTGGGGGGGGGGGGGGGGTGGGGGGGGAGGGGGTGGCTGGGTGATAGACATTGGGGAGGGTTATGTGCTACGGTGAGCACTGTGAATTGTGCAAGACTGTTGAATCACAGACCTGTACCTCTGAAACAAATAATATGTTAAAAGAAGAAGAAGAAGAAGAAGAAGAAGGCAGGAAGGAAAGAAGGGGGGGGAAATCGGAGGGGGAGACGAACCATGAGAGACGATGGACTCTGAAAAACAAACTGAGGGTTCTAGAGGGGAGGGGGGTGGGGGCATGGGTTAGCCTGGTGATGGGTATTAAGGAGGGCATGTTCTGCATGGAGCACTGGGTGTTATGCACAAACAATGAATCACGGAACACTACATCAAAAACTAATGATGTAATGTATGGTGATTAACATAACATAATAATAAAAAAATATGGGCTTTGCAGGAGTACCCACTTCACAGGGTATTGTAAGACATGAATGAATTAATAAACAAAGAACTGTGCCTGGAACATAGTAACTGCTCCAAAATATTTGCTATTATCATGTAGGGATACATAGGGAGTTAGGTGGCTAAGGGTCTTGTTGCTGGTCTATCTCTCTCTCCACACACACACACACACACACACACACACACACACACACAAATATGATTTAAATTGATCTGTTAACAAATATGAGTATGACTCAAGATAATACTTATCTGAGTCAAACGAGAAAAGTTGGGTAAGAAGCATCACCTAGATACACATAGGTCAAAGTGTTAGCTTTTTTTTTTGGAGGATACATTGTTGGGTGCTTATTCCATTAAAAAAATACACACATTAAATTTAAAAAGAATACATTGCTGGCATGCTGGCTTCAGGGTCTGTGTTTTTAATCTACCACTACACTGTCAATGGTAATTATGATGGTAATCTATAAAACAATGATAGTTATAATCATTAATAGGTAATACTACTTGCTGCCTTACCCTGCAGCAGGCACTGTCCAAGCACATTACATGTATTAACTAATTTAATCCTCACAAGAACCCCATGAAATAGAAACTATTATCTCCATGTTAAAAATGAGGAAACTAGCATGACAGCATGAAGAGCTTTGTAGACCACTTCCCATCGAAAATTATATAAACTGCAACCATTTAAAGCCTCTGGAAATGGTCCTAAAAGAATATAGCAAGTGAATAAACATTTATGCAAGAAAATCTCTAAAATTCTGTGAAAAAGTCTGTGGTATGTGAACCCAGACCATTCCCTCCCACCTCCTTTCCAGCTCAGCAAGGCAAACACCCCGCTTGATTGGTGCAGTGAAAACACAGGGCTCCTCCCGTTGGAGGGCTTGCTTCTGGAGAGGAGCAGGATGTCAGCACAGTTCATCCTGCACCCAGCTGCTTTTCCTTGAGCTCAAGTTCCAGGTGAGTGTTATGTTGTGCTGCAATGAGAATTGCCTTCTTCTGCCTAGCCCCTGCTAATGGAATGGAGACTCTGCTTTGAGTTCTGTGTCATTGAGAATATTGGGTCCCTGTCAGCCTTGCTTGGGTTCATGAAGTGGGGGTTCCCTGCCAGAAGAGGGAAGTTGAGAAGACCTCAGGCTACTGCCCTTCCTCCGCCTATCACTAAGCAACTGAAATGAGCATGTCAGTCAGAGAGAATTTTGCCATTGTCCCCACTCCCAGATTCAGAGCCCTGGCTCAGAGATTTTGCCTTGGAGAGAAGTAGGCCATAAAACAGACAGCTCCTAATCTCTTCCCAAAGGAACTTTCTTTATTTGCAACAATCTGAAAATAAAATTAAGGAAACAATTCCATTTATAGTAACATCATAAGGAATAAAATACTTAGACCAAATTAAACAAAAGAAATGCAAGTCTTATACTCTGAAAATGAAAAAAAAAGTTGAAAAATTAAAAAGAATACCTAAATAAGTGGGGGGAAACATCCCATCTTCATGAGTTGGAATGCTTAATATTGTTATAATTTGGCAAAATATTCATAGATATAATACCAAAAGCATGATCAGAAACAGAAAAAAAAAGATAATTTGGATTCCATCAAAATGTAAAATGTTTGTGCTTCAAAGGACACCATCAAGAAAGTGAAAAAACAACCCGTGGAATAGCAGAAAATATTTGCAAATCATAGATTTGATAAGGGACTTGTATACAGAATATATAAAGAACTCTTGTAAGTTAATAATAAAAAGACAACCCAACTCAAAAATGAGCAAAGGACATGAATAAACACTTCAAGAAAAATACACAAATGACCAATAAGCACCTGAAAAGATGCTCAGCATCATTAGTCACCAGGGAAATGCAAATCAAAACCATAATGAGAGATACCACTTCACACCCACAAAAATGGCTAGAATCAAAGAATCAGAAAGTAATAAGTATTAGCAAGGACATGGAGAAACCAGAACCCTCATACATGAGAATGTAAAATGGTGTAGTCACTTTGGGAAACAGCCTGGCAGTTCTTTGTATGAGTACACACAGAATTACCACTTGACCCGCAATTCTCCTTGGTATTTGTTCAAAAGAAATAAAAATACACAAAAACTTTTTTTTAAAGATTTTATTTATTTATTTAATAGAGAAAGAGAGCACAAGCAGGGGCAGTGGCAGGCAGAGGGAGAGGGAGAAGCAGGCTCCCCGCTGAGTAGGGAGCCTGATGCAGGGCTCGATCCCAGGACCCCAGGATCATGACCTGAGCTGAAGGCAGATGCTTAACCAATTGAGCCACCCAGGTGCCCCCAAAGGCAGATGCTTTACCGGCTGAGTCACTTAGGTGACCTTGCAAAAACTTATTTATAGCAGCATTATTTCTGAGAGTCAAAAATGTTAATAACCCAAATGTCCATCAATGGATCAATGGATAAACAAATGTGATTTATCTATACAATGGAATATTATTCAGCCATTAGAAGGAATGAAGTACTGATAACTTGCTACAACTCGGATGAATCTTGAAAACATTTTGTTAAATGAAAGAAGCCAGTCACAAAAGGCCAGATATTACATGATTCCATTCATATGAAATGCCCAGAATAGACAAATCTATAGAGACACAAAGTAGATTAGTAGTTGCTTGGGGCTGGGGAAAACTGGGGGGTGGATGGATGATATCTAAAGGGCATGAAGTTTCTTTCTGAGGGTGATGAGAATGTTATAAAATTGACCATAATGATAGTTGCACATATCTGTGAATATACTAAAAACCATTGAATTATACACAAATGGGTGAATTTTATGTGATGGTTAATCTTATGTATCAACTTAAGTAGGCATGTTACCCAGATATTTGGTCAAATATTATTCTGGATGTTTCTGTGAAGGTATTTTTTAGATGAGATTAACATTTAAATCAGTAGACTTTGAGCAAAGCAGGTTACCCTCCATAGAGTGGGTGGACATCATCCCATCAGCTGAAGGCCTTAAAAGAAAAAGACTGACCTCCCCAATCAAAAGAAGGAATTTTGGCAGCAGACCGCCTTTGGACTTGACCTGCAAGTCCTCCCCGGGTGTCCAGCCTGTTGACCTACCCTGCAGATTTTGGACTTGCCCAACTTCTACAATCCCATGAGCCAATTCCTTGAAATAAATCTCTCTCCCTCTTTCTATACACACACATCCTATTGTTGTTGTTGTTGTTGTTGTTTCTGAGAAACCTGACTAATGTATTACAATATAAATTATATCTCAGTAAAGCTGTTTGAAAGAATGAGGAAGCTCGGGCAAAGGGAGGCTAATTAGCTATCCAGATCCCACGGAACAGAAAGCCTTTCTGTCTAGTACTACGGCGCCGCACAGGGTGCGCTATTTGCACCCTTGTTAACTTTGGGCCGGGTGTGGAGCGCTGCTGAGAAGCTTGAGCTAAGTCTAGGACGGCGGTATTGCTGGTGTGGAAAAGGGGGTCCAAATCTGCAGAAGGGACACTGAATGAGAGGGATCAAGCTCTGCAGAAGGGATGATACTCAATATGTCTAGCGACTGGCATGACACAGACATTAGCCTGTTAGGATGGACTCTGGCCATATCCAGCTGGACTGGAAGAGACATTTGTAGCATCTTCGTCTTAGCCCTGACCTCTAGAAGCTTTATTCTCAGGGGCATTCTCCTTTCTCATCATGTGGACGCTTTCTTACTTACTACTTCCCTCACTGAAGTGATTTCGACAACTGATGACCAAAAGACACACATATTCCCAATGCAGTAAGAAAGTATTACTCTAATATGAGAACCATTTTGTAAAGAAATTACACTTTCTAGCTTTTTTGAAACAAATGCACAGAATGTGATATTTTCATGCATCATCATGACCAGAATGTTGGTAGGCTTCTCCAACAAGGCAGATACACTCTCATAGGCCACGGAGATATTTTAGGCTTGCTGCTTATACATTAAATGGCCTTGATGCCTTTCGAGTGATGATACCTGATTTCAAAAAAATAATTTTTCAAGATCTTACTCCTTTTCAGACGGTTACACTTTCAGCTGTTATGGGTACACTTTCGGCTGTTATATTTTTGTTTGGACTGGGTCCTTCTGCTGTTGGGCACTGAGAGATTAGAAACCTAACAGGTTATGATTTTGAGTATGGACCTGAGCTTTAGTTCATGGCTTTTGTGTCACTGACATTGTCCACTCAGGTGCCTTTGCCTTCCTTTTCCTGAATTCCTCTTGCATGTTTTGATAGGTGAGACTTCCAGATAAAACGAATTTGCCTGTAGCTGTGTAGGACTGATGAGCTGATGTTCATCAGCTAGAGCCGATGGTAGAGCCTCACAAGGTAGCAATCCCTTGTCACAGGCACTCCTGATCAGAGGCTAGTTTTACACATACTTTAACTCTGTTTTTGGCCTCTTAAAAGTATTTAATCTTTGGGGGAACTCACTGACATTAACCAAATCCTTCAATGCCTGATTAAATTATGTCCTACACTTATTTAATACATCTTACAGAATACTGCAATGCATAGGATAATATGGTAGTCATGGGAGATGCAACGGCCTCCTGAAATCCATGGAAAAGAGAAAAAGAGAAAAAGATATTGATTTAGTATCTATGGAATATAACCGTATAGCAACCAGTACATTTATGCTTGCTTTACAGGGCTCCCAGAATCAGGGTAAGTGAAGACCAAATAATTAATCGGAAAGTTTTTTGATGTTCACTGAATCAGGGAGACATGATCTCTATAGTCTTCTGGGGCTCATTTATCCAGACCAAAACTTATTCTCGTATTTCTTCTTTCTAGAAACAACAAAATTATAGGATGCCATATATATATATGTCTTTTTTTTACTTATTTATTCATAAGTATTTATTCTTATTTATTCACACACTTATTTATTCACACACACACTTATTTGCTCATTAATCTACTCAACATAGGCCACCATATGTTGATGTGTAATTTGTATGACATCCAAAGGTACTGAGACAAGGGAGAGTTAGGGCCTGAAATTTGGCCTGTGCTCCGTTCACCAAGCTGCTCCCAGTCAGACAGCCACCCCTGAGCTGGGCACCTTATTCTGATCCATCTCTCCAGAGAGAATGCCTTTAAAAATCTGCCTACTCAGAAGTCAGTTTGTACAATCTACAGTCCTATGCTTGAGCTTAGATATGTCTTCCCCTTAAATGAGCTTGATACCTAGCAGAACTTGAGATATTCTTTCTCTCCTTTATACAGTGTTGAATAAACCCTGATGTATCTGTCCTAGTCCACCTCCCTTTTGTTCAGTATTCCTTATCAATTATCAAAAGGTTGCCACTCCATGAACTCATTAATTTTAATAGGCTGCAGATAGATGACAATTTGTTTTACCTGAGTTCCAGTCTACACTGATGTTTTAAGGTGATGTATACTCTTAGCTGAGCCTTCTGGGAGAGGTCATAATCAGTGACATTTCTAAATAATTTAACACAGGGGATCACTTCTCAGAAGGCATAAGTGTAATGTGGACTGCAACTTCAGAAGGATGCAGCGGACCCAAATTCTGGAGTCTATTTGAGGCTGCTAGCTTCCTAGGCCTTGACAAATCATCACCCTTCACCCCAAATTCCCCATAAGGGGGGAAATTACAGGTTTTCAGCAACATCTCTGTTGAGTGACTGCTTAGCTGCTATAATAGTTCCTTTCACCTTTAGAAGCAAACTATTCCATCTTTGAAACACTCCCTTAGGATTTAATTCCCCCTTTAAATATGCCATGATACGGGGATGTGGAGAAAGGGGAACCCTCCTACACTGTTGGTGGAATGCAAGCTGGTGCAACCACTCTGGAAAAGAGTATGGAGGTTCCTCAAACAGTTGAAATTAGAGCTACCATTCGATCCAGCAATTGCACTACTGGGTATTTACCCCAAAGATACAAATGTAGGGATCCAAAGGGGTACATGCACCCCAATGTTTATAGCAGCAATGTCCACAATAGCCAAACTGTGGAAAGAGCCAAGATGTCCATCGACAGATGAATGGATAAAGAAGAAGTGGTATATATATACAATGGAATATTATGCAGCCATCAAAAGGAATGAGATCTTGCCATTTGCAACGACGTGGATGGAACTGGAGGGTGTTATGCTTAGTGAAATAAGTCAATCAGAGAAAGACATGTATCATATGACCTCACTGATATGAGGAATTCTTAATCTCAGGAAACAAACTGAGTGTTACTGGAGTGGTTGGGGGTGGGAGGGATGGGGTGACTGGGTGATAGACATTGGGGAGGGTATGTGCTACGGTGAGCACTGTGAATTGTGCAAGACTGTTGAATTACAGATCTGTACTTCTGAAACAAATAACGCAACATATTTTAAGAAAAAAGAAAAAGAAGATAATAGGAGAGGAAGAATGAAGGGGAGTAAGTCGGAGGGGGAGACGAACCATGAGAGATGATGGACTCTGAAAAACAAACTAAGGGTTCTAGAGGGGAGGAGGGTAGGGGGATGGGTTAGCCTGGTGATGGGTATTAAAGAGGGCACATTCTGCATGGAGCACTGGGTGTTATGAACAAACAATCATGGAACACTACATCAAAAACTAATAATGTAATATATGGTGATTAACATAACAATAAAAAAATTTAAAAAAATATGCCATGATGCACTTATTGTGTCTACCTCTATTGGTCCTTGACCTGTTTCATGGGATACGTGCAGGGCAGGTCTAAGTGCAAATCATCTTGAAATGTCTCTAAGTAATTGAAGATTTTGAAATATACCCTTCTATATATGCTTTCCCCCAAACGTCTCTTCTTTCAATAGATATTAAAATTAATAGGTAATTTAAAAAATATTAGCTTTAGAGAATATTCTATTAAATCGTATGAATTAAATATATACATATTTCCTAAGAATAGGCATTTCAATAATTTGAACTATTAGTAAAAAAAAAAGGTAAAAGGAGGAGCACCTGGGTGGCTCAGTCAGTTAAGCATCCTACTCTCGATTTCAGCTCAGGTCATGATCTCAGGGTCGTGAGATCAAGCTGTGCATGGGGCTCTGTGCTGGGTGTGGAGCCTGCTTAAGATTCTCTCTCTCCCTCTCTCTCTCGCTCTCTTTCAAAAAAAAAAAAAAAGGGAAAGGAGAGTCAACAAGCTTCTGTCTAAGGCATTGACATTATGTCAATCTAAATTATAAAATTAGTTCTATAAATTAGCTCTACACATGTGCATAAGATGTTATTCACTGGGTCACTCTAAACAAAGGAATAAAAAGATAACACAAATTCTTGCACTGAATACCTGTATAAAATACAAGGCTTAGATAGACAGTTAATAGCATATTTGAAACTTTGTTTCTTCTCCATTAATTAGCAATTAATGTGCACCCCTCAGAGAGAGAGAAGAGTTCTTTTTTTTTTTAATTCTTTAATTTAAGAAACTTTCTCAATTTCCATCACCGGGAAATTTTGCTTCTTTTATCTGTAGAACTCTATACATCTGTGCTTCTCATCTTGTGATATTGCTGAGAGAAATATGACCCAATTCACATATTATCCTTCAAAATAATTACACGAAAAGCAATGTTTGTGATTTGTATCAAACTACATACTTTTACTTTCATTGGCATAACACATTTAACAGCTTGTCAATACTACTGGGAACTCATGTGAACAGTATCTTGGCATATGGGGTAAATCTGCATAAAGTCATTTGACTTTATTATCAACATTTTCGGGGGCACCTGGGTGCTCAATTGGTTAAGCGTCTGCCTTCGGCTCAGGTCATGACCCCAGGGTCCTGGGATCGAGTCCCACATCGGGCTCCCTGCTCAGTGGGGAGACTGCTTCTCCCTCTCCCACTCCCCCTGCTTGTGTTCCCTCTCTCTCTCTCTCTAATAAATAAATAAAATCTTTAAAAAATTTTTGAAAAAAATTTCAGAGTCAGTTATTAACACAAATCATACCAAATGGGATTCACACCAATTCTTCAGTCTCATTCCTTCTGTAGGTTAGCAGAACTTGGCAGCACACTAGAGTTCCTTAGGAAGAAGAACCTTCTACACGTGGCTCTATTCAACTATGAGAAACATGCTGGAAGAGAAGATGCAATTGTATTGTTTTTCTTTGTAAAACCTTTCTTTTTGTTACAAAGATTGATTGTATATTGCAAAAGCAAGGACGTAATATATTCTGGTTCTGAATTCCAAAATAAAATATGAATTCTTTAGTTATTTGGTATCATTTGTTAAGATTGTTGTTAAATGACTATATGCACAAAAAGATGTTGCAAATAAATTTGCCTGTGTAGTCATGCTCCCAAGTGGAAAGTTACACTTTTTTTTTTTTTTTTTTACTAAAACTTTGGCTCAATGTGTATAAATATTTGGAAATGTTCTTTTGTTGCACCTTTCAAGCCAAGATTACAATCACCACTATATTAAAATAATTAATCACCAAAGCCTGTAAGGTTGCTAAAACCCTTTTGGATAGCCAAACGCCTTTGTCTGGGATATATTTATCATTTAAATTCCAAAAGTCCTGGTTCCCACTTACAGTGCTCTGAGTATCACAAATCCAGTAAGTTAGTTTCCATGTACTCTGTGGTCTTGTGGCAGGAACAGATAAATAGTGTCTTCATTAGCCACACTGTACCTTTGGTCCCTCCAAGCCTGTGGGAGATTGTTACCAGATGGGTGATGTTTTGGGGTCTAGTTCTTCTGTCAATGGAAGGAGGAATCACATATTTCATGTTGGATGATGTGACATATTCTAGCAGATGCTGTCTTTTTCCTTCTACAGATGCTTCTGATTTAATTCGTGTATTAGGATAAGCCTATACTTGCTGCTTTCATGGTGGGGATGTCAGAAATTCTTTCTGAAGTTAGGAGATGAAAGCCTGAAAGAATGGTTTTAATCTCTAGGTTTGTTTACCAGAGGAGGATATTATGAGAAAATACATTCTGTTCATCATCTTCACACCCTATATATTCTTGGGAAGTAGAATAAGAAAACACTCTCAGTCTTGCTAATACCCTCATTCTATTCTTAGATGTTAACAAGCAAGATGTGGAATATAAATGGCGGAACTGCTAACAAAAACAGGGTTAAGGTCCTTAATAGCAAATAAATGACTGGAACAAAGCTCCCTAAACCATGTTTGTTCAACTCTGAAATCTTCCAATGGACAGACAGCACCTTCTTGCAGGGTCATCTGCAGCCCAGATGCTGGAGCAGTTAACATCTCAGCACAGCTGCCCCTGGGGTTCTAGCAAACTCTCTGATATATGTGAAGCGTGAGTGATGTTGCTGTTCTCCACCTTAACAAATGGGGGTAAAGGGGAGTACACCTTTGGTTGCAAAATAAGATTTTCTATGGGAAGAGGGGTTGGAGATAGGATGGGGGAAAGAGGTGAGTCATGTGAGGGAGAGGAAAGTGATTGACAGTTGCTTATCCATCTCTCTGTCCAGTTTACAGCTATGATTTAAAGGCAGAACGGGGGTGCCTGGGTGGCTCAGTCAGTTGAGCGTCTGACTCTTGATCTCAGCTCAGGTCCTGGTCTCGGGGTCATGAGTTCAAGCCCCACGTGGGGCTCCACGCTGGGCATGAAGCCTGTTTAAAAATAACTGAATAGAAAAATAAAGGCAGAATTGAACTGAATGTGCACAAGTAGATGTAGATTGACTATGTGGAATTAGGTCCTGGCTCTGCTCCTTACTGTCTGTGTAACCTTAGGAAAGTCGCTCAACTCCACACAGCCTGAGGTTCCCCGTTTCCATTCCTAAAATTGAGAAATACGTATTTTAAAATCAATACATTCTAATTGTAAAGAAAAATACATGAGTACATAAAAAAAATAAGAAAGTCCAGCAGCGTCCACAGGCACACACATATCTAACACATTTCTAAGAGGTAGTTACTGCTAGGATTGGTTATATCTTTCTGTCCCTTCAGGTATAAGTTGGAGATAAAAATAAATGCACCAGAGTATCAGTGAGAATCAAAAGGAGATAAAATATGTAAAATGTTTAGGAAGTTTCATCTTTCTTTTCCCTTGCTCTCTGCTTCCGTTTTTCTAACTTCACTCATTTTACTTAATCTGATGCTTGCTTACATTCAGACCAATTCTGAAGCCCACAGTACAGTGCTAAGTCAGATGATGCCAAAAACAGCCCAGTATTTCCATGTCCTAGTACCACAAACATTTATTTCTAACCCGTGGGTCTGTGGTTGAGTTTTTAGTTGTTCAAGGGTCTGCAGGCTGGCTGGGCGTGGCTGTTTCAGACTACAGCTGGGTCACGTCTCAGACCTCTCCATCTCACTTCTTGGGGACCCAAGCTAAGTAGTGACAGCTACAGCAACCTGGGCATTTCCTCTCATGGGGGTGGGCAGAAGATTAAGGTGGGGGCAAGGGAAAACATGTGATTGCAGAATTTTGTGGAAGATAAAGATACATAACCAGATTTTTAAGTAAGTTCTGTTGTATAATGAAAGGCCCCCTTTCCCCCACACTGCCCACAAAAAGGTGACGTACTCATCTCACTGCTGGATTTTCTTTAAGAGAGCAAATATAAGTGCTAAGATCTATTCCCAGACTGATGTCAGTGAAGAACAGAAGCTGCTTGGGAAGACAAGAAGCCACTAAATTAAATATGAAAATGAGTAAGATGGTGTCAAGGATAACAGAGAGGTTTCTAATATGGAAGGATTGCCACTAAGCAAAATAAGAGATAGAGGCGGGGAGTGGGTGTTTGGGGGAAAGAGAGTGATTTAGAGCCAGTGGTAGGGATATAGTGGTCCCCAACAATGCAGAAATGAAGAGGGCAGGGTGATAAGGAGACATATGCTAATCGAGGGAGGAGGAGGTAGCTTGGATTGCTCAAACTAGTCTTGGTTCTTTTCCTTTCCAACTTCAAAAAGAAAAAAAAAATAGAAAGGATGGGAGAATAAATGATATTAGTTGCAGATGATCAAAAGGAGAGGATTAGATATTTTTAAAAACTTGTATTGGACAACCACTTCCCAATTTTAAGAACAGTGTAATCTGTTATATTATTTTTATCCCGTGCTTATAGAGAAATGAGCCAGGGAAAAGAGTATGGCCTCTTCTACTAGCTGACTCCACGGCCACCACGATTCAAAAGGAAGTTTCTCAGTTGTGTGATCAAGACAGTAACTATGGCAATCTTTTCTTCTCCCCCAAATTGTAAAAATAATGGTAAAAAAAAAAAATCGAAGTATCTTACTTAGGACATGCCTTTCCCCCTATTTGACCACTTTGTAATAGCCTGGAAAAGTCAGTTTCATCTTGGGATATTTTATGTAATGGATAGTCTATGAATGATATTTCGAAAGAGCCTACTTTGAATTGCATTGTTCTCATAAATTCCAGATCTATGTTATAAACACACACACACCCAGCTTGTCCTTAAATTTGCAAAAAGGTAAAAATAAACTAATATATTGGACATTAGACAGCTGTTGCCTTCCAGAATCACATTAGGTATACTTAAGAGACACCTGGGTGGCTCCAGCTCTTGATCTCAGCTCAGGTCTCGATCTCAGGGTTGTGAGTTCAAGCTCTGCTTTGGAACGTACTTTTAAAAAAGCTCCCAGCATGGAGCCTACTTAAAAAATTTTTTGAATCATTTTTGGTATTACAATTGGGTTTATTCTAACTCAGTTGTCAATCTCCCATTGTATTATGAACGATTGCCTTATTTAAGATATCTCTTCTAGAATGATACATTTACTAGAGTTTTCTCTAATTCCTTTTCTTTTCCTCTCAGTTTCTCACATTTAGTCAATTACAGTCAGGGATAGCTTAAAAAAAAAGATCTCCCACTGAAAAGGTAAAATACTCATTTGCTTTCTCTTTGCTTTTTTTATATATAAAAACATCCATTGAAATGACCATAGTGCTCATAAAACTGACCCAAAAGAAAACATTTCTTGTCTGGTTTAAAAATCTCTATAGGAGCATTTTCAAGTACATAGATTACAGTATGGGGAAAGCCACATGGCTCTCTCTAGGGTAGGAAAACTTAAATCTTTATTCATTCTACTCATCTTATTTCCACTTAAAACAACTTTGATTGTCAACCTAGTTGAAATACAAATTTAAGATTCAGCATTTTAAAAAACAATTTTCAAAGGACTTATATCCCATTCCACTTCTTCAGATGAATGGAATTTCAGAGGAGGCTGTATGAAGGGAGAGAAAGTCATAAATATTTCTCAGATTTAATTATTTCAAACCCAATTTCGCATTCTTACTTACAGACAACACCTTTAAAACAGACTTGTACTCAATTTCCACCTAGAACACTGGAAGTTGCAGTTTTTCACCAAATTAGAAGCTACTTTTAGGACTAATTTAATATGTTTTATAATCAATCAAGCAACTTTAGAGCTTACTATCTGTAGTGAGTATTCAACAATTATTCAGAAAGATGGTGTCTATTATTCCCAACAGCAGGAGGGAAAAATGTAATCCATTAGTTCATCTTTAAATTAAGGTAAGCTGTTAGGCCAAAACTCTAAGTAAGTAGGGCTTGTGAGTATGACTGATGAAAACAAGAAACAACATTCATCATTTTGATTAGAAAAAGAATAGCATCACTTCAGGAACAAAACTGAGCTATTTCTTTCCACTGGCATTAATCAAGAACATTAAGTAATTTTTCTCCAGGGTATTTACTGTTATTTACATTCAGAGTTATGCTCAACAAAACATCCACTATTACAAAATAAAGATAAAATACTCCCAGGTTTTTAGAGATACTGAAATATCAGAAATAGTAAATGATGCTTTACTTCTATAATGTTATAGCTTTTAAAAGGTCTCACATACATTATTTCATTTAACCCTTGAAAGGATCTCTTTCAGGCAAAATTATTATTAACCTCTGCTCAGAAAGGTGCACTGTTTATCCAGATAATAACTAGCAGACTTTGTTTGATTCTAGGGCTTTGGATTTCAAAACCTGTGCTAGTTCTGATTTATCACTTTGCATTCCTGATTTTATGAACAGACTTTCCCATCAACCACAATAGTAGGTTAAAAAAGATAGCCATAAAACAGGATAATTTATACTTGGTAATTTTTTGTATCCTTAATGCTCAGCAACGAACAGTTGACCCAACATTAAGTCATATTTCTGTGATTTTTTAAAAAAATCATGAAGGTCCTTTGGGGTGCCTGGGTGGCTCAGTCAGTTAAGCGGCTGCCTTCGGCTCAAGTCATGATCCCAGGGTCCTGGGATCGAGCCCCGCATTGGGCTCCCTGCTCCGCAGGAATTCTGCTTCTCCCTCTCCCACTCCCCCTGCTTGTGTTCCTGCTCTCCCTGTGTATCTCTCTGTCAAATAAATAAAATCTTAAAAAAAATTTTTTTAATCATGAAGGTCATTTTATTTGTATATAATTAACCGCAGTTAATTATTAAATATGTAGTGAGGTGGGATAACTAAATGTTAGAAAATTTCATTCATTTATTCATTTAACACACATACATTTCTCACAATCTGTTCAATGATCTCTGTATTAAATACTGGGGATATAGGGTGCATTAAGAAATACTTCCTTTTCCTAAGGAGCTTATAGTCTTCTGAAACCAAGGCAGGTAAATCAAAGATAGCTGGATTAGGGTTCATGGAGATATTCACTGTGTCATTGATGCACAGAAAAAATTGATACAGTATATTAAAATCGAGACTTATTGATTAAGAAGGTGACCTGTGGGATAAACTTTTTAAGACTGAACTGAAAAAGGGCAGAGTGATTGGTAGGGAGGCCTAAAGCAGGATGACTCTCCCCCAGACACGCTGGTTCACTTGAATCATGTGATCTGACATTCCTCCTGGAGTCAGCCACTAGAGCCAATGAGGACAATCAGGGATTGAGGGTGGCTCAGGCGTCTTTCTTCGGCTCAGGTCATGATCCCAGAGTCCTGGATCGAGCCCCACATTTGGCTCCCAGCTCAGCGGGGAGTCTGTTTCTCCCTTTCCCACTCCCCCTGCTTGGGTTCCTGCTCTCACTCTCTCTCTCCCTCTCTCTGTCAAATAAATAAATAAAATCTTTAAAAAAGAGAAAAGAAAAACAGAGGTGAGTGAGGAGAAGTTGGGAGCACAGTGTTCATATGGACAGAATTTCCTTTCCTTCCCCTTTGGAGAAGGAAGGAAAAATAGGCCGTAACTTCCAACAGAAGGAAAGTGCAATGCAAAGAAGCTCCGAGGGAGCCTTTGTAAGGACTAGGGCTGCTTGGCCAGAGAGACTGGCATCTCACTGCCTGCCTGGACATGTATGTAGGACATGGACTTACTGATTTTCCCATCTGAGCCTCCTTGAACACAAGAGCAGGCGGATTAAAGGAAGATGTCCGGGCCTCGGGGAGGGTGTCTCGGGAAGCAAGGAACAGCCTGTGAGCATAAGAACATGTGCTGCTTGCAGACAAATGAGATCCTGCGGAAGATGGCTTGGGCCAGCCGTCCAGTGCCAGACCAGCAGAGCCAAGTGATGGCAGGGGCAGCTGAGCAGTAAGGGGCTGGCGGTGTCCTAACACCAACACCACCAGGAAGCAGGTAGAAGGGCCCCAGGTTCACAGCTGGCAATTGTCAAGTTAGATGTGCCCCCACCCACCCCCAAATCCCACCCCCCATCCCCCCCACCCTCACCCTAAGGCTGCTGATGGGCTTAAGCGTTTGGATTTCATCAAGAGAAGGGCCCCATGACCTGTCACTGTTGGCCGGGGCAGCAGCGACCATTAGCAGAAAATTAAAGAGGGTCCATAAGGAAGAGACACTGGTTTATCTCCCTCTTACCTGCCCCAGCACACTGGGGAGGGGCTGGAGCCAAGAAATAGGAGACAAAGGAAGGGTCCCAGAGGCAGACCCATCAGGTCCCCCTTTCCATTTTAAGGTGAGTGAGGAGTAAAAGAGTAAATGACTGTCTCTAAACCACAAAAGTGATGGGCCCTGTAGGAGGGAAGCAAAAGAGATGTAAAAGACAGAAGCTCTAACTTCTACAGTGGAGAGATTTTAAACAATCAGGAGTAGTAAGGAAGTCAGTAAATGTGTATTTTGGAATTTTCTGTCCAGTGGGTTGGGGAAGTCTGAGATAGGATCATCGAGGAGAGTGACTGGAGAAAGCAAAATCCAGTTCCAGTGATGCCTCCCCTAAACAGTGAACAGTGATACAGCTAGATGTATGGAGAAGGGCAGGAGACAGGCCTAGGGAGGTGAGCAGGGGTTAGGACAATTCCGGGTTACAATGCGCTAACTAAAGAGAACTTTGGAATGAAGCTATGGGGAGCCATTCAAAGGTTCTAAATAGGGAAGTCATATAATGAGTGTAAAAAATACCCTCTGGCAGTAGAGGAAACACTTTGCAGGAAAGCCAGGCTCATCTAGTTTAGGAAGGTTTAGAAATGACAATAAATAAAACACCCTTAAAAAATCCAGTATAGGGGCGCCTGGGTGGCTCAGTCATTAAGCATCTGCCTTGTGCTCAGGTCATGATCCCAGGGTCCTGGGATTGAGCCCTGCATCGGGCTCCCTGCTCAGCAGGAAGCCTGCTTCTCCCTCTCCCACTCCCCCTGCTTGTGTTCCCTCTCTCGCTGTCTCTCTCTCTCTCTGTCAAATAAATAAATAAAATCTTAAAAAAAAAAATCCAGTATAATTAACATACATTAGTTTCAGATGAACACTATAGTGATCCAATGATTCCATATGACACCCGGTACTCATCACAGCAAGTGCCCTCCTTCATCCCCATCACCTATTTCCCCAACTCTCCCCACCTCCCCTCTGGTAACCATCAGTTTGTTCTCTAGAGTTAAGAGTCTGTTTTTATGGTTTGTCTCTTTTTACTTTGTTTGTTTGTAAAATACCATTTTTGTTAAGGAATGCCTAGGTCACTCTTGGCGACTATATCAACACATTACAATATTTTCTTCTCAATGTACAACAATCAGCACAAACCTAATGACAAAATAGTTTCCTATGTCTTTAAGTACAGATCTGTTCAAAGCTACATAAAGATCCTTTTAGAGTCTTCACACTGAAGCAATTTAGGATGCTAAACTGTGTTAATCTCTCTAAATCCCATCTTTTACCCCACCGCTGACCTGAAAATATTCAGTAGAATGTAGTCCTTTAGAGAGAAAACTCCCCAAAGGTGTTTCCAAAAATTCATTAACAGTATGGTCATAGTTAAAAATGTTCTTGAAAACTGAATGCCAAGTAGAAAAACATTTCTAATCAACATTGCTGAACATGGACATTTTTACCTCATTAGCTAGTCACTGGAAGCTAAAAACTGAACCTCGTTCCAATTTTTTTTGCTTTAGGGAACATAGAATATGTTGGTGAAAATTTGACTGAGAAAATGGGAGATTTTTTTAACCCAGTACATTTAGGAAAATATATGACCGAGTGTGTTATATGTTGCACGTGTCATTAAAACTGCCTTAAGTTAGGACACAGGAGAAGAAGAGGACGCCTACTCAAGCCAGCAACTGATGGTTTCATTTAAACTCTCCTGTCGGGGCGCTGGGGTGGCTCAGTCGGTAAGCATCTGCCTTCGGCTCAGGTCATGGTCCCAGGGTCCTGGGATGGAGCCCCACATCAAGCTCCACATCGAGCCCCACATCAAGCCCCATATCAGGCTCCCTGCTCAGTGGGAAGCCTGCTTCTCCCTCTCCTACTCCCCCTACTTGTGCTCTCTCTCTCTCTCCTTCTCTTGGCTGTGTCTCTCTCTGTCAAATAAATAAATAAAATCTTAAAAAAAAAAAACAACTCTCCTATCTTTACCTGGGGTTCCTGTGGTAAAAGAAGGTGAGACAAACTTATCTTTCTTTTCATCTAACTCTAGAATATTATGCCATTTATTTGTGTTTTTTATTTCAGTTTAGCAGACAAAAAAATAAATAAATAAATCCCCAAAGAATAAATATCTAAAATTTAATCTGATGGAACGTGTTTTAGTTATGGAACATAGTAAAGAAATGAAGGTATTTCTTTTTATAAGGTTAAAATATAGTAGAAAGACCAAAATTAAAACAATTAGGGACTGCAAATTAAATCACTGTTCAAAAAAAAAAAAAGCCAAAAGTCTTAGAACTCAAAGTGTGCTCTTCGACCAACAGCATCATTAGAATCTCCTGGAAGTTTATTACAACTATAGGATCTCAGGCCTCATCCAAGACTTGCTGAATTAGAATTTGCATTTTAACAAGACATCTAACCAATTCTTATGTACCCTGAATTTTGAAAAGTTACAGAAAGTCCTGTTGAATGCCTTAGATAATTCTAATGAATGGTTTCTACCACATGACTTATGAAGTTAATTTAGCCCAAACCTGTTATCAAGTAGGGACACATTCTTTTTTTCCTTTCGGATAGCTAAAACAAGCCTAAATTTGCTTTGTATATATTTCGTTCTCAAATTTCTAATATATTAATACCTTTATTTATGGGAACCAATTTTGTTTTGCCAAATAAAAGGAGTCCAATCAGCTGATTTGAGAAAAAGGATTTCTAGAAATAAACACCCTGGTTTGAAAAGCACCTTCATAAATTAAAAGTTTCATTCTCATTATTGAGAGCTAGCCCTGGCATGTTATAACGACATTCTTTCTGTCAACTGTGCTTATTTTGGGTGGGGGGGGCAAGTTTGAACAATAACCATTCACTTGCTTTTATTACTGCTTACTCTCTCTTTTAACAGTCGAGAGCGCCCCTTCTTAAGGGGACACCTCGGATAGTAGAAAGTCTGGGAGATGGGGATAGTCCATTTGCACTCTGTGATTTCAAAGACCGAAGACAAACATTAAGAAAAATCACAGATGAGAGATGTGATCATGAAGATAATGAAGAAAGAATGGGACAAGAAATGTCACCTGGGAAATGTCAGAGATGGCATATTGTGAACAAACTCAATGCATAAAGCTGCTTAAAAATAAAGCTGTTTTGTGGCATCTGGGTGGCTCAGATGGTTAAGTGTCTGCCTTCGGCTCAGGTCATGACCGCAGGGTCCTGGGATCAAGTCCTGCATCGGGCTTCCAGCTGGGCGGGGAGCCAACTTCTCCCTCTGCCTCTGCCTCTCTCTCTCTCTCTCTCTCTGACTCTCATGAATAAATAAAACATTAAAAAAAAAAATAAAGCTGTTTTCCTAGGTGCTATGTGCTACATCATCTTATAAGTTTTACTAGACAACTTTTATTCTGAATGGTAGTTTTGTGGTTATAAAACTACGAAGCAAAACTTGCATTGTAGTCTTTGTTTATAAACAGAGTATAGCAACTTTAGCTTTGAAAATGCCAAGTGTTATCACTCACTACAGTTTATTCATTCAGTCCTACATTCATTTCTTCAGTAAATCTTCATTGAGTAAACTATGTTCCAGGGACCGTTCCAGATGCTCAGAATAAATTGGTAAATCAAACAAAGACCACTGTCCTCGAGGGGCTTGTGTTCTGATGGGAGAAAGAGGGATATAAAAATAACGTATAAACAAAATACATAAATAGTTGCTAGAGGATTCTATTATCAACTAAATTGGCAATCCACTTCCTTTCAATTCCACACGCATTGAGAATAAGTGTGTATAAACAGTGAAGGGAGGAATATGGACCGACAGGACCAGACAATGGAGAAACCAGGAGTTGCTCTCAAAGAACAGTAACTGAGTGAAGGGGAAACAGCGGGAACACAAGTAAATATTATAAAAGGCAGATTCTATCAAGCAGTAAAAAAAAAAAAAAAAAAAAACATTACAAAGGGTTTCAGGGGACTTAAGGGAAGGAATTTTTTATTTAAATAAATGAAATGACAAGAAATGAGGAAATGGAATATTCCACCAGAGAAAGGAAGTGCTAATTTTAAAGAGCTTAAATAATAGATATGACAAGTTGCGCTTAAAGAAAATATTTCAACTGTGTAACAAAAAAAAACATTTCCCAAGTTGAAGAATATATTTTAAAAATCTGGCTGATTTCAAAGTTCAAAGAATGAAAGCTCTGAGCTTTGGCTAATCCAAAAGGAATATTTATATAAGGTTTTGTAAATGGCCGGTATCCTTGTTTTGAGACGATTTCCTTTCCGTTATGTACCTTCTACGTTCGCTGTTGGTATCACTCAGCAACTGTGTTTTTGTGAAGTGTAAATTCAAGTTCAAATTTAATTTTCTTAGTTGGCTTAGAAGTTGTTTCATTTGTTAGTGAAATCACTTTTGAAATACAGGGCACTGTTAGGTAAAAGTGGAGACTGTAGCAGTTTTAAGCTGCCAATCAAATAGAAAACCAAGGTCTAAGAAGATAAATCAGCAATAAAGGCCTCCGTTGTTAGGCTGATGTTTTCTTAAGGGCTCCAAGAAAAGATGAATTCACTCTGATTCTCTTAAGAAACGGGGCTTGCCTGATTCTTTTCTTTTCTTTTTTTTTCCGCTAAGCAACAGATGGAGAAACAAGGAAAGTCAGTGTAGGAACCATGGAGAAAACTCAATGTGCACAGGAAGAGTACAGAAAGACTTTCTGAATTCCAAGAGGCAACAAATGAAACAATAAATATGAGGGCAATGTAAAAATGGTATTGAGTAGGGGGTGCCTGGTTGGCTCAGTTGGTAGAACATGTGACTCTTAATCTCAGGGTCAGAGTTCAAGCCCCAGGTTGGGCGTGGAGCCTACTTAAAATAAAAATGGTATTGAGTATTAACAGTTAACTTTTATATGGTGCTTCACAGTTTACAAATGTTTTTCACATGCCATAAGGTATCTAAATCAAAACTACTTTCATTAATCATTAATTATCTCTTAATCACTATTCATAAAATAGGCTCAATTTAATTCCACTGTCACTTGTGGCTAAGGCTTGAACTGTAGCTGTTTCGAGTTCTTCCTTGGGATGGAAGGACGGAAAGAGACTCTGAACTGCCTCATCCATAAAATCTGATACCATGCAATAATCTGTGGAGCAGAAAAACAAATGAATATGCAAAAGTTCTTTCAATTGCAGAAAACCTAGCCCAAACGGATTTCCACCAACATGCCTCCTGCTCTCTGGTCCATTTAAAGGTAAGTCTAGAACTGAGTTTAATTGTCTAGTCTCCCTGCGTTGGGCCACGTTTCCCCTCAGAACCAATAGCTATAGCCAGGCAAAGGACCCCAAATGCCCTTAAATTGTCTAGGCTAAACCCAGGTCAAATGCTCCTTCCCTGGAGCTAAAATAGAAGGTACAGAGGTAGAATTAGCATTCTATTGCTGTAAGAAGGGAGAATAACTCGCAAAACAACACATGTCTACTATAAGTAAGGAGCAAAATGTTGCAAAGAAGAGGGTTTCATACCTTGCTACTGGGTTCTTTCCAGGGCTAGTCTGTTCCTTCTCTAATCCAAAAAGCTCCCTGTGATCTATGAAACAAATTTCATACCTCTTGCCTGATGTTTTAGGTCCTTCCCAACCTGGTCATGCCAATTTATCTAACTATTCCTATCTCCAGCCCAGCAGAACTGTTCTGGCCCTTTATTTTTGCTGCTTTCTTTATAAAATGCTTTTTCTTTGCATTTCTGCCTGTCTTAAGTATACTGATAGTAGAATAATTGAAGCAAATGCCATGTGGTTTTATAAAGGTGAAAGTCTGTCCTCCTTTCGATACCCAAAACTGTAAACCTCGTACATAGTACCCACCCCATTCTACCTGAGCCACAGTTATTTCTGGATCTATCTACCAGAATCTCTATTCCTCACTGAAGGTGGGGCTTAGATCTCAAACATCTTTGCTACCTGAGAAACAAAGAACCTTACACTCAATAATATGGATTTTTAAAAAAAATAACCACAGAATATTCAGGAAAAAAGCAACTCATCCTAGGTCTTCTCTATTTAGGCAGAATGGTTTTTTGTTTGTTTGTTTTACATTGGAAACAAAGTTTTAGCAAATCAATAATTCATTTGTTCACTCAGCCTTTCATTTGTTCAAGCTTGGACCACTGCAAACTGTGCCAGGTACTATGCAAGGTGATAGAGACATGAAATTAAATGGCTTCATTCTCTTCCTCAAGGAACTCCTGGCTTACATGGAAAGATACACGAGTAATTACAGTCCAATGGAATAAGATGATGTGGGAACACAGAAGAGTAAAGGATGAATTATGTCACAAAAATTCTTACCGATCTTCACAGAAAAGAAAAAAAATTTGAGTTGGAAAGAAAGGGGCAGGAGAAGAGCAGGCGTAAATAAAATCAAAGAAACAAGTTGTGTTTAGAAGTTGTGACAGTTTATTGTAATCAGTGTTGAGTCGATTTAGGGGTGCAGAGGAAAATGAGGTTGGGAAAATTTATCAAAGCCAGCTAATAGAAGGCTGTATGTTATATTCCAGTCACATGTTCTACCAGCTGAGCCAGCCAGGCACCCCCTACTCAATGGAAGGCTGTATGTTATATACATTTCATCGTGTAGATAATTGAGCATTAGCCAAAATTTGAGGCTGGGGATTGGTATCAGATTTACACTCTAGAAGGTGACATAATAAGGATGGACCAGGAGTGAGAAAGAGACCCTGGAAGATGGTTAGAAGGCGAGTATGACTGAAGATTCTAGCCTGGAAAACAGGATACATTTTAATGTCACCATCATTCACTGAGGCAAGGAATATTAAAAATAACAGACTGGGTGGATAGAAAAAAAATGATCATGTTGACTTTGAGATTCATGGAACCTTTAGGTGGAGGTATCTAACAGATGAAATACACAACTAGAAATCATTACTACTTTACGTATTTCACCACTGGTTATGGGCCTAATAAAAATCAAAATGTTTTAAGGGTAAAACATAAAAGTACACAGTATTAAATGCAGTAAAAAATCTTGTACAATGAAAATTATTATTGTACACTGTCAAGGTAGATAAAAATACACTTTGCCATTTGGCTCAGTTGGTTTACATTTTTTTTAAAAAATGGGGAAGGAGATTAATAAACTGATGACTAAAGTGAATAACTTTTCATGTAAGTTTGATCCAAGGACTGAATGTATAACTTTTCATGTAAGTTTGATCCAAGTTGTTTAGGATGGTAACTTCAAATTCCTGGACCGGACTCCTACCCAGTTAGTGAAGTTCAGAGGAGCTGATACTTTGAAAAACATTTTCCAGTCCTTTCTGTTGAGACTTTATTGTGTTTTTCTTTGCCTTTACTCTCCGGAATTTTATCCCAGCTGTCACTTTCTGTGCACCACAAAAAGCTACTCAGTATTTGTTTGTTTAAAAGAGTTACATTAGTACTAAGATATTTGTCAGAAATCATTGAAACCACAAGAGATTTCTTTGGGTTTTTCTGAAAAGTTATATTAATCTCAATACAGTAAGAAAGTTTTATATGCAGGTTACATATCAGTCACCTTTAAAGTCAGAATGAGAAGCTCTCATTTGAATGCTTATACACACTCGGGAAAATAATTTTCTTACATGTTAAAATTTACTCTTGAATACTTGAGCCATTGGCAAACATTGACAACAGGGCTCGCAACTGTTCTAGACTTCGCTGAGGACATTGTGATGGCAGCCTGAGCTGAAGTCTAATGTGGATTTTATCGGGTTTGCCAGCTAATTAAATTTAAACAAACAAAAAAAATTCCTAAAATAGAATCCCACCCTACAGGACATTATACTCACTTGTAATATTTAATTACAGATGTGATATGTATGATATTATTGGATATGATGTAAGTTTAAGAATATGAAAAGACAAGCCACAAACTGGGAGAAAATATTTGTAAAACACATATCTGATAAAGACTTCTATGGACATATACAACAATAACATAACAACCCAATTAAAAAGTGGGCAAATGATCCAAACAGACACTTCACCAGAGAAGAGATACAGATGACAATAAACATATGAAAAGATGCTCAATATTATGTCATTAGGGAATTGCAAATTAAAACAATGTGATACCACTGCACACCTATTACAATAGCTAAAATCCAAAGCACCAACACCAAATGCTGACAAGGATATGGAGTAACAGGAACTCTTACTCGTTGCTGGTGGGGATGCAAAATGACAGAGCCATTTTGGAAAACATCTTGGCAGTTCATTACAAAACTAAACGTGCTCTCACCCCATAATCCAGCAATCACACTCATAGGTATTTACCCAAGTGAGTCGAAAACTTATGTCTATATAACAACCTACACATGGGTGTTTATAGTAACTTTATTCCTAATTGCCCAAACTTGGAATCAACCAAGATATCCTTCAATGGATAAACATTGAATGATAAATAAACTGAATGGATAAAGAAACAGGTATGGCCATACAATATAATATTATTTAGTGATGAAAAGAAATGAGCTTTAAGGCACAAAAAGGAATCTTAAATGCATACTGCTAAGCGAAAGAAGACAATCTCACAAGGCTACATACTATATAATTCCAACTATATGACATTCTGTATAGAGCAAGAGGGAGCAGGAAGGAAGCCTGCGATGGCGGGGGGAGGGGCAGAGAAGAAGGGAAAAGTAGGTGGAGCACAGAGAATTTTTAGGGAAGTAAAACTATTTGTATGATACTATAATAGTGAATACATATAATAGTGAATAGTGAATATAATGCATTTGGCAACACCCATAGAACTGTCCAACACAAAAAGTGAACCCTAATGTAAACTATGGACGTTAGTTAATAATAATATACCAACATTAGTTCATCAGTTATAAGAAATACATCACACCAATACAAGAAGTTAACAATAAGGGGAATACTTTCCCCCTGAGGGTAGCAGAGATGAAGTATTTGGAAGCCTCTGTACTTTCTCTTCAATTTTTCTATAAACCTAAAAATGCTCTAAAAAATAAAGCCTATTAAAAACAATGATACAAGTGACTACATTATTTGTCCTCTAAGAAACAAACAAATGGTATGAGAATGTTGATGAATTCCATAAGAATTCTAACTAACAGTGTTCATGAAGACTTTATAGAGGTAGTGAGCTTTTGTTAAGGGGAGGAGGGGCAGAGGGAAAGAGAGCCCCAGGCCCTCTATGCTGAGCATGGAGCCCAACTCGGGGCTTGACCTCACAACCCTGAGATCATGACCTATCTAAAACTGGACCCTCAACTGACTACGCCACCCAGGCACCCCTTGGAGAGAGAATCTTAAGCAGGCTCCACACTCAGCATGGAGCCTGTCACGGGGCTCAATCTGACAATCCTGAGATCATGACTTGAGCCGAAATCAAGAATCAGATCCTTAACCCACTGACCTACCCAGGTGCCCCAAGGTAGTGAGCTTGAAGTTTTGAATGATGAACTAAATTTAATGAGAACCATTAAAGCAAACAAGACATATTTTATCAGGTAGCACTTCATAAACAAAACTTTGTGTGGAAAGATAGTTATTTAGATTGCATTGTGTTATACTATATTGAAAGAAAAAGGTGGCATAGCAGGGAATGACAATATTTACTTTCTTATATAATTTATTCCAAGGTATTCATATTTTTCCTTGTTTAAAAGGCTTGGGGGTGGGAGAGCATGCCTGGATGGCTTAGTCAATTGAGTGTCTGACTCTTGGTTTTTGGCTCAGGTCATGATCTCATGGGTCATTAGACTGTGAGATCCAGCCAGGCATCCAGCTCAGTTCCGGCTCTGGGCTCAACAGGGAGTCAGCTTGAAGCTTCTCTCCCTCTACCCCTCCCCGCCTCATACACACTCTCCCGCTCTCTTTCTCAAATAAATAAATAAATCTTTTTAAATGAATGAGTGAATAAATGAATGAATGAATGAATGAAAGGCTTGGAAAAAATAAGCATACTAGGACTATTAATGAAAGTTTATGAAGGTGTTAAAATCAACAAATTCATCTCCCCCATCTTGGAAATATTTTTCCCTTTGCCAGTGCTGATGTACTTACTTACCATTATATTTTTCTCTTACTGTCAACATTTTCTAATATGTGAGCTATATTCAATTCTTCAGCACCAAAACTTTATTATTTCCCATGCACCTATCTCTGCTTCTTTAAGAGTCAGTCTCAAGAATTATTTCAATGGTCTCTTTTGTCTCAAACTCAAAGGTCTTTCCTCCATTCTCTCTCTCTCTCTCTCTCTTTTTTTTTTTTTGACACTTTTTGATTTCTTACCCCTATTGACCACATCCATTTTTCTTCTAAGCTTCTCTACCCCCAGATTTCAAACATCTGGGATTCCTCTCCTCTGATTCTAGTAATGACTATTCTGGTGATAATACCTGGATGGACACAATACCCTCCTCCCATTACCAGACTGCTGTGCTGTGAGTATACAAGTATGGATGCAATCTGGTGGAACACAAGACCACCTGGCCTATTTGCTATAAGAAGAGGCATAAAGCACCAAATGGGAATGGATGCTGGCTTAATAAATGTGTGGAGGTAGGAAGCATAGGATCGGGAGATAGCAAATGCAGAAGCATGGTAATAATAACCCATAATATATCAGATACTGGCTAAGAAGTTCAGCAAGTCTAGAGTTTAAATTAGATACAAAGTTGAAAATCAGAAGAGCTGAAAAATAGATTGAGGACCAAGTTGTGAAAGGTCTTCTTCATTATACTAAGTTTTTGCCTTGTAACTAATGAACATAATCAGTGCTCAATAACTACAACTTTAGTACTGATTCAAAGAATAAATCTATAGGCCAATTAGGATGTATTGAATATTTGAAGGGAAAAATAAGGAATGGTCTCTGATTATGAGAAATTTGTTATCAGGTGCCTGGGTGGCTCAGTCAGTTAAGCGTCTGCCTTCGGCTCAGGTCATGATCTCAGGATCCTGGGATCGAGCCGCACATCGGGCTCTCTGCTCAGAGGTGAGTCTGCTTCTGCCTCTCCCTCTCCCTCTGTGATCTCTCTGGCTCTCACTCTTTCTCAAGTAAATAAATAAAATCTTTAAAAAAAATGAAATTTATTATCTAATTGTAGGAAGCAGTTATAGAATGAGAATCATATAAAATAATACTAAATTATACAGGGTATTGAATAAGTATGGGAGAAATGAATAGTAATCCATGTGTTGATAGTCAATATGTATCGACTATCTCAAGTAAATGATTTAGACTTGAATTAGGTTGGCTTTGAGAGTTGAGCAGAATTTGGTTAGAGTCCGAATAAAAAGGAAAGCATTTTACATAAGTGGAGAATCTCAAAGGCATGGAGATGTAAACTGACCGCAGGTGAAAGGAGAACAATCCTAGCATTTGGCCTGTATGAACACCACAGTGTGCTGGGAAACATGATAGTCATTAATGGTTGTGGTGTGGCCCCACATGATCCCCTTCTGATATTTATCAGCAAGCTGCAAAAGAAAAATGGAGATAAAGTGCAAAAATTTTGATAAGAATCAAAATTGAAGGTAGTGAAGACACAGGAGGAATGAGCATAAGTATAGGATTCTATCAGTAAAATAGAAAGAAATGAGGCAAAATTTGGGATTGTTTAGAATAAAACTGAAGTCACTTTAATATATGTTCTTATGCCTCATTTAGACCTTTTGTAATATCCTAAGGGCAGAATACTGGCAGATAAGTCTTCCTTGTGTGTCTTGCTGGCCTCCCTGAATAAATCTCTTATTATCTTGCCTTTTCTGTCACTATGGTATACACTTGTTTGGATGATTTTCTTTCTTCCACCTGCCTATTCTGCTCTGTATGTCATTCTGTCCCAGGAATAACCTGTCTCCTCCTCTATGTCTATTCAAGTCCTGACCATTTTTTAAATGATTTTATTTATTTATTTTAGAGAGCGAGAGATAGAGACAGCGCGAGCAGGAGGGGCAGAGGGAAAGGGAGAATCTCAAGCAGGCTCCCCGCTGAGCAGGGAGCTGGTCACGGGGCTTGATCCCAGGACCTGGGATCATGACCTGACCAAGAGTCAGACGCTTAACTGACCGTACCACCCTGGTGCCCCCAAATCCTGATCATTTTTAAGGCCCATCTGAAGTCATACTTCAATTTACCTTAACTAACAACTTCTCAGAACTCTTAGTGTAAATTAGAGAAGTTCCCTTCTGAGTCAGAGAAACGCTCCTTTTGGCTATTAAATATGGTCAGAGGAAAAACCTTGCTACCCAAAGTCATTTTACTTGGTGTTATTAAATTTGTTCTTCCAGCTCTAAAGACAAGACAAAAACAAACAAAAACCAAAACAAAACCCAAAGTGGAGATATTCACATCTTTCTTAAGGACTTTTCTCAACTCCTTTTCCTTCTTTCTTTCTCTAGCTTGCCTTTCAGAAAGATTTCCCTTATTTATAGTCCTTACCACTCCAAGGTCCAACATCCTCTAGTATATACAGAGGAAAAAGCCAGTTTACACGTATTCCCTCTTGACTTCCTAGGCTTGATTTGGAGGCTACGCCAAGAGTGTGGGTTCCTCCTAGTGATTCTCCATGTTCCTGGGCCAACCTCTCAAGGGAATGCTGCTTCCTTCCCACAAACTATAGCTGAAGTATGATTAAGGGATTGGACATAATTTCTTGTTCCGTTTTTCTCTACTCTCTACAATACCAGAACATAAAGCTATATATGCATATTGGACGTCTCAAAACGTGAGGTAATTTAATTGCGGTTGTGAGAAATAAACCTAAAGATGTATGCTTTATGCATATTTCAATATAAAAGATTCTGAGATATCACACACAACACAGGAAATGTCCTACTGAATACATCCTCCTTCCTGGCATTTCTTTTCTCTCCTTAGACAAGTTCTTATTTGTAAAACAACCTCTTGATTCAAATCTCCTGATGGCAGATTATGTCATGAAGTCTGAACAATTCCATGTAGAACCATAATGATACTATACCCACTAACCATGGGTGGCTACTGAGCACTTTCAATGTAGCTAGTCTCAGCTAAGAAGATTTAAGTGAAAAATATCTACCAAATATCAAAGACTCAGCACATGCACACAAACACGAGTATAAAGTAATTCATCATTTATACATTGATAGCATATTTAAATGATATCTTGGATACACTGGATTAAATAAACTATATCATTAAAATTGATTTTACCGGTTTCTTTTTACTTATGTTAATGTGGTTATTAACAATATAAATGTGTCGGGGCGCCTGGGTGGCTCAGTCGTTAAGTGTCTGCCTTCGGCTCAGGTCATGATCCTAGGGTCCTGGGATTGAGCCCCGCATCGGGCTCCCTGCTCCGCGGGAAGCCTGCTTCTCCCTTTCCCACTCCCCCTGCTTGTGTTCCCTCTCTCGCTGTCAAATAAATAAATAAAATCTTTAAAAAAAACAATATAAATGTGTCTTGCTAAAATGTTATATATAATTCTATTGACATCATTGGTCTCGAATACTAGAAAGAAAGAGCTTTTGCTAGATGGAGTTGGGGATAAGTTGTAGGGAGAGGGAAAAAAAAGCCTCAGTAGGAGAGTTGTGGTGATTTTAAAGTTCTAATTCCAGCAGAAAAGCCTGGGCTAGATTTCTTCATATCACAGTTAAGTTGAAGGCACGGGCAACTCTAAGGCTCATCCTATTATGGGGTATACCTCACCTGTGTGAATTACAGAATTTTTAAAAAAGCCTCCCTATGATTAGGATTGAGTCATAACCACATACATGCTGAGCTCCAAAACACAAATTTTACTTCCCCCAGACAATGTTCCATAAAGCAGGGACTGCATGCTCAAATGCTTGTAGGGGCTACAGCGGTAACTTCAATGAGTCAAGGGGCCCAGATGAGCTCTGTGGTAAACTGGAAAACACATTTTGCATGAAGAGGGGCAGCTGGTGCTCACTCCAGGCAATTTTTACCACGTGGGAATGTTAGCCCTGTGTTGCCAGACCTTCTGATATTTTTGGAAAACCTAGAAATCGAGATTTTTATGTGCCCTTTCCTTAATTCATCTTTTAAATGATATTGGGTACAGTATACAACCCATATTGGAGCCATTTATACTTTGGGGTAAAAATCTGTAATCTGTGGCCTAAATTTAGAGAGAAAGAATAATTTTCTAAATAATTCCATAATTTTTCAGATTTGCAACAAAGTTACAACGAAGCCAGAATTTAACATAGCAGGACAGGGCATGTGACTATTATTCACCTTCTTTATCTCCCTTAGGAAATTTTGAGGACAGGTAGGCAGAAAAAGGGGCAGTTTCTTACAGTCACATATTCCTTAATAATTTTTATAGATGAACTATTTCAGGCATTCAACAAAATTAGATGAAACAATATAATGTATGATCATACTCATCACCCTGGATAAGGCATAAAACTTGACAAATGAGTAAATTGGCACAACCTCTATGGGGGTCATTTGGCAATATTTATGAGAATTAAAATGTGTCTATCCACTCTGTATTCCTCTTCTCAGTAATATTGAATTATACCAATTACTGCCTCTGCCCTAAGCTATCACTATCCTGAATTTAGTGTTTATAATTCCCAGACTTTTATACTTTTTGAGATATATTTATATTATAGTATTATTTATAATGTTTTAATATTTAGTATCACGATAAAATTTCTCCTGAAACTTACTGTTTTTTCTGACTGCCCCGTGTCTTTTCTCTTCTGTGTTTTTAATTTTTTTTAAAGATTTTATTTATTTATTTGAGAGAGAGAGAGCAAGTGAAAGAGCAAGAGAGCATGAGCCAGGGGAGGGGTAGAGGCAGAGGGAGAAACAGACTCCCCGCTGAGCAGGGAGCCGGATGTGGGACTCCATCCCAGGACCCTGAGATCATGACCTGAGCTGAAGGCAGATGCTTAACTGACTGAGCCACCCAGGCACCCCTCTCCTCTGTGTTCTACGTGCCCTTTCTGCATCCACTTTCCCCACCAAGACCAAATGATGGTCCCTGTTGTTTTTGGTCCTCAACATTATGTTCCATGGAATTTATCCATTTGATACGTGTGTCTAGTTCATTTTAACAGCTGTAGAAAATTCCACCGTCGGCATAACACAATGTATTTACTCATTCTTTTGTGAAGAAACTTTAAGGTTTTTCCCATTCTTTTTTTTAGTATATGCGCTGCCGAAGTGAGCACAAGGTTTTCCCAATTCTTAACTACAATGCTGAGACATTCTTGTACACGCTTACTTCTTTCTGCGCATATGGCAGGTGGTTCAGGGCAGTGATACTCAAAGTGTGTCCCTAGACCAGCAACACCGGCATTACCCAGGTACTTGTTAGGAATGCAAATTCTTGGGTCCTACTCTCATGGAATTGGAAATTCTAGGACTAAAGCTTAGCAGTTTGTGGGAGAAGAAGCCCTGCATACGATTCTGTTGCACACTCACATTTAAGAACCACAGTTCCAAGGTATAAGCTTAGGAGTTGTATTGCTGGCTCATGGCCTATGCACATCAGTTCTTTATTATAGATTTTAAAAGTTATTTCCAAAGTGCTTAAAGTACTGTATAGGCAGGAGGCCTTATAATACCTGATAGAGCAATTAGAAGATAAATTATACCACTGTGTTTTAGTAGTTAAAACTGTAGTTTTAGCATCTCATAACATAAAGAATAATGGTACAAAGTCAGAAGAATGGAAATAGACCCAAATATATTTGTAAATTTAGTATAAATAGACTTAAATATATTTGTAAATTTAGTATATTTGTACATTTAGTATACTTGTAAATTTAGTATAAATGGGGGCATTTTAGAAAAGATTAATTTTTCACTGAATTCTGTTTAGACAACTGGGGAGACACGTGGAATTAGATGAAATGGAGTCCATTCCTGGGTAAATTTCAAATCAATAAATTCAGGAGCTTGATATACAGGTTGTACATGTGTGTGCGCATACACACATATGTGTGGAACCATAACAGTGCTCGGAGAAAAGAACACATGGAAAATTCTTGCCCTCAGAGTGAAGAAGGCCTTTATCTCTGACATAAAATTCAGAAGTCATAAAATAAAATTCAGTTTAAAAAAAAAAACACCTTATAAGGGGCAAAAAAGAAAAAGGCAAGGTGAAAATATTCAAATTACACACCTGGGAAAAATGTAACTCATATCACAGACAATGGGCAATTCACTCTATGGAAAAATGAGCAAAGGATATGAAAAAACGTTTCTTCTAGAATAAAACACAAGTATCTCTCCAACATGTGAAAAGATACCCAAACAGGTTTGTATTAAGAGAAACAAATTCAAACAACAAGTGACACAAAATTTGCACCTACTTGATAGGCTAAAATCCAAAATACACTATGTTCACAAGGCTGTTGGAAAATAGTAACTTTTGTGAACTTTTAGTGAGAGCCAATTGGTTCAACCACTAGAGAGGCTATTTAGCAGCATTTATCAAAATTAAAATTTATTTACTCTTTGGCATCATAATTCTACTCCTAGAATTTTATCCTAAATGTATATTGCTATGTGTGTGAAATTGTTATGTACATGATTATTGTTGTGAAATTATTTATAGTAGTAAAAAAGCAAACAACCAAAGTTCCATTAGTACAAGGCTGATTACATAAATCATGGTATAATCACACAACGGCATACTTTGCAATTGCTAAAAAATAAAAAAGGACCAGGAAATACTTTATAAATGGATTAATATGGATTAACATGGAAAGAACTTCAAGATGCAAAAGAACATAGAGTATATGCTACAAGAAGGGCATAGAAAATTCATTCCAGGTATATTTTTATATTTTTATGTTTTAAGTATGTGAATATGTTACCAATTCAAAATCATATGTGTCTGTGTATATTTGAATGGATTTGCTCAGATTCTGTATTAGAGAAATCAACTATACTACATTCTGTTAATACGGTATGATAATATTTAGTTGGTGTTGTCTAACAAAAGGGTTTTATGTTGATAGTATAACTACCATATTCCATTTTCTAAGATTCATTTGAGAATTTATTTCCTTTTCTGCATGACATTTTTTTTTTACTGAAGTACAGTTGACATTCAGTGTTACATTAGTTTCAGATGTATCTGCATGACATTCTTAGTGATTTTTTTTCTGCTGCTATATTACATGAAATATATTCCAAAATACTATTTGTCTACTGGGAATTCTTTATATAACTCTTATGCCATCAGTTAAATGATCTACCTTACAGAATATTTTCACAAGTTGATTTATTTCCATTTATTCTTAAATGTTACTTCTGATTAAAACCAGGGCTTTGACTTGGATGCCCCACTTTTTCCCTTCCATGTTCAAAAAAATCTTCCATATTCCCAAATCATAGTTCTCCTTGGACCTCTCCCCTCATGCTCTGGCCAATCCCCTTTCCATTGTTCCTTGCTACCAGACAGCTAGATTTCCCCTTTATACACACTGAAAGATTTATCGTGATTTCTAAAATTTCTGATGTTGAATTCTGATTAAATTATGAACCAAAGTAAAATGTGTAAACATCATGGGATCAGGATTTTTTTTTTTCCACTGCTTTATCTCCAAGTATTTAGAACAGTGTCTGGTATAAGGAGGCATTCAACGAATATTTGTCAAATGAAGAAAATGTAATTTTTCATGGAACCCAAGAAGCCTTAGGACTTCAAGTTGTAAACTCAATCAGAATGCATCTTCAGATATAATTTAAAAATGGACCTAAAATCTCTAACTTGAAAAGTTTCAATTTTATCACTTCTTTGGTAACTATCCACTTTTTTACAAGAAATGTCAATGAGAAAGTCTGTTCCCAAACTGGACCAGCCCGGGAAAAGGACAAAGAAAAGAGGAGCCTTGGAGGAAAAGCAAGGCTGAAAATCAACAACAACAGAGATATAAATGGACGTCCAAAGCTTTATAGGGTTATCACCAACAACAATAATGCCAACTCTGTGAGAAGTACTTTGGTTACCATTTCATTTTTCTTTTTTTTTTAAGATTTTATTTATTTATTTGAGAGAGAGAGAGAACGAGAGATAGAAAGCATGAGAGGGAAGAGGGTCAGAGGGAGAAGCAGACTCCCTGCTGAGCAGGAAGCCCGACGTGGGACTCGATCCCGGGACTCCAGGATCATGACCTGAGCCGAAGGCAGTCGCTTAACCAACTGAGCCACCCAGGCGCCCCTACCATTTCATTTTTCTAAATGTCCTCATCTAGGTAAAAATGTACTCATGTGCCTACTGACTGAATATCTGTCACTTGTTTTCAGTTTTCGCTGGAGATATTTGAGGGGGGGAAATTCCCAGCATGTCTGAAGACATCATTGCAGGATATCCTCCTCTGGAATCTTGAACCACTCGTTTTATTAAGACAGTTTCAAACATTTCTGTTCTGGGTTGTAACTAAAGTTAATGAAAGCTAGATTTCCTTGTGAGGATTTGCTAAATTCTCTCTGGCCAGATGGCTTCGATATCCTGGGTTTCCTTCCTATGCTGATCTTTGATGATCCTCAGCTGCGTAGCTCCCCTGCTATTTAACCTTGCCTCATCACGCTGTCATCCTGCTACAAGGGATTCTTCACAGATCAACCCCTACACAAATCTTTTTTACATAATTGCATCCAGAAATAAAACTGAAATACTATATGTGAAAACAATATTAAGCAAAAACTTCATGAAATAGAATCATAAGAAGTGTACACTTTTTACGGCAATTTTTTTTAAGATTGTCCCATCAAAATCTTAACCCTTGTGAATAACAATTACTAGTGTTGCATGTAGAGTTGTAGAGTGCGTGGCAAAGTGCTTGGCTATATAGTTCTTATTTTTAATATCGTGTCTCATTAAAGAAAACAATTTTTTATATCTGGCTCGGTTTATACATGTATGTATAATTAATGAATATGCAATTTCTAAAAACATGCGCTATTAACACGGTTAATGAATGCTTGTTGACTGATAGAATGAATAGTTATTTTATAAAGTTGGCTTTTTTTTTTTCTTATTACAACCTAGTTGTCTCTGCTTCAGCTTTCAGCAGTCACCCTTCACGTTACCATAAATAGCATCATCCTCAACAACTGAGTCTTGGAAGACTTTCTCCTCCCTCGATATTTCTAGAATCACCAAGGAATGTTTACAGGCTCCAGGATTATTCCAGTTATCACCGCTCCCCAGTTCTCCATTCCTTGAGGCAGACTTTGTCTCCTTTCTACTCTGGATCTCCTCCTGCAGGCTGGAAACTTCTTTCCTCAGGCCATTGCTGCTCTCCACTTTGGTACTTCATTCCAGCATGGGCCCAGAACAGTCCCCAACTCCCACAGCAAAGGGCAGCCAACATGATTTAACAAGATTCTACTAAAGGTTTGGGTAGAAAAAAAGAGGAATACAGTGAAACACAAACACATACACACACACGAAATTGGATTAAACATATAAAATCTCTCAGCTATGCCACAGTTCCTCTTAGATAATTCTCAGCTGAGCAAGCTTCCCCTCAGCTATCATTACAAGAACCACCACATCTCCCTCCCTATATCTTCCCACTAGGGACTCCAGACCACCACTCTCAGATGCCCCCAAAAAGGGATCTTGAGCAACTCTTCCCAGAACAAAAACCATTTACAATATTTATTCTTGGAAGAACAGGACTTTATTGTCTTTAACCCCTCTCCCCCATTCCAGAACAGGATATTGGCTTTAACTTTGCTTAGCATTAAGGCCAATTGGCAGCAACAAAACTATCTTCCCCCAAAAAAGAATGCATCATCCATCTGTGAGAAAAACTACTTGCAGCTTTGAAATGATACTGACCAATTCACACCCACTCACACCCACATATATATTAAAGCCATCGATATGACCAAATAGGAGTCTGGTTTATTATACATCTGGATCAATGATATACTCTCGATCATGTGGGGGCATACTCTTATATTCTATCAAGATATATATATTTTAGGTGTATATTTTCAAATATTAGCAGAAGAACATGTCTATTTTTTTAAGATTTTATTTATTTATTTGACAGAGAGAGAGAGAGCAAAAGCAGGAACACAAGCAGGGGGAGTGGAAGAGAGAGAAGCAGACTCCCCGCTGAGCAGGGAGCCCAACACGGGGCTCGGTCCCAGGACCCTGAGATCATGACCTGAGCCGAAGGCAGACGCTTAATGACTGAGCCATCCAGGAGCCCCCGAACATGTCTATTCTTAAGAAAATGATAAAATAAGAATTTTATGAGTATATTTTAAGCCTCTTATTTCAAAAGAAGTTATAGTAACAATTATTTTCAAGTATTTGAAAACCTTGGAAAGGAATGTCAGGAACAAACAAGCCAGCAGCTAGAAAATCTACTGTACCAGTATTTCCAAACATTGGCTGTATTTTTGAATCATCGGGAGAAGTTCTAAAAAATAGTGATACGCGGGTCCTATCCCCAGTGATTCTGATTTGTGTGGGGTGTATCCTAAGCATTAATATTTTTGTAAAAAGCTCTCTAGGTGATTCTACCTGCAGCAAAGATTGAGAATCTGCATTACAAGCATCCGGTGGGAGGAAGGGGGGGCAGTGGGGAACTGTCCCTCCAATGTTGTCAGTAACTCACAAGTAAGTGCAACAAAAGCACTTTTTGCATTTGATCAGGAAGACAAACCCCTCCCCTCCCAGAATTTGAGCAAAAATTTACTTGTGTTGCTCTTCCCAGATAATCCGATCTTTTAACTATGATTTTTTTTAGAAATTCATGTCTAAATCTATAATTCATCTTCTTTTTTTAGAGAAAAAAAAACACTTCTAAAATTTTACGTTTTAAAAGACTGATCTAAAAATAAAACAGTATGTTCTACTCTTGATCTGGTGGAATTGAACATCTTGGCCAAAAGAGTTTAACAACAAAAAAATTGTTTGATTTTGTATGAATGTTACTAGTAGTATTTGTTGAATTGGAGACTCTTCGATGGGGATTTAAAAATGTTGAATTTCTAACTCATACCCAGGGAATATCTTAAAATTTCACAAATGAATACCATTTGCAAAATTTAAAGTTACTCAAGCTTTTGGTATAGTAGGGAATTGGGGATAGATGACGTAGGAAAATGCTAGTTTATTGTACACTTTGAGATATTTCACCTAATTTTCCAGAGTCTTAGCTGTAACCTAGAGAGCTGGGCATTATTGATATGCATAGTAACATACACCGACCAAACTTCAGAAATACCCAGATTAAAGTGTACACTGATAATATAACTTGAATATTAAAAAGGAATTATCTTACTGTAAGCATTTTCCCCCTTCAGAGGCAGTTTGGATCAAACTGAATAAGAAATTAGTTTTCGTATTAAAAGTTTATCTAATTATCTAGAAGTATTTATCCAGTTTTGTTTTGCCATCTGCCCTTAATTAGGCTATTTTACAACTCTGTAAAGGTTGTAAACTAACTTGTAGAAATCTGATAGCAATGCCTATTATTCCTGGCTAATAAAAGTTAGCAATGAATTTGAAAATGAATTTCTCATGTTAAGAAGCATTATTCCTCTCCATAGGGAGTATTACAACTCAAAAGTTTTAGCTTTTTATTGGTTTATTTTTGACTTGTATGGCATTAATCAGTTGTATTAGTCTGGGTTCATCAGAGAAAGAACCAACAGAATGGAGATACATACACACACACACACACACACATACATAAAAGGAGGGAGAGAGAGAAATTTACTATAAAGAATTGGCTCACAACTATGGAGGCTGAAAAAAATCTAAGATCTGAAGTTAGCAAGCTGGAGACCCAGGAAAGACAATGGTACAGTTTCAGTCCAAGTCTGAGAGCCTGAGACCCAAGAGAGTTGTTGGTGTAAGTGCCAGTCTAAGACCAAGTTCAAAGGCAGGAGAAAACCAATGTCCCAGCTCAGAGACACAGGCAGTAAGAAAGAATCAGTTTCTTACTCAGTCTTTTATGTTATCTGGGCCTTCAACTAATTGAATAAGACCCACCCACACTGGGGAGAGAAACCTCCTTTACTTGGTCAACTGATTCAAATGTTAGCCTCATCCAGAAACACCCTTACAGACACACTCAGAAATAATATTTAACCAAATATCTGGGAACCCCAGGGGTCCAGACAAGTTGACACATAAAATCACCATCTTAACTTGGCATCCATACCCATCTCCTTGAACTACACTTACTCTCCAAATAAAGACAAGGCCATACTCCACCTAAGATCATACAACTCTCCTGCATACAACCAGAAATGCATTAATATCTTCCCCAGAAGAGAAGGTAATGCCCTTGAGTGATGCTTACTCTTCTTCTAATTATCCCATAACTTAAATATTGTGATGTAAAATTAACAATAAATATTATGATATAAAGTCAATATATCTTACATTACATGATAAAAAAATAAGAGTGGGGAAAACAAAAAATATATGTGGAAAATACCTTTGTATGTATCTTTGTATATATGCATACACATACATATATATGTATACACACAAAAAAAATATTTATAACAAAACCAGGAGGAATACTCATGATAATTACAGTCCTTATTTCTGTAATTGGTCACATGGTCATAGCTGGTATTTATAACTTTCATTCCTGTAGGGTCTGGGCCTTTAGCAATCCTGCCTGGATTGTGTTACTATAGTTTTCCATTGACCTTAATCACAAGGCTTGGTAATACTAAGAGATGCCCTAAGAGAGCTCCTGTATTCCAGACATTCTTTCTTACATTCACTGTAGAATAGTAATCCAATTTCCCCCTTGGTAGTCAGGATCAATTATTCCAGTTGGCACAGTAACTCCCTTCTTTGCTTGTTGATTCAGAGGCATGAGAACTCTAAGGTGGCTGGGCGGCAGACTTAATTTCCAGTTCAATGGAATCATTGTTGTATCTCCTGGTGGAAGTATTTCTCCCTTTGAAATCAAGACTTCTAGGCCAGAACAGAGCATGAGGTTGCAAGAACAGGAAGCAAAGGTTTTATTAGTGGTCCACTAGGGTTAATAGTGGTGTCACCCCCACTTCTATCCCTGGATTCTTGTCTATGGAAGAAAGAGCACCATATACTGGGCACTGATACAGAGTGTATATACCTCCCAGAGAACCTTGCCTCAGCCCTGCAAGGTATTGCCACCTAGCTAGCACTGTAACTGAGTCTTCCAGAGGCCATTCCTGTGTTCTATCAAGCCAACTGCTTCAGGATAGGAGGGACTATGGTAATACCAGAGAATTCCACGAGCAGGAGCCCATTGTCACAATTCTCTGGCTGTGAAGTGAGTTCCCTGATCAGAAGCAACACTGTGTGGAATACCATAATGGCAGATAAGGCAGAAGCACGGCATGCAGGGAAGCCAGATTCAGGTTAAGTATCTCTTGCAGCAAGAATGAAACACTGACTCTTCCACAATTGGCGATGGTAGAGGTCCATGTTGCTGAGCCCATGAATAATCTCCATCCCTGCCCCTATGGCCACTTTGTTCATGAACCCGTTGGACAATGAGAGGGTGGCTGAGGAAAGAGACTGACTACTATCCACAGAACAAGTCCTTCTATCCACTTGATTATTAAAATCTTTCTCTGCTGAGGTAGCAGCTGACACATACACATACCCTCACAGATGCATGCAGAAATAATGTTTAACCAAATATCTGAGTACCTCTTGGTCCAGTCAAGGTGACAAAATTAATCATCACACCAGTTTGGCATGTAACTTCACAATATTTCCCCACCATTCTTTCATCTGATCACCATGAATACTCTGGTTTTGTTTTGTTTATATATTTTTGAACCCCAGTTCCTTTCAAGTTTGGGTACTAGTTAATGAATCTTTGATGTGCTCCCCTGCATATGAGTTTATTTTTTGAACTTCTAAAAAACCCTGAGAGTTTTGGAGGTTTCACTGAGATGTACAAGGAAGCAAAGTGCATATTTTCTTTCCTCTTAGAAAGAATACTCTAGGGCGCCTGGGTGGCTCAGATGGTTAAGCGTCTGCCTTCAGCTCAGGTCATGTTCCCAGGGTCCTGGGATCAAGTCCCGCATCGGGCTCCTTGCTCAGCAGGGAGTCTGCTTCTCCCTCTCCCTCTGCCTCTCCCCTGCTTGTTCTCTCTCTGTCTCTCTCACAAATGAATAAATAAAATCTTTAAAAAAAAAAAAGAATACTCTAATGAATCATTGAACACTACATCAAAAATTAATGATGTACCATATGTTGGCTAATTGAATTTAAATTAAAAAAAAATGAAAAGAAAAAAGAAGAAAGAATACCAAGCAGTAATAAATTAACTTTACTGACTCTTGTTTCTTTATTATTTTAATTTTTCATTATATGCTTTTATTTTCTATCTCTTAAGTTTGGTTCTGCTTCTGGTTTGCATAGGATAGCAAGAAACGAAAATCTGTTTTCATGATTTGACCATTAAAGATCTATCATGGGTGGGGTGCCTGGGTGGCTCAGTCATTAAGCGTCTGCCTTCGGCTCAGGTCATGATCCCGGGGTCCAGGGATCGAGTCCCACATCGGGCTCCCTGCTCAGCGGGAAGCCTGCTTCTCCCTCTCCCACTCCCCCTGCTTGTGTTCCCTCTCTCACTGTGTCTCTATCTGTCAAATAAATAAATAAAATCTTTTTAAAAAAAAAAAAAAAAGATCTATCATGGGTGGAGACCCAGATTTGTTCTCTGATAGGGGAGAGATAACAGATTATCTCAGTTACTGGTCTTTTTTGTTAGTTTGTGAGTTCAAATCAATTAAGAAAGTATTTCATGCTTGCTAGAAAACAGAACACTACTTTGGGATCTGAACCAGTGATTTGTGTGTGTTGGTGTTGAATTTTGACCTTTGTCTTAAGTTGTGAAGTAAATTTGCAAAGTCTGTGTGTGCATCTGTGTCTGTAATTGAGAAAAGGCTTTACTTCTCATTGTATGAGTGTGAAATATTTTCCTGCTCCAGGGGGTATCAATATATTAGACAGAAAGTCTCAAAAAATAAATAAGTTCTGTTCTCATATAGAAACTAGTCAACATGGACATAATTCTAGTATTCCCAGAATATAAAGACTCAAAACTTCTGATATTTTAAAAATGTGCTTTTTGAAAAACAAACAAACAAACCTTTCTCACCAAAACTGTTAGCTCAGAGGCTTTTTTTTTCATGTGATTAAATTAATGTCAGTGAGGTGAATCTTGAACAAATCAGACCAATGTGACAATTTTGGATTAAAAAATCCTCAGCAACCCATAATTTCCCTGTCAGTATACAGTAAAACTGTAAAAAGTATTTTTATAATATTTGCATTTGTTTTCTCTTGAAGGGACTAGTTAATCTGAGCTTCCCAAGCATCATACAGTGATCTACTAATTAGAAAAGCTAATATCATTCCCATAAAGTCTTTTTAAAGCTTGTCTACTCAGAAGTCCATTTGTGCAATCCATAGCCCTAGATAATTTCTAAGTTAGAATACTGAAGTATTGGTTACCAAACAGTTAATTTTGTGTGGATAAATTGTTATTAATATAAATATATTTCACAGACTGTATACTCTGCAGGAAGGCTCTGGAGGTTTAGAATGCCCTCACTGTGAAGAATATTTTCTCACCTTTATTGGAAGACAATTTTCCAAGGATCTCTTTCATTTCTATATGTTTACAAGCATAAACACTGGCTACCTTTGCTCTGGATCATTTTTCCAAGGATATTTGTATAACAAACAGACTTAGAAGACAGTTTTCTCTCCACAGCTAGGGACAAAGTTGTTTACAGTCAGATTAATAAAGTTAATGTCACCTTCAAGTAAATTTCATTTCATTTCCTGGGAGCCTATTATAAAAGATTTGGGTTTCCTAAACTCCACGTTCTATAATGCAAACTCACTGCACAGCATCCACCTCTCCCCTCTCCATTGGTCCCTCCAGAAAGTGGTAGGCAAGGCCAGCTGATGTGAATGTGATGAGCATGCTGCTTGCATTGTTTGAGTAATAAACAGTCCCTTGTCTCTGACCCAGGAGTGTTGTATGTTCTGCAACATCCATGAAATTAGGGCAGACTAACTTGTTAGCAAGTAACATCTTATTATACCTTATAAGATAATGTTACAATTTCTGCAAACAATCAGGAAACCAACAAAACACCTTCCACACCAGTATTAAAGAGAGAGAGCAAACAAAATTGATTGGTGAGTAACCATTTCATATTTGCATGCATGAGAAGGTAGCCTGAAAGTGTCTACAAAGGCTGAATAGAATTTCACACATATTTATACACTTAACTGGAAAAAGAACAATTAACACTTCTCAAATCTTGGGATTTAAAATGATACACCTGTGATTACCTCCTGATAACCTAAGAGACAATCCTGAACTAATTCTGAAGGTATTTAGAGTTCCAATCAATGGTCAGAAGGACTAAGACTTTGCACTGTCAAATCAAAAGTTTGAGCCTTTTATTGAAACAATAATGTGTCAAGGAGACACTCTAAGGAAGAGAGGTGGGGAGGCCTGTGCCTTTCTCCTCTTCATTAAAAAAGAAAGCTTGATCATCTTACCCCTACTCAACCCTCAAGGGAAACACTGATCAAATCCTCATGATGTAGTTACACATGTATCTCAATAGAGAATATTACCCTTCCTCAATAATTAACCACATAGGACTGAATGAATGGATAAAGGAATCTATTTTGTGATTATATATGTTTTGTTTGGAATATTGATATTTTAAAAGATTTTATTTATTTTACTTGAGAGAGACTCAGAGAGAGAGAGAGCATGCACATGAGCAGAGGGGAGAAGCAGAGGCAGAGGGAGAAACAGACTCCCCACTGAGCAGGGAGCCCGATGCGGGAGTCAATCCCAGGACCCTGGGATCATGACCTGAGCTGAAGGCAGATGCTTAACCAACTGAGCCACCCAGGAACCCCTGGAATATTGATATTTTGGATGGGTATATGAAAGCCTCTTAATCTTTTTTTATCTTTAACACTCGGGTTTTTTTGTTTGTTTTTTTAATTAACATATAAGGTATTATTTGTTTCAGGGTACAGGTCTGTGATTCATCAGTCTTGCACAATTCACAGCGTTCACCATAGCACATACCCTCCCCAATGTCTATCACCCAGCCACCCCATCCCTCCCACCCCCCACCACTCCAGCAACCCTCAGTCAGTTTCCTGAGATTAAGAGTCTCTTATGGTTTGTTTCCCTCTCTGGTTTTGTCTTGTTTCATTTTTCCCACCCTTCCCCTATGATCCTCTGTCTTGTTTCTCAAATTCCTCATATCAGTGAGATCATATGATAATCGTCTTTCTTTGATTGACTTATTTCGCTTAGCATAATGCCCTCTAGCTCCATCCATGTCGTTGCAAATGGCAAGATTTCATTTTTTGATGGCTGCATAATATTCCATTGTATATATGTATACCACATCTTCTTTATCCATTCATCTGTTGATGGACATCTAGGCTCTTCCCATACTTTGACTATTGTAGAAATTGCTGCTATAAACGCTCAACATTCAGCTTTTTAGACTATGCTTTTACAGACTGAAATGAAATATTCTTTAAATAGTATCTTTTTTCTATAAGAAATCCATAAGACTGGTTCTCATAATTCAGAAACAAATATTTTATTAAATCTTTAATTTTAATGGAAACAATTATTTTCATAGGTTCATAGGAATCTTTTTATTTTAATTGGGATATCATTGCAGAAATCATTTGTGCAGCCAAGACCATGTCCTGTTGGAGAATAATCCAATGTAATCAGAACTAAAAGCCCATGAAGGAACAAAGGTTGTAACTTGGGTCTGAAATCAGAGTCCATACATTGTGTATGTGTTTATTCATACACAAAAATAAACTCAAAATAGATTAAAAACTTAATTGTGAGACATGAAACCATAAAAATCCTAGAAGAGAACACAGGCAATAACTTCTTCAACTTTGGCCACAGCAACTTCTTTCTAGACACATCTCCTTAGGCAAGGGAAACAAAAGCAAAAAAAAAAAAAAAAAAAACTATTGGGACATCAAAATAAAAAGCTTCTGCACAGTGAAGGAAACAATCAAGAGAACTAAAAGGCAACCTATGGAATGGGAGAAGATATTTGCAAATGGCATATCTGATAAAGGGTCAGTATCTAAAATATATAAAGAACTTATACAACTCAACACTCAAAAAATGAATAACCCAATTAAAAAATGGGCAGAAGACACGAACAGATGACCAATAGACAGATGAAAAGATACTCAACATCACTGATCATCAGGGATATGCAAATCAAAACTACAATGAGATATCACCTCACACCTGTCAGAATGGCTAAAATCAGTAACAAGAAACAAGTGTTGGCAAGGATGTGGAGAAAGGGGAGCCTCTTGCACTGTTGGTAGGAATGCAAACTGGTGTAGCCGCTGTAGGAAATAGTATGGAGGTTTCTCAAAAAGTTAAAAATAGAATGACTCTATGATCCAGCAATTGCATTACTAGATATTTACCCAAATACAGAAACACTAATTCAAAGGGATACATGCACCCTGATGTTTATAGCAGCATTATCAACAATAGCCAGATTATGGAAGTAGCCAAGTGTCCATCAACAAATGAATAAAGAAGAATGGTGTGTACACACACACACACACACACACACACACACACACACACAGAGGAATATTATTCAGCCATAGAAAAGAATGAAATCTTGGCACTTGCAACAACATGGGTGGAGCTAGAGAGTATTATGCTAAGTGAAATAAGTCAGTCAGAGAAAGACAAATACTATATGACTTCACTCAAATGTGAACTTTAAGAAACAAAACAAACAGGCAAAGGGAAAAAAAATAAGAGAAAGAGAAATCAAGAAACAGACTCAACTATAGAGGACAAACTGATTTACCAGAGGGGAGGAGGTTGGGGGGATGGGCTAACTAGGTGATGTGGATTAAGGAAAAGAATATATACATATATATTTTATATATTAAATATATATTCTATATATAGATTCTTTAATAAGCATAAATAATCTATATAGTGGCCTATGTGAATTATTATGGAGTATTCTATTAAGTTTTAGCCTAGTTACAAACTACAAATGAAGCAAATTTTTCACTTTGTCTCTAGGACTTTAATTTGGTAATTCACCTGGTTTCATTTAATGGCTATAAATGTGATATATTTTGCAATGCTGAGATTCAAAGATTCCATAGATATATAATTCCCTGAACTTGTGTAGTTCACTAAAAAATGAAATTCCCCCCCTAAATCCTTTCAAAGATTGCTATATTTTTGGTGCTTTAAAGTGCATTAGAATAATTTGTAGTTATATATCTTATGCAATTAATTGCAAATAAGGCCTAGATATCACCATTATAATCCCTTTATAGCCATTATTAGTTTTTTAAGTATAATTTATGAAGATCATTTTAGATACTTATTTTTAAACTTTTAATTGGCATTTAAATGGTTTGTTATTTTTTTTTAAGATTTTATTTATTTATTTGAGAGAGAGAGAGACATAGCAAGAGAGGGAACACAAGCAGGGGGAGTGGGAGAGGGAGAAGCAGGCCTCCTGCCAAGCAGGGAGCCTGATGCGGGGCTTGATCCCAGGCCCCTGGGATCATGACCTGAGCTGAAGGCAGACGCTCAATGACTGAGCCACACAGGCGCCCCAAATGGTTTGTTATTTGATTACACTCCAATTTCATAAATTTAGTAAGGATTTTATCTTTATAACTTTATAGCTATGATGGTTAATCACTTTGAAGATTTTTTAACTATTTAAAAATTATATTTTGGGTTTATGGGATCTGAAAAAATATATCAATAAAGGTAGTGAATCCTCTTAAAGAAAACAAAGTATAGAGTTTTAACTGAGGATGGGAGTTTCAAGGCAATTCAAATGTCAAGAATTTTAGATTTTATATCTAAAACCAGTCTTTGGGAATTATAATTCATTGGCTTATGGGAGTCTGGCAAGATTCAGAAAACTCCCTCTCAGTTTAGGAGGCCTGTCCTAGGAATAGGGCTGGCTCTCAGAGATGACAATCTACAACTTTAAAAAAAATCACTGGCTCTTGGAAAAATCTTATTTCTAGGAAAAAAGAAGTCAAATAGCTTGAATGTGTATGTGTGCGCATGCGTGTGTTTTAAACGTAATGCCAATGAGCCAAAAAGTGAATTTATCATAAATACGAGTTTATCAAAAAATGCATTTTAAAATAGAGACTTTCATGACATTTAGGTTTTAAACAATTCTCATGTTTATTCTATTTAATCAAAATATTTTTCCATATACACTCTTAAATGTTCATGCATTAAATCATTCTTAATAACAATTTTTACATAATTGTGTGCCATGAAAACTGCCCTAACATTCTGGAAGTCAGAGAGAGTTTTCAAATAAAAGTATAAACATTGGAGTAGGAAGAATATTTTATGAAAGCATAACTAACTGGATTTTGCTGTGTAGTCTTAGGAGTCACTTTTTTTTTATTTTTTCCTCTTTGGATATAAAAAAGTGAGTTAAAGTTTTGAGATTCTCCAACATGTGGGAATTTGATTAGAACTTTCTACGGTCCCTAAAGTGAAAGGGATGATTTGGGTCTTTTTTCTTCATCGCATTCTCTCAGTGAGAGCACCAGATCATCTCATGTATATTTGCTTTTTATGAGACACACAGCAAAAACACAGCTAACAACCTCAGAAACACAAAAAGGAATCTAATGTCTCCCTCATTATTCGGATCAGAGATCAACAAGCAGATGGATCCTTATATTGAATGCAGTAAATCACAAAACCTGCTATTTTTTTCTTCCAAATTTCTTAGGCTTACTGCACTGTCTGCATGCACTTTTATAGCTTAAAATGATGGTCTTAAGAAAATCTAAAGTTTAAAAAACTTTTTGTAGTCTATGCTTTTTGAGATAGTTAAGAACGCACAATTTATCTATTAACTGATTTTTAGTAAAATGTTACCTTTTATGTTTAGTATTTTTCTTAATCTCCTGGGGGTGCCATGCCATAGACTGGGTGGCTTAAACAACAGGAATTTATTTCTCACAGTTGTGGAGGCCGGAAGTCCAAGACCAAGGGGCCAGCAAGGTAGGTTTTATTCTGTCTTCTTGGCTTATAGGAGTTTACATCTCACTGTGGGCTCACCTGACCTCTTGCTTGTCCACTGAAGGAGACAGAGTGAGTACTCTGGTCTCTCTTCCTTAGAAGGACATCAATTCTATTGGATTAAGGTTAAATGAGGTCATAAGAATGAAGCCCTGATGACTTCTTTTAAAGGTCTCATCTCTATAGACAGCCACACTGGGGGTACAATTAAGGCTTCAATGTATGACTTTGAGGCAGACACAAACATTCAGCCTATAAAAGTATTTTTTTCAGGTGTTTTGTATTCCAATACTCATTAATTAAAAGAGAAATTGTTTTGCTTGGATACTATTGAGGAGGTTATAAGAGAGTGCTCTGCAGAAAAGTACTGTTGACACAAATCTGTGAATTCTCATGTACACATTTAAGAGCAGCAAAACTTTTCCCCTGTAATCCAAAATTCCTGGATTCAAATTCAAGGGTTTACACTGAAAAATGTTCATATGTCATACCTCCTAGTGTTATTAATCCAAGACTGATATCTACTAGTTATATATTTTTTAATATCGTGTAATTTTAGAAAAGATGTCAAAAGTTGTTGAACATGAGTCATTCAAATGACAGGAAAAGAATTCGTTGTAGAAAAAAGAATTCTGTGTTTCAGCACTGAGGCATAAAGATATAATAATAAAGACTCTACTCTTGGCTCCTCTCTCCCTGAACCCTATTTTAAAACTCACTGCTCCCTCCCCACATTTCTATTCTCAATTTGAACAAAGTTCAGGCTCAAGCATTAAATGTGCAGTGAAGGCAAGAGTATTAGTCAAGGTTCAACCAGAGAAGGAGACCAGTGGGCCATCAAATCTATAAGCAAATATATGCCTTTTTGTTTATGTAATTGTGGGGGCTGCCTACACAAGTGAGGGGCCTGTTAGGCAAGCAGTCAGGAAAAGAACATCATGGACCAGCTGGAACCCCGAGGCAGGAGTGGAGGCTAATGACCACAGGTGAGAGGCTCTCCACTCAGAGAAGCCCTGAGCATATTTTAAAGGACTTCCAAAGAATTGATTCAGGCCCATACAAGATCATCTCCTGTTCAACCAATTTAATTAGCAGTTTTAATCACAACTGCAAATTTCCTTCACAGAACAATCTAGATTAGTGTTTGATTGAATAACCAAGTGCTACTTTGTGTATGTTACAAAGTGGTTTTAACTCCTGACTCTTCCACTGATATGCATGTAACACTAAGCTGGTATTAAACTCTGACTTTTAATTTCTACATCTGTGAAATGAGAATAAGATCTGTATCACAGAATTGCTGTGAGGATTAAAAACTTATTATAAGTGATAGTTATTGCTATTATAAATTCATAGTTTTAAAAGAAATTTGAGGTATATTGGCTAATTTCTCATTGTTATCCTGAGAAATATAATGCTTAATATATACTCTTTCCTACTGCAAATAGAAAAGGATAGCAATTATATGGCAATAAAATATTAATCAATAGCAATAAAAATTGATAAATTGCCAAAAAAGAAAAGCTTTAAAAAGCATATGCATATGGGGTGCCTGGGTGGCACAGTTGGTTAAGCGTCTGACTCTTGGTTCCATCTCAGGGTCATGATCTCAGGGTGGTAAGATCGAGCCCCAAGTTGGACTGTGCTCAGCTCAGTCTGCGTAAGACTCTCTCTCTCTCTCCCTCTCCCTTGGCCCCTCCCCACTGTGCTCATACTCACTAGCGCACTCTCTCTCTCTCCCCCTAAAATAAATAAATAAATATTTAAAAAGCATATATATATATATATATATACATATATACATACATATATATAACACAGAACTTGAGCACATGAGCAACCGTTTTAAGTATCTAAAACACACATTCACAGCAAATAATTTTTAACTCTGGAAACTAGAGTTCAGGTTTTCAGAAATGCCATTTGATGTTAACTATAATTAGAATAGTTTGCTTTATAAATCATACTTCAAAAAAGATTTCAAGTATACCCTATCTCTTTGATGCTTTTCTAATATGTTTGCAAATATAACACATGCCACTTTTCATTCAAGAAAAGGAGTAAGATAAAAAACAGATTTGATGAATGAAAATCATAGTTTCAATTAAAATGTTAGTTTACCCCCAGGTTTTCCCAGGAAGACAGTAACTAAGGAACCAGCTGTCTCCAGAACCCTTCCCCCAGCTTCCTTCCCAACATACAAACATATAGTTTTATTAATGTTTTAAAACACTGGGCGCCTGGGTGTCTCAGATGGTTAAGCGTCTGCCTTCGGCTCAGGTCATGATCCCAAAAGAGTCCTGGGATCGAGTCCCGCATCGGGCTCCCTGCTCCTTGGGAGCCTGCTTCTCCCTCTGCTTCTCTCTCTCTCTCTCCCTCTCTCTCTCCATCTCTCATGAATAAATAAATAAAATCTTTTAAAAAATGTTTTAAAATACTACACTTGATGTCTTGCCTCAAACACAGAAATCCCAACAACCATATTTCAAAACTGCCAAAGTGTAACTTCTATAAGTTAAAAAGAAGCGCAGTATAGCAGGGACATGAGACAACAGTGAGAAAAATATTGTAGAGAACGAATTTTCTCTTTAGGAAGAAAATGTTAATTTGCTTCTCTATGGGTGGATTTGAATGTCAAGAGCTAAGAGGGTAGTGGGTCTCCCAGAGGCAAAGGGTATTTATTAATTCACAGTTTTTAAACTAAATATTCTGTGACTCATCTATGACTGATGTCAGATGAAATTTGCTATCTAGAATAACTCAAAAAGCTGAATACAATACAATACAATACAATACAATACAATACAATACAATACAATACAATACAAAAACGAAATGGTAGCATTAGAGAGCAACCAAAGCAGCCCAAACTGAAGGGATTCAGCTCCTAGAGAGTAGGAAAGAGCAATGATCCTAACACCAGAAAACTCAGAGAGGGAGTTGAGGAGCAGCCCCCTGGGCTTGACCCACAGGGAACAGTGCAAATGATCAATGGAGAATGGCGTCCCCATGAGAGAGAGAAGTGGGTAGCCGGCAAAGGTTCTGCTCAAAGTCAATAATGACAACAGCAACAAAAGAGCAAGAATAGGGGGGTAGGAAGATGAGGGAAATTGCCAAGAAAATATCACAATTCTTTGCTAGGTTTTCAGAACCGAGACAGTTTTCAGGTTTGGAACCTACTGACTGGGTCCTAGGGAGCCCGAGGAGGGATTCTGTAACAGCACGGAAGCGTATACTGCGGGTGTTCCCATAGTCCCTTCCCAAAGGGTCCTCTGCTTATTCACTCAGGGGACTGTACACCCAAGAAAAGGGGAAATCATCAGACATTTCGACAACTACTAGACATCGAACACCAGTTAGTTTGCGCTCTTCAATCCTATGCAGCCCCAGAATCCAGGAATTGTCCTAATTCTCCTAAGGAGAAAATCAGCCACGTGACTGGTACATCCTGAATCTCAGCCTCCCAATTCACTGCCCCCCGGGGTTTATTTCCTCAACAGCCTCTGACACCATCAAACAGATCACATCATTTTACCGGGCTTTTCTAGTTGTTCGTATTAGCAGTCCTGGTCTACCCCAAGTTATTACATCCCATCTAGAATGAAGTTTCATTCAGCCCTTTGTTATCTTCTGGAATCATGTATTCATTCTTAGACTCTTTTTTTTCAACAGATATTTATTTAGTGACTGTTATAACACAGCATAAGATCAGAGTCAGGGAAAAGCCTAAAAATAAATCATCCCGAAATATTTGGCATTTACAGATATCACAAAATAGAATGCCCAGTGCTCCTCATACTTCGGGCAATTCTCCCATCTCCTCCTCCCTCATCTCCAATACTCTCACAACTTTCTCTCTATAATTTGCTTTAAGACTATCAAATTTAATCCTATTAAATTTATATCTATTACTGTTATTTCTATCAGTCATAAGAAGCCCTTAACTCCTAAGTTATTACCCAATCTCTGAGACCCCAAACCCATATGGCTCTATCTCCTAACCTAACCTCATCTCCTGCCATTTTCCAGTTCCTAAAACCATTCCTCTAAGCAATCTGGGCTAAAGGGTCAATCACCAGGAAAATGTCCTACGTCTTCAAGTATATCATCAAAATTTCCCTTCACCTTTTTCACTCCAACGGGAAAAAACGCCCCCTTCCCACTCAGATTCCCACAGATTCCCACTCAGCCCCATAGCATGAAAGCTAGTTTCTCTCCCACATCCTACTACCTCTAGGTGTGGAGGTTGCTAGTCTAGGGGCTCTTCGTGTTGACACTTCCTGTCTTTCCTCCCTCTCTCTTCCCTAACCCACCCTGAGTAGAATCTCATGCCACCACAGTATGCAACCTGGTCCCCTCCTTATTCCAGTCATCTCGGTCCTTCCCAATTCTCTGCACTTACTGAAATATAAAATGGTGTATTTATCTTTACCTTCAATTCCTCTTCTTCCTGCTCTATTTAATCCAATCCAATCCAATCCAGTCTTTTGGGAATCATCTCTGCATTGAAATGGCTCTTGTTGAGGTCACGAATAATCTCCCATTGTTAAAGCTCTTGATCAGTTCTCTACTCTCATCTTGCATGGTTTTCCAGCAACATGTGGCACCATTAATTAATCCTCCTTAGTACACTTTTATTACTTAGCTTTCAGATAGTGCATTCTCCTGTTTTTTCTTCTACTTCACTGGGTGCTCTAAGTCTTTTTTTTTTCCTCTTCTACCTATTTCCCTTAGCCTCCACCCCATTTTTCTACTCTGTTTCTGTGACTTTGACTTTTTTTTGTTTTGTTTTTGCTTTAAGATTATACTTATGAGTGATGCCTTGCAGTATTTGTCTTTCCCTGTCTGGTTTATTTCACTTAGCATAATGTCCTCAGGATCTATCCATGTTGTGGTAAATGGCAGGATTTTCTTCCTTCTCATGGCTGAATAATATTCCATTGTGTGTATGTGATGTGATGTGATATATATATATACATATATATATACACATATACATGTATGATGCAATTATAAATATGATATGACATATATATGATGTGATATATGCAATATATATGACAGCACATGTGATATATATGATGTGATATATATGTGAGATACACACCACATCTTCTTTATCCATCCATCCATTGATGGACACTTAGGTTGCTTCCATATTTTGGCTACTGTGAATAATGTTGCAATAAACACGGGAGTGCAGACTCCATCTTTGTTTATGCTCAATTGTGAGATGAACACTATTTGCTCAGGTGAGTTCATTCTGTCTCAGGTCTTTAAATGCCTCTATAAGTTGACACCCCTCCAATCTCTGTATCATGCAGGGACATCTCCTCTGAGCTCCAGCCTCTTACATCCAACAGCCTCTTTAACATCTGCAAACTGAATTCCTCATCTCCTGAGCCTCCTCAACCTACAGTCCTTCCTATCTTAGTAAATGGCAACTCAATCCTTCCCATTGCTCAGGACAAAAACCTCTCTATGATCCTTGACAGAGCTCTTTCTCTTCTACCCCATATCCAGTTCCTTGACAAAGCTTAGCAATTCTGCCTTCAAATACTTATCCAGATTATGGCCACTTCTTACCACTTCACTGTTACTCTCTCAGGAAACCATCATCATCTCTCACCTGGATCATTTTAAGAGCTTCCACTCTTGCCCCTGGTCAATTCATAATACAGTAAGCAGTCAGAGTAATCCTGATAGAGGATAAATTGAATCATGTTCTTCTGCTCAAAGCCCACTAATGGTTTCCTGTGCAGAGAAGATTTTGAGCCCTCACAATCTGTAAGGCCCTATATTACATCCATCCTCCTCTCTGAGTTTATTGCAAACCCTGCTCTCTGTCCTGACCCCAGCCTTCCTCCTAATGTTACAGGCACACCCCAGCCTTTGGGACTTTGTACTTACTAGTCCATTTTCAAAAATGCTTTTCTCACCCTCCTATCTATAGCTCACTTACCTCCTTTATATCTCTGATCAGACATCACCCTATGTGTGAGGGCTCCCACATCACCGTATTTTAAACTGCACCTATGCACAGACACTAGTACTCCACATTCTATTTCATTTGTATGTATTGTGGTTATCCCCATTTGAGAGTATATATTTAACTTTTTGTTTATTCTCTCTTCCCACACTAGAATGCATGGTATATGAGGGAAGAATTTTTCTCCATTTTGTTTACTGCTGCACCTCCAATATTGAGAACCATGATGTTATAGGCACTCAGAAATGTTTAATTATTGATTGGAAGAACTAGCAAATTCTTAGGGTATGTATAAGGCCATTCTGAATGTATCCAAAAAGAGATACCCCACTGGTAAGTTTAGTGGGATTGTCTAGGTATAGATGAATTTGGTGTGATATACATATTCAAATTAAAAAAAAAACATTTCTCAGGACACATTTTCCTAGTGAAGGTTTTTGAGAAGAGGTATTCTCTCTCTTTTTTTATCAGTGGGCTTCACAGACAAGTTGAAAAGTTGCAGCTTTACAATTACACCTACAAACAAATGCTGTCTATTCATTTTATGTTTGTCCCCACTAACAAGCTCTCAATGTGTCAATCTTAAGTTATTCTCCATTCACTCAGCAACTATTTATTGAATACCTATTTGCCAGGCACTGGGCTAATTGTTGGGGATATAGGGTTCCTGCTCTCAGGGAGCTCACAATTCTTTTTTTCTTCACAGCATATGATAGTACCTCTTACCTACAGCCTTAGTAACATCAGGTAAAATTATGTGGTTATTTGTGGAAATTCTGATACATATATCATTGATCTTAACTGCTTTGGGTCTATCCCAAAATATATGCCCCAAAACAGATGATGTGATCTAATGTAAATGACAGCATTTCAACACAGAAGACCTCAATCCTATTTCCTATCATGTGATTAATCTTTGTATTAAGTCAGAGGATCTTCCCTGACCTAAGCTTCACCTCAGTTTACCTCAGTTTCTTCATCTGTAAGAAAAAGTTAATCCCTATTAAGCACAAAAGATTTTTGTGAGGATAGGTAATAAAATGCAGTACTTAATGTAAATGAACACTTAATAGACTACTTAAATATGTAATAAAAGTGTTATTTCAGTTGGGAAGCAGCCCTGTGTGATGTGACAGAGATCACACTTTTGGAAGGAGACAAGCTTGGGGTCAAATCCTAGTTCTGGAATTTAGCAGCAAATAAAAACAATGCTATTTAATTTAGAAAGTTAATGTGAGCATCAGAACTGATATCCTTCAAAAGCCTAGCACCCAGCAAAGGATTGGGCACAGAATAGATGCTATTCTCAGCTCTCTTAATTTACTGTAATACTGTGGCCCCTGACCATTATAATTTCTACTCTCTTCCACTTTAAATATATGCCTCAGATTTTCAATCTGTAGAATGAGGAAACTATATCAGATTGGACTCTTTGAAAAGACCTCCTCAGAAGTATGACATGAATAATGGACTGGGAAGCGTAGGCAGAAGTCACCATTATCACATCCTTGAGGGCAGTGCTTTGACGTGCTCTATTAGATTTTTGCATGGTCAACTCTGAGGGGAGAGACAGAAAAGTCATATTCAGGAAAAGCTCCTCAAGGCAGGACACCAGAGGAAAATAAGAATAATGAGGTAACGCTAACTGTAAAGTAAACCAGGCAAGGGGCCAAGAATTTCCATGCAAGGGGAGACCGGAGACAATCAGCTCTCACGTACCTACAGCTTCCAGCAACTTTTTCAAATGGCAAGAGACAAAGAACACTCTTCTCAGGCAATTTTGAAAAGTCGAAGCCAAACAAGGGGACCTCCCCTCAGAGGTCACTGAGGGCCTCAGATTCCTGGCTCTCCTGCCGCCATTCTAGTCATCCGGTGGGATGTGCACAGTTTGTGGACATTTCGATTCTAACCTATGTTAATCTCGTGGCGGGGTTACTCTCCCAAAGCAAAATGAAAGTGGAAGAATGAAACATTCAAGTCATTTGATCACAACTGGACTGAACGGATGTCGTGCCTTCACTCAAATTTCCCAGAACTGGGAGGGTTCTCTGTCTCCTCTCATTTCAAGTACTTTTGGTCTTTCAAAACGAAAAAAAAAAAAAAATTCCTAACAGCTAGGAATGAGCTGATGTTCTGGCACACGCTGAGACTGTCTTCTGACAACATTGCACAACTGCCCAGCAGCTCTTGCTTCATTTTGGAAGGCCTGGGGCCAGCACTCCGTTCCTTGATCTATCACTTAGTGCTTTAGAAACAAAGAGCACCACTTGATGAACCAACAGTTCATGAACCAACTGACAAACTCGGTTGCATTACCTACTGGAACCTTTTATCGATTTCATGGCACTTCACTTAAAAACCAGTTTGTGGGGATGTAGGTCACGCTTTGATAATTCAGCCTATGAAAGCCTAAACTCTTTTTATTCTCTGGCCATATCTGAACATCCAAGAGTATAACAAAGAGTCATAGTCTTCCATATCACAAGCTCGAAATGGGATTTGCTGTCATAATGCCGAAATTTTACTGCTGCCTTTCAAAGTGAGATGATTAGCATGAAATGGTACCAGAAACAGGATCAGGAGAATAGCTGTCATTTATGTATGTATTTATAGTTATTGTTAACATTATTGCAAAAAGCCCATCCCTCCCAAAGACATTAAATACTGGGCGGTTTCCTAACCCAAGAATTGGGGACTTTTGATTCCTGATCCGTGGCAGTTGATATTTACCATAGTGTTCATCGTGTTCAATAGGCACATTTTTTAATGTAAATTTTGCTCTGTTCATTGCCTTGTTGTTTGGGGGTTTGCCCATCTGCCAGTCATTTGCTGCCAGTCTGAGGCTTGTTTTTGTTGATTGATTCAGAGTTAAACAAACAGGTTTTTTCTCTCTCATCCATCTCTTGCCCAGTCTGTCTTGTGCTCATTGATTCTGTGGCCCAGTGACCTGTGAGCAGATCAATCTTGCCTTCTGAGACATCCAGTTACAAAATTTAAAATCTATATTATATACTTTGGGTCAAGATAAAGTTTTCTAAAAAGTGCTTGTGAACTGTTTTCTCACTGGAACAGAAAAAGGGCTGCAGTTCTCTACACGGCACAGAGCCAAGAGAGGCAAGGGACATTTTTCTCTGCTGGTTCCAGAGAAAAGGCCTGAAGACCTCGGGTTTCTTTTGTCTCGCTAAGATCACACATGTATAGCTAATGGCCCGCGGCACTCGTACATTTCAGGGAGCTCTCCAGCCTTCTCTTGAACTAATTCCTTCCAGAGCCTCTGTTCAAGTGTGACTCATCACTTTACAAAGCCACTGCCTCCCTGGCCTCCTCCTGCCAAATGTGGAGGGCACGTCTTTCCCACTGGATTCCGGCCATTTCTTTCATACATTTGACGTAATCTTCTTTCCCATTGTTTTTGTGCATCAGATGGTGCAAAACTGCAGACCAAAAAAAGTAGAGAAAACTTAAAAACCTGCAAAAATGACTCTGTAGAGATGCCTTGGGTTATCCTGGGGTGTTCTTCAGCTGTGAAAAATCTTCACCAGTGTGAATAGGGAGTTTTAATTTTAGTGTGTGTGTGTGTGTGTGTGTGTGTGTGTGTGTGTGTGTGTGTTTGATGGGAAAGTGGGGTATCGTAAGACTTCGTATGATTGAGGAAAGTCGAAAAGATTAGAGGAGACATAAAAATATAACTAGACTTGAAGAAGTTAAAACAATTTTTTAAATAAAGAAAAAAGAACACTTGTAGTCAAATTGATCATATGAACACACATGAGACCTTACTAGAGATTTCATGGCAACAGAAATATTCATCACATCCTGCCCCTGCCTGGACTTTCCTCCATTAATTATCCCCGCTCTTCTGAGTACTGTCAAGCTTTTCCTTTCCATTGGCCTCATTCCCGTAGGCCAGACACATGTTCAAGTCTCTCCCATCTTGGGAATAAATACTTCCTTAACTGTCCCCACTCTAGCTACTGCACCTTCTCCTGTAAGATGTTTTGGTTTTTTTTTTTTCGTTCAGCTTCTAGAACAAGCAATCTACATGAACTATCTCATAATATTTAGCCCTTTCCCTTATTGATTACTAACCTTCTTTCCCTACATTATCGCTATGCCAGAGTGAATGTCTATGTTACTAATTCCAACTTTATTAGTGTTCTTGGATATAAGTGACCGAAAACTTATTTCAATCTGGGCCAAGCCAAAAGAGAAGTTATTTTTATTATTGTGGTTATTGTTGTTTAGCTCCTTTACCAAAAAAGTACATAGGCAGAGCTAACTCTAGGTACAGCGGACCCAGGACTTACTGTCACTTTCCTGACTCTGCCTCCTATTTTAGCTTTACTTCTTGGCCAGTCCATGCTTCGTGGTGGCACACAGTGACAAGGATCTCTAGATTCACCTTCTCAGTGTTCCAAATGTGTTTGACCAGACCTCAGGGTTAACTTTGGTCAGTATGAGTCACATACAAGCTGTTAAGCTTAGCAGTCCAAGGGGCTGCGATATTTTTACTGGTTAAGGCCTGTGTTGTGCTCATTCTTTGGAATCGAGCAGGGCTTTGAGTTTCAGCTCTCATAGTGTTTATTCATAGTAACAATACCACCTACCATGTCTGATCCTCTGCAGTGAACACCGGTTCTTTACAACAACTATGCAAGCTACCTGTGAAACATTATGAAGATGATCGATGTTTGAATAACTTACTTGGCCCAGCTCCAAAAATTAATAAAAAGGATTTGGGATCTAAATTCAAGTTTGTTCAGTTTCAAAATTGTGCTCTTCCCAGTGTATCATGTCAAAATACTCTACCTGAAGCCCTCATCACAGAGCCAGGGCATGCTTAACTAATGTTAGTTACTTCTCTTTTCTCTGAGCATGCAATTCAGAGCACGTCATAATTCTTGAATATTTCATCTTGTAGGCCCCTCCATAACCTGGCTCCTGCCTACTTTGAATGGTTTCATCTCTCACCATTTTCCCCAGATTGTTCTGAACCATTTATTCTTCCCTCAACATACCAGGTTTCCTTACTTGTCTGAAATTTTGAATATAAAATGGACTCATTCCATCTGGCTCCCATTCCCCATGGCAAACTCTTGATTTTTCAAGTCTGACCTCAAGCATTGACTTTCTTCTGTTGAACCTCTGCTGTTCATATGTGCCTCCATTATGGAAATGAGCAGAATGTAGTGGTTCCTATATGCTCTCCCCATTGTGCTATGAAATCTCAAGTCTAGGCCATGAATCAGGTCACTCTTTTCCCATTCCCAGGGACACACTGCAGGTACTATATAAATGTTTGTTGAATGAATAAATGTACATAAAAGAAACGAATTTCTTTTTCCCCAAATGGCCCAAACTCCCTTTCCCAGCATAAACTTTGTTAGATACAAGCAGCAACAAGACAAAGTGACAGAAAGAGAGAGAGAGAGAGAGAGAAATGCTGCCGAAAAACCCCCACCATACAGAGGAACTACAGAGAAAATATTTTCTTATCTTTTATATTATTAAATGATCACTGATACACAACCAATTATTATAAGGAAGTAGAGAATTTGGGCTGCTTGCCTTCTAAAACAATTCTTGATAGCTCCTTGAATTGCCTTCATTTTGTGCTCATTCCTCTATCTCTTTTAGTGTTTTAACTGCTCTGGTCTCTAGGTTTTCATCAGCCTGGACTGTGGAAATAATCTCTGCCCACCCCCTTCCATCTGCACGGGCCTCCCTGCAAACCACCTTCCACATGGCTGCAAAAATGATATTACTAAAACAGAACAAAACAAGAAATCCTTCTAAAGGTTTCTATTTTCTGCAGTACAAACTCCAGACTGCATGCACCTATTATTTCAAGTCTCTTACTTTTCTTGCACTGCTGTTTTTATCTGGAATACTCTTCTCACTTTGTCCACTTGGTGAGTACAACCATTATTTTATCTATGAAAACTTGTCAGATCTTCCCACATATAACTAACTGCTTCTTTCCTTTTCCCTAGAGGAACATACTTTTATCAAAAAGCCTACAATACTTTATTTCTTGTATTTATTTTTATCTTTCCCACTAGATGATAAAGCCCTTATTAGCAGGGACTGTGTCTTATTTATCTTATTCCCTGGTACCTAGCCCAGTGCACAGAACATAAAGAGTTGATGGTTGGGATGAAAAGAAGGAAGGGAAAAAAAAAGACAGAAATACAGAAAGAATCAAGTCTACTTTCACTTTTGTTTCAGACCTCTGAGATTCAAATCCCTAGAAAGAAATACTCTAATAGAAAAAAGGAGAAAAGACTTATCTATATCAAAATTGTTTTTGCCAACAATAGCTTTTGTTGCAATACAGGGAAGTATATATACTCATGGATTCTTTGGTCCTGAGTCTCACTTTTAAGACTTTAATTCTCCCAAGAATTGTCTTTTCTTTAGCTAGCTTAAAAACCCATTAGAAATTGTTGGGGAATAAAATCCAAAAAGATTATATTCTTACTCTGTGTGCTAAAATAAATAAATAAATAAGTAAACATGAATAGATGAATTATCTTTGTTATCTATATATTTCTTCCCCCAATAAGTTGGCTTGATTCTTAATGAGAAACAAATGGAAACATATAAAAAATATTTTGTCTTCAAGTTGATACCAATTATTTTACTATTTCTTCAATGTATATTTTGTTTCTGCATCTGCTATATGCAGACACTATGGAATTCCTTTTTTTCTTTTCCTAGAAAATCTTTTCTCTTTTAGCACCTGTGATGTTACTTTCCTGGTCAATGAAAGACTGTCCAAGATTGTTGGAGGATGTCTGTGAGGACTGACTCTATTTTCCCTGGCCTGAAGAATTTAATTTGACCACTGATGCTAGGCTCAGAGTCTCAGGACGAGACAGGTGAGGATAAGGTCAATTCTTTTGGATGTTTTCACAGGGAAGTAGACCCCCTACTCAGAGACTGAACACCAAAAGGTCACCCAGATATTTGGGGACTGAGAAACATAGCACTGAACAAAAACATATTCCCTCTTTAATTTTTATTTTTTGGATGACAGATCATGAGGAAACCATATAAGTTCACTGTCATTTGAAAAGTGTATTTAATACATATTCAATAAATTGAATAATGGTTTATTATATTATTTTTCATATGTATTTGTGATGTTTTTAAAATATGGTGCTCCTTAGAAGCAAATTTGTTAGTTTTACATATTTCTTTTTTTTTTTAATTAACATATAATGTATTATTTGTTTCAGGGGTACAGGTCTGTGATTCATGAGTCTTACAGAATTCACAGCTCTCGCCACCCCACCCTTCCCGCCCCCCCTCCCACTCCAGCAACCCTCTGTTTGTTTCCTGAGATTAAGAGTCTCTTATGGTTTGTCTCCCTCTCTGGTTTTGTCTTGTTTCATTACACATTTCTATGTATCTTTAAAAGGAAACCCTCTGAGACAAAGCATATATATTACGTATACCTAAACATATATATAAATACATAAATTATCATTTATGGACCTATAGTATTCATCAAAACATGCATTTAAAAACTAAGTTTTCTGAGCCAATTTTCAAAATGATCAAAAGAGACATGTTATCTATGTGATGATATACTACATACATGTGTATACACACACACACAAATATCTATGTATGCCCAAAGGATCATAGGATAGTTTTAAAATATAGCATCCAAAACATATCGACATTACTATTAAAAAATGTTGATTATGTATAAATGCTTCAAAACAGAAAATTAGAAATACTTATCTTGGAAGCACTTCTAATCACTTCCCATTTGGCACTGCCCCGTTCAAATCAATTTTTGCTTAAACTCTTAAAACTTAAAAAAAGAGAAATATTTAGCTCTTTTTTTGTTCAAAATGCTAATATACATTCATCTCAATTTTCTTAATTTCAAAAGTAATGTTTCTCATTCACCAGTTTTCTTACTACTGAAACATTGGAGAAATATGAAATAATTTGTTTAAACAGACTATTTGGTATTCTGTAGACTGAAAAGTTGTTGAAACTGAATTTAAACATTTCGAAACCTTATTTCTGTCAAACTGATTTACCACTGAGGCTTTATGTTCTTATCTCTCAGATCTATCTCCTCCAGCAAAACAAGCCCTTTGATTTAGCACCAATAGTTGTACATGTAACTGTAAGATTTCTTTTAAAAGTGCTTCCAAACACAATTAATCTTAAAATTTACTTTTCATGCAGTTTGTATCAAATGCTAACAAAAGACACTGCTTTACACTGGGAGCTCTTGACTTGAAACTCTACTTAGTAACTTTGAGTACAAATAAGTAATTGTGTCTTCAATTTTACATGCTCAAAGAAAAAGTACAGAGAGGAAGAATTATCTATGTGAAATTAGAATTAGATTTCACACTGAAGCATTGCTAGTTTCCTGTGAAAATCCACTTCTCAAATGAATGTAACAACAGCGCACGAATCCACACATTAATATGAATGTCCACAGAAATTAATATCCACCAACAGGATACCTTCCCAATTCAGTTTTAAAGGAACCATGGGGAACACTTTATAGGCTCATGAGTGAAGGCAATAGATAGGCCACTTTATTATTTTGGAACAGGTACCACACATTCTGAAATTGCAGTGTTTTCATGATTTCAGCAAAGACAAAGTACGCCCTATCTGTATCTCACGGTGACTTGGAGTAAAGCCAAAGTCCACAGTGTTGGAGTTCTGAGGGTTAAATCATCATATACTATCAACCAGAACACCACAGCAATTCAAGTCATTTGCCCCAAAAGCAACTTAGAAATAAACTCAAGGAAAGCTGGTTAGAACAAGTCTATCCCTGTTTTTAGGAAGCTGAAAAATGTGGAAATTTAGTTTTTCAGAGACACTCCAAAGTATACATGTAAACAAATGCAGTGTCTAATTATTAAAAATAAGTTTCTTTAATAATAGGTCATTTAGGTTCTTCTGAGGCAGGTTTCCTGCCATATATTTAAGACACTTATTGCTAACCTGGTAAAAAGGAACATAACAAATCATCCAAGTTAGTTGATCCTTAACTTCAAAATAAGCTGAATGCTGAAAACATCATTTAGTATTTTTTAGATACTTTATAAATTTGAATTGATATTTAAATAGAAGTCAGTCTTGCTCAGAAAGTCTGAGGAATCTTGGCTTACTAACTATTTTTTTAAGTCAGTTAACAGGGAGCAACTGGAACATACTACAAATGGCTGATGGTAATCAAATAAATGCACCTATTAAAAATCCATGTACCCATAGCTCTGTGGGATTTTGTTATTCATCAGTGAAAACCCTTTTAACAACTACATTTGATTCCCCACAATCATTCATGCTCACAAACATCCAAACCAAAAGTGGACAAATATTTTCATCCTGTATTAAGCAATATTATAAAAGGCCTGGGCATGATAATGAAGTGAGAAACATTTACTGGCATACCAGAGTGGTGTAAAAATAGTAAAAACCTTTCACAACAAAGAGCTTAGTCAACTCATAGGGATAGTTGCTTTCTGTATTAGAAATGCAATTAATATTATCTGCAAAATCAGAAGACGATGCAACCTAAAATGATATTTACCTGGAAATTTATAACACAGAAAGCATTTCTGGTGAGAAGAATTTAATATTTTCAAATGCATGGTGGCATCATATTTGCAACTGCAGGCACGTTGAAATATTCAGCTCTGCTTAATTGCTAAAACTGTACTTCTGAAAGAGGTAAATGTTACAAATATTTGTTGAAATCAGTTGAAATGTGTGGTATTTAACCAATCTAAACTAATTAGCCACTAGGTCATAACCATTTCCATTTATCTTATTTCTTTGGGAAAAAAATGACATTGTAATAAAACTAGAAGGATGATTACACAATTCATATTGATGTCTTTAAAACCACCTACTCGTCCACAGGGCCATAACCATGGGCTTTACCTTTGATCAGTAACATGGTAATTCTTACAGGCTTTTTGTGTGATAAATTCTGGGAGTCAGTGAGAAGACAGTTTTTACTTTATGCTGCTCGAACTGCAGAATAGATACAGAAGAGCACTTCATTTATTATAGTGATGGAATGCAAAAGAGCCCACTGGTCTGAGTGCTACAGGGCTGGGACCACAAAGATACTTATGTTTCACTCCTGTGCATTTTGCTGGTTACACTTAAAACTAAGTACTGATACAATATTTAGCAATTTTGTTATATTTTCTGAAATAATGACTATTTGTATATAGAAAATTGCTTAAAGGCCTATTTCACAGTCCTTAAAAAAGAAAAAAAAAATCAAAGCTTATTTACTGGAATATAATCATGCGTCCTGTAATTCAAAGATAGTTAATCCTACTTCTACACATGCCTTTGTTGACAACTAGCAGTGAACCTGAAGAAATTGTTAAACCATTTAACTGCCAGATTCTTTAACTTCATCACTTATGGGATGTAAAGATAAATTAGAAATATATATATATAAAGTGTGTTGAAATTCTCATAAGAAACTGTGTAAAATGCTGTGGAAATCACGGATAAGAAAATGTTTGGGTGCCTGGGTGGTTCAGTTGGTTAAGTGACTGCCTTCAGCTCAGGTCATGATCCCAGGGTCCTAGGATCAAGCCCCGCTTCGGGCTCCCTGCTCCACGGGAAGCCTGCTTCTCCCTCTCCCATTTACCCTGCTTGTGTTCCCTCTCTCTCTCTGTCAAATAAATAAATAAAATCTTAAAAAAAAAAAGGATAAGAAAATGTTTGCTTTATTTGGACAAGGACATATCGACAGAAATACTTTTAAAGCAATCAAAATATCTCCCCCCCTCAAAAAATGAAGTATTCATTTTAACCAAATAAAATACATTTTCAGAGAAATACGGAGAAAAGTTTAAGGTTTTGATATTGGTGTCATCACCCTATTTTCTTTCATGGTATGTGATACAGATAAAGAACAGGGGAATAAATGCCTGACTTCTAAAAATTAAAAAAAAAAAAATTGCTGAGTGAAAGTAAAGAAGCCCTAAGTAGTTAGAAAGATATACCTAGTTCATGGGTCAGGAAGCTTGCCATTATTAACGTGTCACTTCTCCCCCAATTGATCTATAACTCCATGCAATCGTATCAAAATCTCAACAGGATTTTCCTTTTGTTTTTGTTTTGTTTTTGGCTAGGAGTTGACAAAGTTGAAAATTCACATGGAAATATAAAGAACATACAATAGCCAAAAAGCTTCAAAAACAACAAAACTGGAGGGCTCATACTACCTGATTTCAAAACATCTTATAAAGCTGTGGTAATCTAAGGTAGTGTGGCATTGGCATCAAGATAGACAAATGTATAAATGGAACAGAATAAGCTGTTCAGAAATAGGCCCCTACTTACATAAACAAATGGTTTTTGACAAAGCTGCAAAGGCAATTCAGTGCAGAAAGAAGAGGCTTTCAAAAAAAGGGGCTCAGACATTTGGAAATCCACATGGAAGAAAATGAACTTAGATTCATATTTAGTACTGTATAAGAAAAAATACTCAAAATGGATCATAGATTTGAATGTAAAAATCTAAAACTATAAAGTTTCTAGAAAAAAACATAAGAGAAGACTTTTATCACCTTGGGTTGTCAAAGATTTCTTAGGACACCAAAAGCATGATCCATATAAGAAAAAAATGGGCTCAAAATTAGAAACTTCTATTCTTCAAAAGACACTTTTAGGATAATAAACAGATAAGCCACACTGGAGGAAAATATTTGCAAAGAATGTAGCTCATAAAGGACTTATATAAAGTACTCTCAAAACTGAATTAAAAGACAAAGAAAATGGGCCAAAGATTGAACATATACTTCACCAAAGAAGAAATGACTGATATGGTAGGTGAATTATGGCTTCCCAAGATTTATCCATGTCCTAATCTCTGGTCAAAAAAAAAAAAAAAAAGACTTTGTAGATGTGAGGTAAATTAAGGATTTTTTTTTTTAAAGATTTTATTTATTTATTTGAGAGAAAGAGAATGAGAGACAGAGAGCACGAGAGGGAAGAGGGTGAGAGGGAGAAGCAGACTCCCTGCTGAGCAGGGAGCCCGATGCGGGACTCGATCCCGGGACTCCAGGATCATGACCTGAGCCGAAGGCAGTCGCCCAACCAACTGAGCCACCCAGGTGCCCAAATTAAGGATTTTTGAGGTGAGATTATTGTGGATTATATGGGTAGACCCTAAATGCAATCACATGTTCTTTATAAGAGGAAGGCTGAGGAAGCTTTGACCATAGAAGAGAAGGCCCTATGATGAAAGCAGAGGGAAACAGAGGTCAGAGAGAGAAGATGTTATGCCACTGGCTTTAAAGATGGTGGAGAGGAAAGGTCCCTGAGCCAAAGAATTCAAGAAGTTCAGCTCTAGATGCTGGAAAGGACAAGGAACAGGATTTTCTGCTAACACCTTGATTTTAGCTAAGTAAAACTGATTTCAGACATCTAGCTTCCATAACTGCAAGGGAATAACCTTCTGTTCTTGTTTCAAGCCAAGTTTGTGGTAATATATCACAACAGCCAGAGGAGACTAATATAGATGGCATAAAAGCACCTGAAAAGTTCTTTTAGTCATTAGTCATGAGGAAAATAATTAACAAACCAACTATAACAAGTGTTGGTGAGAATGTGAAGGAACTAGAACTGACACACCAACGGTGGGAATGTGAAATGGTGCCACCACTTTCGAAAACAGTCTAGCAATTTCTTAAAAAGTTCATCCACGTGAGCCATGTGACAGTCATTCCAATCCTAGGTATTTACTCAAGAGAAAAGTTAATCTCCATACAAAGATTTGCATGTGAATGTTTATCTCTAATAGCTAAAAACTGACAATGGCCCAAAGGTCTATAAAGAAGCAATGGATAGGGGCACATGGGTGGCTCAGTTGCTTAAGTGTCTGCCTTTGGCTCAGGTCATGATCTCAGGGTCCTGGGATCGAGCCCATGTCTGGCTTCCTGCTCAGCAGGAGTTTGCTTCTCTCTCTCCTTCTGCTCCTACCCCCCTCCTCATGCTTGCTCTCTCTCTCCTCCCAAATAAATAAAATCTTAAAAAAAAAAAAAGCAAATGGATAAACAAATGGTGGTATACCCATACAACGGAATGAAACTCAGATATAAGAAAAAAGGAGCACATGATACATGAAAAGCATGGATGAATCTCAAAATAGTAATTCTGAGAGAAAAAGGCCAGACCAAATAAAAGAATGTATGTACTGCAAGATTCCATTTCTATAAAACTGTACAAAATGAAACTAATCAACAGTGACAGAAAGCAAATAAGTGGCTGCCTGGGAAGAGGGCATGGGAAGGACAGACGGGAAAGATTCTGAAGGGGCATGAACAAACTTTGGGGATGACAGATGGTTTCACAGATGTATACACATGTCAAAACTTACCAATTGTACCCATATGCAGTTCATTGTATATCAGTGATACTCCAATCATACTATTAACAATAAATAAATAAAAACATATTTTTGATAATCTATTTTCACTCCAGGAGCTGGATCTAAATGTCAAATTCATAGACTGCTCATCTTGAAGGCATTTGTTTTTGCAAAGTATATAAGACCGCCCAAAGCTTTTAGATGCCTCAATTTGTTTACTCATTTGATTTGTAGTCAAGTTTTATATTATACTATGTATTATGTCTTAGTAAACTCTTCTTCTGCTATGAAATAATACCCTGTAGGTAACATCTATTAATTAACAAGGAATGTTTAGTTTTCCAATTAAATAAAACTACCCCAGGGAGAAACAAATGGCTCAGTTAAATAGGAAAAGAAAATATGAGTTCTACTCTCTACAAGCCTAGAATATGAGTAATTGGTAGAACTACAGTAAAGAAACAGTAAAGGTCTAAGGAAAGTTAATATGAAATATAATTATGGAAAATATTTGTGTATACAAAAATGAGTCACCTAGTTTCGATTCCATTCTAAATTCTGGTATTTTGTGCTTGCTTCAGCAACACACATACTAAAACTGGAACAATACAGAGAAAATTAGCATTGCCACGTGCAAGGATGACATACAGGTTAGTGAAGCATTCCATTAAAAAAAATTTTTTTTAAATTAAAAAAAAAATAAATTCTGGTATGTCTATGCTCTCTTCATCTTTTAAGTTATTTATGAAACACATTTATGGGGGCACCTGGGTGGCTCAGTCGGTTAAGCATCTGCCTTCAGCTCAGGTCATGATCCCAAGACCCTGGGATCGAGCCTCATGTCAGGCTCCCTGCTCAGTGGGGAGTCTGCTTCTCCCTCTCCTTCTGCCCCTCCTCCCCCGACTCACGTTCTCTCTCTCTCTCTCTCACAAATAAATAAATAAAATCTTTAAAAAAAAAAAAACCACACACATTTATTTATGGAGTACCAACTTACATTTAAACACAGTATTTAGCTTCTAAGTACTTAAAGAGAAATAAGAAAGTCCCTACCCTAAAGAAGCTGACAGGTTAGGAGGTAAGCTCAACAATTTAAGAAAAAAGAAAAAAAAGAAACTAGACCATAAATTAAAGCTATGACGGCTGCATAAAAGAACTTGCTGATTGATAAAGGAATCATGAATGGATAATAAAAATGGGAATCATGATTAAAGAAAAAAAAAAAAAAGAAGAAGAAGATAGCAGGAAGGGAAGAATGAAGGGGGGGAAATCGGAGGGGGAGATGAACCGTGAGAGACTATGGACTCTGAGAAACAAACTGAGGGTTCTAGAGGGGAGGGGGTGGGGGGATGGGTTAGCCTGGTGATGGGTATTAAAGAGGGCACGTACTGAGTGGAGCACTGGGTGTTATACACAAACAATGAATCATGGAACACTACATCAAAAACAAATGATGTAATGTATGGTGATGAACATAACATAATAATAAAAAAACAAAGCACACTCTGGCTTAATTTAAACAAAACTGCATTTTCTTGATTATATCATATAATAATAAAATAAAATATTAAAAGGACCACTTCTCTATTTCCTCCTTCTATCTTGCAGTTTTATATGTAAGGAGTGTTTTGTCTACTACAGGTAGAATCTGGATGCCTGATTGATGTGGCCAAGTCGTGGCTGCCTATTGTCATAAAAAGCTGCTGGGTTATAGACCAAATCTACACGGTTCAAAAACATTCTTTTATAATGAATACTGAGCATGCATTTCAAACATTTAAACCATTCATGCAGATCCACTTTTTAAACTGCAAACAATAGCAGTGTTCACTACACCATTAAAATAAGAGAAAACAAAATCATTCTCATTTTGCATTTCCTTTGTCAAAATACTTCACCAAACACAATTCTAACCATAACTTCAAAACCATTTATAATTTGCAAACCTACTACTACTGAATTAGAGAAATCATTACCAAATTTCCTGCCAAGAGTTTAAAAGTCTTCAAGGCACTTTCCCACATGAACCATGTAAAATGGTGGCTGCCGAACCCAAGCTGAGCTCATGTGTCCCTTGTCAGAAAATTCCAATAACCCAAAGCCAAAAATTGAGATTAATTTCAATCTGGTGGCTAAGGCCCTAAAATAAAAATCCTGAGCTGCCAGAAGCCATATTTCCCACCATGAGAATACGAACCTTGACAGAATCCTGATGCGTCGCAAGAGACAGAGCCTAAGGTGGAAGGAAAGGCATTTCTATTTCTTGTTAACAAGAGAACTGCCCTGTGGCCTTGATGGTTTCCTTAAAACAAAGTTGCCAAAACTTTTCTGGATTCTAAGAACTTAAAGCTTTGGCTTAAGCTAGTTTGAGTTATGATTTTTAAAAATTGCAAAATTTTTGCAAATTCAAAAAGAAACACTACGAAAGACAAAAATATATTAATAACCATTCTTTCTCTAAGGTATAAATTACCATATAGCTATAATAATTAAAGCAGTAGGATTCCAAGGGTGGACTATAGAGACAGATTAACATAAGAATATTCAAAACTAGAATCATACCAACTATATATCAATGAGAAAGGATCAATTCTTTTAAAAAGTGCTACTGGGTCAAGGGCTTCCCTAAAGGAGATAAGTATGTTCATATACCTCTTGACAGCTGGAACTAAAAATAAATTTCAGATGTATTAAAAGTTGGATCTATAAAAAATGAATATAAAAGTACTAGAAAGAAATTTATCTGGTTATTCATGTGAGCATGTGGCAAGCCTTTTTAAGCATAAGGCCACAGCTTGACATAAGAAAGGAAGATAGATTTGAACTTGAAAAATTCAAATTTTGAAAAGTTGACTTAAAAACTTTTACATGAAAAAATGGCAAAAAAAGATAACATTTGTCAACTGAGACGAAGACTAAATGTCCTTGATATATAAAATGCTTTTTTTATAAAAGGACAAAAATGCATATAGAAAAATGGGCTAAGAACACAAGAGGCAATTGTATGGAAGGAAGGAAGGAACGAACGAACGAACGAACGAACGAAGGAAGAAAGAAAAAGAAAGTCTATAATAAACATATAGCAAAATAGTCAACTTCATTTTAAAAGATATAATTTTCAACTGTGAGATTGACAGAGATGAATAAATGACCAAAGACAGTATTGGTGAGAGTATAGAACATTCTTACATGGTTTTAACTTAGATATAAATTTACATGGCTTTCGTGGAGAACAATTTGGTAACTTAAAACTTAAAATATAGACTCTGATACTCTACTTCTATGAATTTAATATAAAGAAGTAATTGTGTAAGTCTATAGGTGTAAAAGGACTAGGAGATTCACCAAAAACTTTTAATACAGAATCAAATAATATATGAGTGCTCAAATGCAGAGGACTTGTTAATCATGACAAAAACCTATAGTGGAATACAAGTAGTCATTAACAGTGATCATTTAGACATATATTTGTTAACATAGGAATATATAAATTATATGTTAACTAAAAATGGAAATTTATAAAATTTATAAAACACTATATTATTTCTTAGAAGTATATACATATGTATATATGTATATATGATATTCCTTCCTGGTTGGCCACAACTGAAGAGAGTCTCCTTGTCTAAAGTCATACTTTTCGTGGGGATAGTTTCCTCACTGAGTGAGGTAAGGTCAGCCATTTTAACCCAAATATGGAACACTCTAGTGGGCTATCCTCACTCAAGTGCTCTCTGCAGAGTTGGTAAAAATGTGTCTGCTCTCCCTTGCAGTTTAACTTCTTCTTTGCCAAATTTGACTTCTTCCCTCCTTCCTTTCACAGATGTTAATTCCTAATAAACAATTTGCCTTTTGAACTCCATTCAGTGTCTACTTCCAGAAACACAACCTGTGATCATTGGTATTAGTAGTTGTCCAACAAGCAGTCAATAAAATGGGACTTGGGAGCTCATCATTCATCACCTGGCTGCCAATGAGGAGCCCTGATGGCAGATGGAACACAGATCCTGGCACAAAGTGGCCTTTCACTTGTTAAAACTGTCACTGGCTGTGAATTGGAAGAACACCAGTGAAATGGGCAGTGAATCTGGTGAGAATATATATATATGCTCACAGGCAGTGATGAATGTCCTGGCCAGTTGTTCAGGGGCGTAGAAGGGAAAAGACATGAAAATGAGGAGGAGGAGTCCTGTTTGGCAGGGGTAATTGCTCCTAATCATTAGGAGAAGAAATGTTCCTCTACATAGCTGCCATTACAGTGGGAGCTGGGAGGAATATGTGTGGAATCTAGGTGATCCTCATTGTGCCTTTTTGTACTTCTTTGCCCAATTTTAAATGTAAATAAACAAATACAGTGAACCCAACCTGAAAAGAACATAGTTAGCAAGAGGCCCACACTCCTGAGATTAGTAGGGCTTGGATCATGCCACCAAGTGAGCCAGCAAGGACAAGTTGAGGACAAGTCATTATGGTTCCTGGAATACACAGAAAATCATGGGGGAGGTCTTGCCCCAATCTGAGTCACAATTTCACAATGCCTAGTTCTGAACTGGTTATTACAGACAGAAAACTAGACATATAGCATTATAAGGATTTACTAAATTGAGGAAATAGTAAACACTTCCTTATTTTATCATCATTAGAAATTGCTTTACAGTCAGGTGCCTGGGTGGCTCAGTTGTTAAGCGTCTGCCTTCGGCTCAGGTTATGATCCCAGGGTCCTGGGATCGAACCCCACATCTCAGGCTCCCTGCTCGATGGGAAGCCTGCTTCTCTCTCTCCCACTCCCCCTGCTTGTGCTCTTTCTATCACTCTCTCTTTGTCAAATAAAATCTTAAAAAAAAAGAGAAAGAAATTGCTTTACAGTCTAACTACAACAGTCTCCCAAATTCCTGAGAAATTATTTCTTCTTCTACAAGGAGAGAAGTTGATAGTGAATGTGCTGAGATATTTATCTTCCTCATTGGAGAGTCAAGATCTGCTGGAGTTTTGACTTCTATGGTAGGGTTTTCAATTTCAAGCTTTGGAACATTCAAAATACTGTCTAATGCTGGAGAAATCTATGGAAGGTACTGTGCCAGGGTTGGTAGAGCAATGACTTGGAGCCATGATTAGGGTGTGCTGTTAAAATGGAATATGGATGCTAAACCCTCAGCCAAAGATGCCTCTGGGTTATCTCTCTAAACTCTCTGCTTCTCTGTAGCTGACAGAATCTTTTATATGGGAAGAGAGAATGTAAAAGAAAAGGCCCACTCTCTAGTTAGTGTCATTTGAATGTATAAGCTTTGTTCTCCTCGGTGGACTGTTGGTCTCTAAAGCAGTAGATGATCATCCATTTCCCTTCTAGATGGGGAGCCCAAGCAGCTGCCTAAGGTCAAGTATGACCCAGTACATCAGCTAATTGTCTGAACATGGCCACAGTACATTTGATCCAGCCACCATTCTTCTCACTATATCTTGTTATTTCTTCCCATTCCTATGCCACAGCACCTACATATGCAATTGAAAGTTGAGGTAAAATACAGAATTTCTTTATATTAATTTCATCTTTCTAATGCAGAGAAAGCATCCCCATTTCTTGGAGATTGTTTTACGTCATAATCATATTTACTAGATCTCTCAGCCTTGTGTCATCTGCAAATCTTAACCTAGACACAGACATTTTCTTTTAAAGAAAGATTTACAAGAAGCCTGCCTAGAGGAAGTGAGATGCTCCAGATGACCTCTGAAAGTCCCTGCCAGGCTTATGTTTTGAATTTTCCATAACATTTCATTTTGTAAAACAGACCCATTAGCTGTGTTTACTCAGGCACATGGAAGAAGATTGAGACAATTACCTAAAATCCGCTGTGACTTTTCAGTAAATGTTATTAAAGAAAAAGTGGGAAATGGGGCTTGAATTATCCAGGGTGTTTATTTCCATTGATCAAAGTCACAAAATAATTACCTCATTTCACTTTGCCTGATTACTTATAAGTTCATAATAGATTTTATCTTAGGACATAAAGAAAGGGAAATAGAGTGAAACTACATAAAAACTCACATAGCAGAGAGCTGTCTGTTATGGTTCCCTTATTTAAAGTGCAAGAACACCTCCATAAAGTCAGAATTGTTTAAAGTATAAATTAGATTAATGAAGATCAGTGTACTAGTATGTACTTGGTGAATCCTGACCAAGAAATGGTGGTCAAAATATAATATTTCATACCAAAATCTTACTAACTTTTCACCATAAAATTATGAAATGGCTCTTCTTCGTCCTTGGTCAGAATCATGCTCATAATGTTGAGCTTTACTGAAGACCATAAACAAGGAGTAAATAATATATGAGATACTCTCTAGAGGGTACTTCAAGGATCAGAAGAAAGAGACATTTTAAAACTTTACTTAGAATGATTGAAAATTTGCATGTGAAGTTATAATTCACCTGGGAAAACAAGCTAATTCTCATGATGGTAATACAATAAAATAACTAGAAAAATTGAACTGTTATGATTCAAGACAGTGATTTAACATGAAACCTAACTTTTCTTTTTCCATGGTTGATGGAGAAATATCAAGTCACAAACCATGCTCATCATAATTTTCTATATATGGTACTGGTGAGGCTATTTACTTTCGGGCAAAGATCAGGAAACATTCCATGGCAATGAGATCTCTTAATCTGCGAAACATTATCTCAGGGGAAATGGTAGAATCCCCTTCACTGGTCACTCACTGTTTACTTAGAAAGTATAGTGGACAAAATATGATAAGACATATCATGGGAAGCAAATCCTTTTTAAAGGGAGAGGTAAGAATAAGAGATAAAAAAGGGAACAAGTTCTGCTCAGTGCCCACTCTGTGAAGAAAGCATTTCTACACACTTATTTAATATCCATAGCTACTCTGGGAAAGCATGTTATGAACATCTTACAGATCAGAAACTGAAGCTAAGGGGAGCTTGCTGAAGTCAAGAGTACTCAGTGACAAATAGGTCTGTCTTGCTCAGTAATTGGTAATTTGAAGTGTCAACTTGACTAGGGCATGGGGTGGCCAGATAATTTGGTTAAACATTATTCTGGGTGTGTCTGTGAGGGGACAAGATTAACATTTAATTTGGTAGACTGAGTAAATCAGATTGCCCTCCTGAATGTGGGTGGGCTTCATCCAATCTGTTTGGGGCCTAAATAGAACAAAAGATAAAATAAAAAGTAATTTGTTCTCTCAGTCTCTTTTTGAGCTGGGATATTGGTCTTCTGCACTTGAACTAGAACTTACACCATCAGCTGTCCTGGGTATCCAGCTTGTAGAGGGCAGATCACAGAACTTCTCAGCCTCCATAATCATGTGATCCAAATCCTCATAATAAATCCTATCTATATATAAGTAAATATAAATATTATATAGTATATATCATATATCTCATATTAGTTCTATTTCTCTGGAGAACCCTGACGAATACATGCCCTTAGGCCCATGCTCTCCTGTCTGAGAAGAAGATATGTTAAAGTGACTATCACAAAAAAAGTCAAGTGCAGCAATATTTAATTCTCTGCCCCATTAGGTACACAGTTTTCTATCTTTGCCATGAGTGGTTACACTCTATGTCCAGACATGAACCTGTAAGGATATGAAAAATAAGCATACAATAGCAAAACAAGATTATCTTCTCATCATTATATTTGCAAATTAGGAGATTAATGAAAACTATCAAGAGTCCAGTTGCAATGTTATAGGAATGAAAGCCAGATTGCTGGAGACTTAATAATGTGTGACAGAAAACCAAGGCAACTATTGTCAACAAATCATCCAATCTCCACATTGTTGTCAGAATTCTCTCTCTTTCAGGGGCAGTAGGAAAGGTAGATCACATTTTCAAGAGGAAGAGAAAAGAGTTTTCTGAGAGGAAAGAAAGATTCTGGAAAGAAGTATTATTTTCAGATGAAACACTACTACAATATGTTTTATAAGTTGATGAGAAGAATCAAGAGAAAAAAGACTCAAAGGTGAGATTAGATAATTCATAGTTAACAATAATAATTATTATTAATTAAAATCACTGAAACAATATTTGGAGAGATGGAAGTCAGAGGAATTAAAAGTGATTCATTCTGGGAAAAGATGGAAGAAAGTAAAAATGTGAATAAACACAGAGCCATACAAGGCTTTGTAGTAATTATCTCTAGAAAATTAGGAAGACATCAGCTGTGAATAAATAGGTCATGATTAGGGAGTTGAAGAAAGTAGAAAAGACTAGAATATGTAATTAATATGTGCACAGAAAAAGGGACAGGGATGGTAAGTAGGAACTGGATTGGAAAAGAGGAAAATGATTGTTGAGTAGCCCTCAGGAATTTGTGATAGGACAACACAACCTCCTTAGGTGATGCATGCCATCAACTATCATCATTGTGGAAGGAGAAAGGAGGTACTTTGGTTTTTCCTAGGTTGATGGCTCAGAGGGCAAAAGATAGGATCAAAATAGCAATGCTGTGAGTGAGAATAGAATTGAAATGGCAAGTCAAGGAGCCCAAGCTAGATGGGGGGAAAAAATCAATATAATCGGGACTAACACTTGAAAATGAATGAGAAGTTAGGCCCTGGAAACTGACATGAAATGAAGAGTCTCAGTGAAAGTGGAATAATGGCAAAGACAGAAACATAAGAGGCCAGGAGAACTTCAGTTAAAACTTGTTTAAAATTACTTTTGGATGATAACAAGTTCTAAATGTAGACAAATATGTGGGTTACTAACAGGGACAGGAAGGAATGACCACTAAAAGAGAGGATGTCACAGGAATGAAAGGGTTAGGAATTAAATGGATCAGTTGCCAACACATCAAAAGCCACCCAGATTCATGGAGTAGAGAAGGTTATAGTAAATTAGCTGTTGAAGTCCCTGAGAAGTCAGAAGGGGGCAGCACATAAATCACTGTGGTAAAGATGAAGTTGCTAAGTGACTGCTGTCATCGAATGGTATGAATTTTATAGATTAGAGAATGGTTATGGAGGATAGCAAGCATTGGTGATATAATCAGGTGAAGTCCAAGTACCAGTTTAATGAAAAAGGTGGAAAGATTATTTAAAGAAAAAAAAAAAGGCTGAGGTGGAAGAAAAATTGATTACCAGCAAAATGGAGGTTTCTAAAAGCACTGGGAAAGATGGTTAAAGGGCTTAGTGTGAGGAGCCAGCAGAGAAGAAAGATAATTGAAGCTAATTGCAGTAAGTCTGTGGAGGAGCAGGGAGTTGGGAGTGGGAAGGGTACAATGCATTGGGATGGCAGAGACTAAAGAAAAATGCCAAGGGATGGAAGGTTAAAGGTCATGATGGGGAAAAGGTTTTTATCCAGTCCCAAAGCAGAAACGATTAACTAGTGCTAAATCATATTGCTGTATTTTATCTGATAATTTGTGATTTCTATCTGAGAGTGGCCAAAAAATGGATACAAAGGTCTGGGAACAATTAAAAATCATTCTTCAGTTTGTAGACCCAGGTACAATTTAATTTAACAATCACTACAAATACCAATGAAAGTCAGTATCTTTAAAACCTTTTGAACATATTTCTTTTCCAAAACCGTTCAAAGACAAACACACACACATACACACACACACTCTCTCTCTCACAAAATGGCTTCTGTCTCTTAACATATCATTCTCAATAAAAACACTTACCATTCTCCAACTCCGAAAATCTCAGTTCTCCTCTACTCCTGCCTGCTCTCCTACCTCCTGCCCTCCTTCTCTCCATTCCTCTCTCTCTTTCTTTCCATCCTTCCTTCCTTCCTCAGCCTGGGACACAGTATAGTGACCATGAGCTCACTGATTTGGCTCCTGATTTATTTCATTTTCAGTCTTGACCAATTTGTTTATTGGCCTCACAGCACCTAATATCAGATTCTTTTTCAGTTTTTTTCAGGAACATCTTCATCTTTCCCTTAATCTAACTGATACTTTATAGAACATTCCATTTAACCACAGTGGAGTATATATTCTTCTTAAACTTAGATGGAACATTCACCCAGATAGACCACATTTTGGGCCATAAAACACTCAACAAATTCAAAGAATAAAAATCATACAATGTATACTCTCAGACCACCATGGAATCAGGCAAGAAATCTATAACCAAAAGATAGTTGAGATTAAATTAAAAAAAAGAAAGAAAGAAAAGACAAGCCACAGACTGGGAGAAAATATGTTCTCAACACATAAAGGAATTGTATTCAAAATATAAAATGTATCCTTAAAATTAAACAAGAAAACAACTCCATTAAAATAGGCAAAAAAATCTGATTAGACACACCAGGATATATAGATAGTAAATAAGCATATGAAAAGATGCTCAACATTTGTCATTAGAGAAATGCAAATAAAACAATGCAATATCTCTATGTACCTATCAGAATGGATAAAATGACATTTTTGAAAACCTAAAAATACCAATTGCTGGTGAAGATGTGGACTCACAGAAACTCTTATTCATTGCTGGTGGGCATGGAAAATGGTATAGCCACTTTGGAAGATAGTTTGGAAGATTCTTTCAAAGCTAAACCATAGACTTATCATAACAATCAAACAATTGCATTCTTGGGTATTTACCTATCTGGTTTAAAAACTTAATGTCTTTTTTACAAAGAGTAGTGTATAGAAAGGCAGAGGTGGGGGGAGGAAGTGTGGAAAGTAATTTTACAGGGGACTATAGTGGACTATAACCTGAAAGACACTACTTCACCCAGGTAATCAAAGGTAGTAGCAACTATCACTGTTGCTTATCATGACTTATCACTAGTCATGTTGATATAAGATACGATACATGAGAATGGCACTTCTCCTGTGTGGTCTTCCCCAAGACTCTTAACTTCAGTAGAATCATGAGAAGAAAGACATCAGACAAACCCCAGTAGAGGGATGTTCTACAAAAATACCTAACCAGCACTTTTCAAAAATCTCAAGGTCATGAAAACCAAGAAGAGTCTGATAAACTGTCACAGCCAGGAGTTGCCTAAAGAGAAATAATGACTAATCCTAATGACTATCCTGGATAGAATTCTTAAACAGCAAAAGGACTTTAAAAACAAAGATCTGATAATGTACATATTTAATAATGTATCATACTAATTTACTATTTGTGACAAATATAGCATATTATTGTAAGATGTTAATAATAGGAAAAACTAGACATGGGGTATATGGGACCTCTCTGTACTATCTTTGCAATTTTTTTCATAAATTTAAACCTATAATATACTGCATATATAGTATACTACACTGTACATGCATGAAATCTGTAAAATTAAGTCTATTTAAAATAAAAAGCTTATTAACAATGTAAAAAAAAAAAGCATGTCCAACACTAAAACCTTACATTTCAACAAAAACCTTTCCCTCATCATCAGTTGAGTCATCCGTGTCAGAAACCTGGATGTATATTTGACTCTCTCCTTCCTTCATCCTGCTCATTTAAATAATCACTAAATTTGGTCAATTATTCTTCCATAATAATTTACAAATTCACTTCTACTTCTTCATTCCCACTGCCTTAGTCCAGTATTTTTCACCAAACTCCTTAATAGAATTATAATGTCCCAGCTTCTGTTTTTTCCCTACTTCAGTCCATTGTGTAATGCTATAACCACAGTAAAACTTCAGAAATAGCAAAATGACTTTTTTTAACTGCTCAAAATCCTTAGTGACTCCCCTTTGCCTTCAGCATGAAGTCCAAATAGCTTAATCACATCATAGAAGACCCTGTGGTAACTACTTTTGCCTACTTTTCCAGCACCATCTCTCTATATGTCCATCCTTTTATCATATCATATTGAATTACTTATAGTTATTTGAGTGGTTTGACACTCTCATATCATTCTACAATATTTTCCTTCTGCAGCTGAAATATTACCTTTTCTGAGAAACCTTCTCCTCTTTCAGCTTGTTAGATGCTCTTCTTTTTCCTAACCTTCTGGGTATACCTTGGTGAAAACACTTATTACATTGCCTAATAATTTCTTTGTCATTTTTTTACTCACATACCCTCGCCTTGAGCTTTCTGAGGGAAAGGACAACATCTTTTCTCTCTGAATTGTAAGAAACTAGCATAGTGTCTGAATATAATATTCAACTAATATCTATGTAAAAAGTTCTGCAAGTCAACTTCTGAAACCACAGCTGGGTCTAAAGAACCTGTCTCTTTCCTTTTAGAGAAAGTATAGTATATATTTGGGTGGAGGAAGAGGGAGTCGCTAGTATTTGTTAAGTAAATATCATGTGCTAGGTATTAGGATGGGAAATATATACATATATATATATCTTTTTTTTTTTTGAGAGAGAGAGAGAGAGAGACAGAGAGAGTTGGGGGGGGTAGAATGCAGAGGAAGAGGGGGAAAGAGAATCCTAAGCAGGCTCCATGCTGAGCCTGACACCGGGCTCAATCTCATGACCCTAAGATCATGACCTGAGCCAAAATCAATAGTTAGACACTCAACCGAATGAGTCATCCAGGCACCCCATATATATTTTTAAATCCCCTTTACACCTGATAGAACTGAAGCTTGGGTGGACGAATTTACAGGGGACAGGAGTTTTGAAAATCAGAGGTATCATTCTCACTTTGCCTTTCATATCCAAATAAATTCAGAAACAACTGAGAAATGTGAGTCTGACAGACCCAAACACTAGCTTTATTATAGGTAAGCTGGATTGGAGACCAGAGTTTGGATCTATGGTAACAGGACTAGATCTTTGAATTTCATACACAAATAAGAGTTGGATCTGAAAAGCTGAGAGACCTACTAAAACTACTGCTTCAAACACACCTACAACACTAACACAATTGTTATCAATACTGGGGAGAGAGAAAGATAAACTTCCAGATCTGCTCTAAGGTTTTGGAAATAAGATCGTTCTTTCTTTCTTTCTTTTTTTTTTTTTTAAAGATTTTATTTATTTATTTGACAGAGAGAGACACAGAGAGGGAACACAAGCAGGGAGAGTGGGAAAGGAAAAGCAGGTTTCCCACCGAGCAGGGAGCCCAAGGCGGGGCTCGACGCAGGGCTGTATGCGGGGCTCAATCCCAGGACCCTGGGATCATGACCCAAGCGGAAGGCAGATGCTTAACGACTGAGCCACCCAGGTGCCCCTTGGAAATAAGATCTTTCAACATCAGTAAGGAAATAAGTATCCTGGGATATCAGACACCACTGAGCACTGACTGCTGGTTCCTAGAACCTTGTCTAGTTTTGTTTTTGCTGAGCTTGACTTAAGAAAAAAGAAGGATCCCTGTAACTGTACACATTTTACCTGAATAAAGTGCATTGTGTTCCTCTAAGTTCTTCATGAAAAACACAGCATGGGACATAGAAAATAGAAATTGAAAACTTAAAACAAAGAAGTAAAAAACTGTAAAAGTTTTGGAGAGAAATGATAGAAAAAGATAAAGTAAAGGAGTTCCAATTTTTGACATTCCCTAATTTATGATGATTCAACTTAAAACTTTTTAACTTTACAATGGTGTGACAGCAATACGCATTCAATACAAACTGAACTTAGAAACTTGAATTTGGATCTTTTCCCAGGCTAGTGTGTAACACGATTCTCTCTCGTGATATTGGGCAGTGGCATCTAGCGCAGCTCCTGGTCAGCCACACAATCACAAGGGTAAACAACCCATATACTTACAGCCATTCAGTATCTGATAATCATTTCCTTGTTCACTTTCAGCACTGTATTCAATAAATTACATGAGATATTTAACATTTTATTATTAAATAGGCTTTGTGTTGGATGATTTTGCCCAACTATACACTAATGTAAGGGTTGTGAGCACATTTAAGGTAGGCTAGGCTAAGCTATGATGTTCGGTAGGTTAGGTATATTAAATGCATTTTTGATTTTTTGGTATTTTCAAGTTACAGTAGAGTTATCAGGATATCACCCCTCATAAGTGTAGGAAGATCTATATACAACTGAAATTCAAAGACATACAAAGTAATGGACCAAAAAAATATTTAAATTTATAATAAAAATATCATTAGATAAACAAAGACATTAGTTTATGTAATGAAAGAACACCCTGACTACCAGGCAAAACTGAACAGAATGATCAATCCAAGATATCCTTTCAAAGATACTTAACTTCAAAACTAAAGAATCCTTAAGGAAGCTAGACAAAGACACCATGTCACTTGTAAAGGGAAAAGCAGGCTGGCCTTACATTTCTCCACCACAATATTTAACAACAGAAGGCTACAGTATAACAAGTATCTTGAGTATAAGATACATACTCAAGGGGCACCTGGGTGGCTCAGTCAATTAAGTATCTACCTTTGGCTCAGGTCATGATCCCAGGGTCCTGGGATCGAGCCCCGCATCAGGTTCTCTGCTTAGCAAGGAGCCTACTTCTCCCTGTCCCTCTGCTGTTGCTCTGCCTACTTGTGTGCTCTCTCTCTCTCTCTGTCAAATAAATAAATAAAATCTTTAAAAAAGATACATAGGAAAGGAAAGTTTACACAAAGGTTTCAATACATAGCCAAATTATCTTTCAAAAGATGCCTACAAAAACTCAGGCAGTATTGTTTCTGTAAGGACTTCTTGAGAAGTACTTTGGGCAGTGAAGATATACATAGGGAAACTGTGGCAAAGATAGTGGCAATGAACACAAAACAGAGGTAGAGGTTAGAGGGACAGAATAAAATATAATTGTACTCTGAAAAAGCAGAAATGATGGAACCAATAAAAATTTGTCCAGGAAAGAGGGGGAAGGTTGAAGGTAAAAGAGGTTTGCTCATTACCTCATCTGTAATCTCTGGAGTCAAAGGATATCATTTAATGCTGGCAGATCAATTAATAGATGTTTAAGCATATTTAACAGTACAAAAGTAAATATGAAGAAAGATAGCACTATTGACCAAAGTCTGTTGATGGAGAGAGAGAGCAAAGTGGAAATATGTTAAATGTATACTTACAGTAGAGAACTAATAGAAACTGGCTAAATAAACATTAGACAAGTGGTTCTCAGGGTAGTCATCTGGGGACATTTAGGGGTATGGGTAACACTTTGAGAAGGTTCAGGAGATCAAAAATACTTTCATAATAATACTAACCTGTTGTTTGCCCTTTTCACTGTGCAAACATTTATAGTGGTACTGCCAAATAATAATGGGTAAACTCATTTCCATTTTGGAAATCAAGGCAGTGGCACCTAACTATAACAGCAATCATTGCATGCTTCACTGGCACACACTTGCAAGAACAAACAAAAATTTCCAGCTTTACTTAAGTATGTCCTTGCTGAAGTGGTAAAAAAAAAAAAAAAAAAAAATCTTAATTTTATTATACCTCACCCCTGGAAGATATTTTTTTTTTAAATTCTGTATAACAAAATAGAAAGTACAAAGAACACTTCTGCTGTACACCAGAGTGATGATTGTGTCAGTGAAAACACTTGTGCAATTGTTTCAGCTGTGAGTGGAACCAGCTGCTTTTTTCACGAAACATCATTTTTACTTGAAAGAATAATTGACATTCTATGGTTAATCGGATTTTGGTATTTAGCAGACGTGTTTTTTAAGAATGCACAAAGTAAGTTTATTAATTCAAGGAAAACCACTGAAAAGCAAAAAGTTAGAATCTTGGAAAAATTATATCTGCTATGTTGAGCTTGACAGCTCTCTAATACTTAAGAGATTTTTCTGATGAGAACTGTGAGGATTCTAATCAATGCATCTTTTATATTATTTAATAAAATGTGTCAATATTTGGAAGACCTGTATATGTCAGTGAACCAGAATTTTCCAAATGACCAATGCATGATTTTACAAAAGCACATATAGGTGAAAGATCCATTTGAAGAGCCAAAGAGATTTTATTGCAACAGAATGCCAAGATTCCATTAATATGGTTTAAAATTCCACATTGTGGCTAATATCTTAAAAACTAGTATGTGTTTGTTGAACTTTGATAGTGTCAAAGAAGGATATTGACAATTTTCTGAAAAATCTTTTAAAATATTTAGTGCTTTCCAACTATATATCTGTGTGAAACCAGATTTTCTACACGCACTTCAACCAAAAAATATGCCATAACAGATTGAACACAGAAGCATATGAAACTCCAGCTGTGTTCTATTAAGCCAGATATTGAAATGATTTGCAAAACAATACCAAACTTCTCATGAGCAATATTTGTTTTGGAGATAATTATACTTATAAATCTATGATATCTATGCTATCATGTAATGGGGTTATTACTGTTATTCTGAAAAAATAAGTATTTTTAAAATATCTCAGCCTTAATTTCTAGTATAGGAAATATTGATAACTATAGCCCACATAAACATACCCTTTGGGGTTGTCAATAATTTTTTTTTTAAAGATTTTATTTATTTGACAGAGAGAGACACAGCGAAAGAGGGAACACAAGCAGAGGGAGTGGGAGAGGGAGAAGCAGGCTTCCTGCCGAGCAGGGAGCTGAATGCAGGGAGCCCAATGCGGGGCTCGATCCCAGGACCCTGGGATCATGACCTGAGCCGAAGGCAGACGCTTAACGACTGAGTCACCCAGGCGCCCCTGGGGTTGTCAATAATTTTTAAGTCTGTAAACAGTTCCTAAGACAAAGTTTGAGAACCACAGCATTAAAGTACATTATATAGTTTGACAATTAAGTCTATCTTGGAAACAATCGTTTAAAATGCAAGATTAAGTGGACTCACCTTAACACGATAAAATGTTTCTTAAATATACTTAAAACTTTGCATTATATATTTGCTGGATATAGAATTCTGAGGAAAACCCTGTGACACCTCCTCTAACTTTCATGGTTTTTGACAAGAAGTTTACCCTCATTGAAATTTTTTCCCCTATTGATGAAGTGTTATTTTACTTTTTCAAGATTTTCTTTCTTTATCTTTAGTTTTTATAAGTTTGATTACGTGAGTTTGGTGTGGACTTCTTTGAGTTTATCCTATTTGGATTTAACATAGCTTCCTGATTATGTAGGCTTATGTGTTTGCCAAATTTGGGACATTTTAAGCTATTATTTCTAAAGTATTTTTCAGCCTTGCTTCCTTCCCCCCCATTCCAGGACTCTGATAACATGAATGTTAGATCTCTTTTTACTATAGTTTCATAGGTCCTCAGAGGCTCTGTTATTTTCCCCCCAGCCTATTTTCTCTATATTGTTCAGATTTAGTAATTTCTGTTGTTCTATATTCAACTTCACGTATTCTTTTGTCCCCACTCCTTTCTACTATTGAACCCATCCAATGAGTTCTTAACTTTAGTTATATTTTTTGATTCTAGAATTTACATTTAGCTCTTCTTTATGTCTTCTATTTCTTTGTTGTAATGTTCTATTTCTTTGCTGAGACTTTCTATTTTTTTAAGATTTATTTATTTATTTTAGAGAGAGAGAGAGTGCATGAGTGAGGGGAGGGGCAGAGGGAAAGGGAGAGAGAGAAAGAGAGAGAATCCCAAGCAGACTTCCTGCTGCGCCCGAAGCCCAACGCAGGACTCGATCTCACAACCCTGAGATCACGACCTGAGCTGAAACTAGGAGCTGGACACCTGACTAACTGAGCCACCCAGATGCTGCAACTTTCTATTTTTAAATTTGTTTTAAGCATGTTCATAATTACTTGTTGAAACATTTTTATGATGGCTGCTTTAAAATGTTTGTCAGATAATCTAACATCTCTATCATCTCAGTGTGGGTATCTACTGATTGTCTTTTCTGTTTGAGTTGAGATTTTCCTGGTTTTTTGTATGTTTTGAAACCTGGACATTTGGGAGTATTGTGGTATGAGACTCTAGATCTTATTTAAACCTTCTGTTTTAGTTAGCCTCCTCTGACAGAACTCTGGCAGGAGAAGAGGAGCAAGCAGGTACCAATACTCTGCAGGTATAGGTAGAGACCAAGTTTCATTTCAGTCTCTGTTGACACCTGAGGGGTTGGGGGGGGTGGTCCTTGTTACTGGCGGTGCTAGTTAAAGTTCTAGCTCCACAATAAGTTTCTGCAGATACCATCCTAGAAGGGAGGAGTAGAAGTGTCTCATTATTACTTTTGTGGTCTCCACTGTGGTCTCCACTGACACCACAGATGAGTAGACTCTTCAATGCTGGGTGAGGGTGAGACTTTTGATTCTCTGTTGGGCCTTCTCTGTTATCATGGGTTGCGGGGAAGGGGTAGATTGGGGACCCTCAGACTTTGGTGATATAGGTGGAGGTAGGGCCACATTTTTCCTGTGGCATTTGGCTACAGTATTATCTAAACACTTTCTGTCTTGCCAGGCTTCCCTTTTCCTGGTCATTTGGCTAGAAAGACTCGGATTTTGTGGGGGTTGTATTTTTTTGTCTGTGCCTATTGACATTTTTGAGTGTCATGATTTTTCTGTTCCAAGTCAGGGTTAAATAAGCTCAAAACAAAACCCAAGGAACTCACCACTGAGTTACTCCTTGGGTCCCAAGGCCCTTAGTGGTCTTCTCTCCACTTTTCAGAGTCTTCTCAGATTTGTTTTACATACAATGCCCAGGGTTTCTAGTTGTCCTTAGGGGGAGAAATATCTATCCCTTCTTCTCAAGAGTGGAAGTCTCCAAAAGACGAACTTTGTAACAATATCAAGGAATAGGTATACTTGGGTAGCCAAATAGAAAAATAAAGTTGGGTACATATCAACTAATGTATACTATATACCAGAAAAAAATTCTAAATGGGCTAAATATTTTAATGTGAACTACAAAACTATAAAAGAAAGCATGGAAGAATTATTTTTATGAGCTGAGGCTGCGGGGGAAAATCCTAATTGTAATATAATATTTAGGAACTGTAAGAGAAAATGGGTACATTTGACTATGTAAAAATTAAATCTATTGCATGGCAAAAAAATAAAACAAATATCATAAGCATAGTCAAGAAATCAAAAGGCAATCTAAAAAGTATATATTCCCAATTTATGTCACAAAGAGTTAATCTCTTTGGCATATGAAGAGCTACCAATTGGTAGGAAAATCAGCAATAACCCAATAGAAAAAATAGGTAAAGAATATGAAAAGAAACACTCACAGGAAAGCAAATACAAATGGTTTCAAAATATTTTCAAATTTAAAATAAATTTAAAAATTTTAAATAACATTTAAAATAAAACCTTATTCACCTTAGAGAAATACAAATGTAAACAGCATTGGGGAAACATTATACCCTCTATTCCTTTCAGACTAGCAAAAATCCAAAAGTTCAGGGCACATTTGATTGGTAAGAACTATAGAAAAAACAGACTTCCATCTGATGTTGCTGGAGTATAAACTGGTAGAGCCCTTTGGAAAGCATTTTGGTAATATTAAAATTACCTCTAGGAATTTATCCTAAGGTATAATTGCATGTGTGGAAAATGGTGCATTTATGTGGTTATTCATTGCAACTTTTTTTAATAGCAAAAGATTGAAAATAATCTGTTGTTAAATGAAAAAATGTGTGTAATATGCTACCACTTATATTTTAAAAGGGGGGACAAAATCTACAATTTATTGGCTTGTACTTAGACACAAATTCTTTGAAACAATAAACAGAAAATTAGTAATAGTGATTACCTGAGGCATGAGAGAGGCAGGATATTTACTGAGCAAATAGACGACTCATGTGAAGGCAAATTTTCACTAAATAACTTTTTATATTTTTGATTTTTGAGTCATGAGAAACAAGGAAGAAAGAGAAGGAGAGAGGAAGGGAGGAGGGAAAGAGGAAAGAAGATTTAAGAGACTTATGGGGGAAAAAAACCAAGAGGACAAAAAAAAAGCTAGCATGAAGAGATGGCTGTAGAATCCAATTAGTGATTATTCCGTCATCATGAAGGAGAACAAAAGGATGACATTAAAAAGGAGAGTACAATACAAAGTTTGCTAAAAGGATAATATATGTTTTTTTAACACATTGTATGTTGACAAATATAAATTCTGTTAGTCGTGCATTCAACTTTATTCTTCCACTAAGTGATAAGCACAAGATGACTTTGTTATCACAGGCAATGAAACCTTTTATTTTTTATTTTTATTTTTTTTTAAGATTTTATTTATTTATTTGACAGAGAGAGATAGCAAGAGCAGGAACACAAGCAGGGGGAGTGGGAGAGGGAGAAGCAGCCTTCCTGCCGAGCAGGGAGTCCGATGTGGGACTCGATCCCAGGACCCTGGGATCATAACCCGAGCCGAAGGCAGACACTTAATGACTGAGCCACCGAGGCGCCCACAATGAAACTTTTTGAAAGCACTTGTGTAAAAGGTTATTGACTCTAAAAGTCAGAAATGGATTAAAAATTCTGAGACCTAATCCATTATGGAACTTATCCATTCCATAAAAAGATACTCCAAAATATCAGAGTTAAGACTGTCACTGTGTGGAATGGATGATATAGGATGTATCTGGACCTAAGGAGAGAAACAAATCAGGGATGCCGCAACGCTAAATTTTTGCTCCTTATAGGATAAAAACATTGTCTTGACCCCAGGGTTGACTTGAGAACTAGGAGGCTCTCATTGCCTGTAAACATTTCCTTTAATAGAAATATCAAGTCCACATGCTATCTTTAAGAACACTGTCAGCCTCAAGTAAAAAAGAACTGTGGCACAGCCATAAATTAATCTTTCCAGATTAATGAGACCATGCCTTACTCATGGAATCTTCCTAGCCACAGCATTCCCACATTAAAGATTCTGGCCAGCCTCAAGAAGCTCTGTCAAGGCATACTACCTTTGTGCCTGTTCTCGGAGGCTGCTGGTTTTAGCTGAATTAGCTGTAACCTTTGTTAAACAAGGTGGAAAAACTTTATCAGATCTGTAAATGAGTGAGTGAGGGGAGTGGTGGGGAGACAGAAGAAAAAAGAGATGAGGATGAGAAAGAAGGGGGGAGGGGAGGAGGGAGAGAGGGAGGGAAATGTCCATACTCTACAGGATTTTTCCATTGGCTCTACTACTTTGGACATACACCCCTAAACTGCCCAGTGTGCTATATAGCAAATGTGGTTTTCTTCTCTTCAAGTGCTGACCTGCCTCTGGGCAGGACTTTTTCAAGCTACCTTCTTCTTGACTTCATCATTTGAAAGTAGTTTAATTTTTTTCTAACTCCCCGATGATTTTTCTTCAACAATTTCCACTGAAGGTAAATACAACCACTATAAAAGTTTTGTTTTAACCTCTAGAAGATTAAACTTTCTTGGTATTTTTGCAAGACCTCTAAGAATGCCATTTGTCAGCAACTTAGGGTCCAACTGTTCAATGTAGTAATGGACATACACACACACATACAACCACACTAACACTGAAAACATTAAAAATGTTTCTGAGACAGACAGCCCAGATATAGAGAATGTGTATAAAGGCTGGCGCTTCCCCAATATCCTGTTTGCTCCTCACAATAACCCTACAGGGCAACTATTCTCACTTCAGGTTATATAGGAGCCTGTGAGGCTCTGTAGGATGAATTATCCTACTTGGCGAGCAAAGAGGTAGTTCATGTTTAGACCTTCTTATTTTAGAACTCATATTCTTCCACAACACCAATAACTTGCCTAGGTACTGCTTTTATTCTGCTTTTCTTTTTTAAATCCTTGTTCCGCCATGACCTAATATCCCACCACCAATTCAGTCTCATGTGCAAGTCATATGGCTGAGTTGGTCTTCCAACTTCATCTCAGGAAGGAACTAATTTTCATAAATAAGCAATCAATGGGTCATTGTTACTTGTTCCTCCCTGGATTCAGTCAGAGGCTACCTGCCATTTCTTTGGCATCTTTGTTTGCAGAGCTCCTGAGAACAGGAGCTAGGATTTATTTCTGAGCTTCCAGAATTACATATCCTTGAACTGTACAGATTACTATTATCTCCATTCTTAGTCCTGGGCTGAAGCCTGTAACTCCAAAATACAACTTACAATTTTTAAAAATCCTGCACCAGAATTGTTGAACAAGCACAGGAAAGTTCAATACCAATTTAGCCAGGAAAGGTTAAAAAAAAATTCTATTTGATTTGCAGTGTGCAATAGATTCCAGGAATAATCACAGGATTTGTTTAATGAAAGCTATGACAATGAAATGGAATATTGACTTATGTTACCTCAGGCCCATTTTTCATTTATACATCCAATAAGCACTTATTGAACTTCTGCTAAGTTCCAGAATTTTGCTGAATATAATCTAGATAATATAAAACAAAACCTAATAACATGTAATTCCTACCAGGAAATGCAGAGAGAACATTACATTGGATACTCAGAAACCTGGGTTTAAAACCTATCTACAAATAACTGCTGTGTGATTTGGGGTAAGTCATTAATCTAGTTCTTTTTTCTCACCTAAAAAATGAATGAAATTATATCCCCTTTTGAGTCTCTTTCAAGATTCAAAGTTGTGTGGTCTGTGACGGGCCCTACTGACAAAGTTGAAAAATACAGATAATGCCTAACTCTCCAGAGGCAATTTGGTGGAAAGTTAAAAAAAAAAAAATCACGGACCCACTTTGAGTATTTTCCTTAAGTTACTTGAGTCTTTGAAATGTTATCTTCCTTTTTAAGTCATCTCTTTGGTTTTGATACTGTCTCTTTTGATAGAGATCACTACCACATATAATTGCACTAGAGATAGGTATTAAGAAACCACAATCATGACTGCTCTAAAAACAGTCATAAAAATGAAACAGTAACAACAAAAAACTGATCATCACCCTCTATTAGTGGGATCACTTTGTATTTGTCTATTTTACGTTGCAAAAATGGTCTAATTTAATTTCCTTTCTTTCTTTGGCAATATTATTTTATCACTTCACATCTTTGTTTTCTGCTACCAGCATCCTTTGGCATCTCAATCCACATTTGGAGTTTTCTAATATCATTGTAAAATAAGTAATTTTTTATAGAAGATGTTGTTAGTAAACTTAAAAAAAACAGTTGGGACATAATGATTATTCCTAGACTTTAGCTAAGATACCATTCCTATTAATATTTCTCACAGGCAATCTCTCATTTTCTGTGTTTACTTTAAACCTTTCCAACCACTTTTCTTTTGTCAATTTTTATCTTGAATTGTACGTAGGATTATTAAGTAATGTGTCAAAGAACCTGTATTGAAAAATCATTTTTAAAATTCCTAGTCTGTTCTTCTCTCTCTAGAATACTAATGATGAGATCAAGTCTTGCTTGCATCATGAACATTGTGAATGACAAAGTGATTCCAAGTAAAAATGCTTATCCATAAAAACTGAAAAACTCAAATGTCATTTGTCAAGATAACTGACTCAATAAAATATACTTCTACTCCCAAAGAGATAATTTTGTCAGGAGGGTTCCTACTCCACAGACAGCAGAGTTTATAAGAATAGGCCAAAACATCAGCAAAGTGTATTATTTCATCTGTAAGGAAGAGGGAATAAACTAGTCCTATAACTAGAGTCATGAAGAACAAGGATTTAAATCGTGTTAGTCCTTTTTCAAGTCATTGAAGAAATCAAGGTGAAGCTGGAAAGTAGACTGTAGCCAGAAAAGGAAAGGAGTAATTTTAAACAAATAGTATATTAGCAAAAGCAGAAAAGTTATGTTGGGAATGAGTTTGAAGACATTGCCTTGAGGATTGTTATTGTTCAAAGTATGCATTTAAAAAATACACCCTTTTCCACATATACACTCACAGGCAAACAAAAGCATTGCTCTTAGAAAATGTTTGACATGCCAGTCTCATTCTAGGCGCTTCTTTCTCTGTTTTTAAACAAATCATCAAGTAGAATCCTCTTGCTTCACTTTTCCTCCTTTGGTTGGGACATGAATATATTAAGAACAAAACCATAAAATCCAAAAATTTATATTTTTTTCTTTTCTTACCTTGAAAGGCTTCCCTTCTCTCACAGACTATATAGTTAGATGATACATAGGGGAAGAAACAGGCTGATGCTAAGTCATTTCAAAAATCCAATTACTTAAATAACTTACATTTTCTCACTAATAACGTAAAGGAGAACTTACATTCCAGGTATAAAGAAAAGTATTTACTTTAACACAGCAAGTCCACTGTTGCTGAGTCTTAGCATAACTACCACCAATATAAAATAAATAACAAGCCTTAATTTCAAACTTGATAAAAGCTGAGCACAGGGATATTTGTTAGTCTTGATCATAAGCTTAATTCCAGTTATCTTACCTACACCAGTATTTTAGAAAGACCTGAAGCATTTCACTGACATAGTAACTGAGAGAAAATAGTATCCTCTCTCACTATGAGAGACCATTGACATTAGAACTTTAAAATGACTTTAAGCAAAAAGTTGACCACATTTTTAGAAATATCTTGATAGCTACTAGACAATGAAATTCAAAATGTACACATGCAAGATTCTGATTTTAAGATAAAAATAATTGCAAGAGCAGTGAATTGAAAATATAATGACGATAATAATGATAATGCTGTTGTTGCTGCTAATATTTATTTAGAGCTTATTATGTCCCAGAACTGTGCTAAGAACTGTATAAGTGTTGTTCTAGAACTCATCTCTATTATAGTCTGTATCTATAAGAGTACTGTTCATGTCCCTAGACTGTGGTACTAAAAGCGTTCCCATTTTTCAAATGATGAAACTACAACTATTAAATAGCTTGTTGAAAGTCCAACATCTTGGAGTTGGAAAAGCCTGAATTTGAACTCATAAAAACTGACCCCAGAGGCAGTATTTTTAACCATTGTGGAGAAAAGTCACCATAACAGTCCTTCATGTGAAAAAGAACTGGGCAGATTAATTAATATATGGCAATAGTAAAATAGGATTGCTAAAAATACAAAATGAGATAATCTTAGGCTGCCTTATAGAGTTTTTGGTATTTAAATGTATGGAGGTAATGGTACTCTTATTGGTCACACCACATCTGGAGCTCTGGGTTTAGTTCTAGACATGACAAAGAGAGACAATAAGTAATTGGAGCAAATACACAAAATATAACAGTACAATGTATCAGCTTGAAGTCATGCTGGAGAAGGAGTGGATAGGAGAAACCAGAGGAGGTTGTCCTAAAAAAGAAGGGAGAAGTGACTATTTACTATGTACCTCCCATGTATAATGCACACTGCTAGACAAATTAAGTTAACCAGGAAAAAATACTAAACCACATCTGCTTTTCAAAGGGGCTGAGGGTCACTAAGAGAAGGATTTTCATCAGCTGGCCACTTTGTTCAGCTGGAATATGTAAAATGAGCTAGGAGCTGAGTTTGGGAACAAGGGCTGGAAAGCACTGTATTGATTACGTAGAGTTATTAATAAAATGGAATAAGTTTTGGAATACCAAAGACAATTACAGATGGAAAGAGTAAGAGGAACAGGGGAAAAAGAGCTGAGAGGCAGAAGAGACAGAGGCCAAGGAGGTAGAGCTGAGATAAAGTAAAAAAGTAGGCATGATTTAAGCAAAGACAATCTATGAGGGGGGTAAAGTTGGGAGGAATGATAAGAAATGGGACTCCATAGTTAAGCAGGAGCTAGCCAGAAAGGGAAATTAAGTCACATTAAGGACTCTGGACTTTATCCAAAGGCTGGCGAGACAACATTAGCAGGCAAGTTGCATGAAGTTTAAATTTTAGAAGGGTCCCTCTGTTTAGAAGAAGGAAAATAGATTGGAGGCATGGAGAACAGGCAGAAGTGTCAGGTGAAAGATCATGGTGGCACGAAATGAGGTCACAGCAGTGGTGGTGGGGAACAAGTGAATGATCTGACAGTCCAGAGTAACTGACAGAAAAGGTGGTATCAAGGTTGATATTTAGGTTTCTGGCTTCAGCAAATAGCTAGATGGTTGTGTAATTCACTGAACTAGATGAAAAATAAGATGAATTCTGTTTCGTACATACTGAGTTTGTGGTTCCTGTAAACTCAGTCCAAATGTTCAATATGCAGGTGGACAAATAATTTTGTTGCTCTGAGCCATTTGGGACTTAGCAGCAGGATAGGGGTAGTGAATGGAGAGATACAGGTGTGAATAACTTCATACAAATGAGTAACTTCATACAAGGAATGTTTAGAGAGGAGACTGCTTAGAATAGAAGTAAAGAACATAAGCAGTTAAAAGTGCCATGGAAAGGCTGAAGTTCTGCACAGTGAAGAAAAATAAAAGGGATGAGAAACTCAGACAAAAAGGAAAAAACATTCTGGAGGAGAGAGTGGTTCCAAGGGTCTAACAGTGATGAGATTTCAAGTAGGATATGAATATCCTTTTCAATTAGTAACCCAAAAATTTTTGATAAAAGTTTTGATGAAAAGTCTGAGTACAGTTTCAGGGGAAAATGAGTGTTACTCCTTAAAAGTCTCTGTGACCCTTATAGAAGTATGATTAACAGTATTTTTAAAATTAAAGTTAACATTGATAGAGAATTGCATAAACGCTGCTTAACATTAAATTATTCTGAAAAGGGGAGAACTGAGCAATATTGTATACCCCACATAAGTTCAAGTGTTTCTGCATAAGCACAGTAAATGGGCAAATCACAGTAAATGGGCAAAGGATACAACATATTTTTTAAGAATCAGATCAAGAATGTTGAAATCTATTGCTCATGTTGGCTTGAAAGAAGTAACAGAAAGCCGAGATTCTGAGGTAGTCTCTGTTCTTGACTGATTTTCTCTGGTGTCCTTTTGAAGCTGTTGGTTAAATAACAGGAGGTCCACCAATGAAGAACTAAACCACCTGATAAATTGACACAGTTTAAGGGGAAAAATTTAGCCATTACTTCAGCATAAATTACAACAAAATATTCAGACCATAAGAAAAGATGTAAATATCCTCAATTCCTTTTATAACCCTGATAAGTAGAGTATGAAAAGAAAGGAAAAGTAAAGGAGATGAAGAAAGGAAGATAAGAAGGAGGAAAAAGAACACTACAAACCAATCTCACTAACAAAAATAAAAGCAGAAATTCGAAGCAAAATACTAGGTTATAGAATTCTTTATTGTGGGAAAAAATATTCTATGATAAAATGAGTTTAATATCAAGAAGTTATCAATATAATCACATAAACACTAAAGTCGAAAAATAATATATATAATCATGGTAACATGCTAAAACTTAGGCAGCCATTTTTACTAAAATGTTATGAACTAAATACAAATAGAAGGGATTAAACAGGAGAAAAACTAAGTGCAAAAAGAAAGCAACCATCAATCTAAGCAAAGATATACCAAGGCCATTTTCATTAGTTGCAGGGGGAAAAAACAGATATGCTTGTTATTATCATCATTATCTAAACTTTTCAGGAAGTTTTATTAAATCTAACAACAAGGGGCGCCTGGGTGGCTCAGTCGTTAAGTGTCTGCCTTTGGCTCAGGTCATGGTCCCATGGTCCTGGGATCCAGCCCCACGTCGAGCTCCCTGCTCAGTGGGAAGCCTGCTTCCCCTTCTCCCACTCCCCCTGCTTGTGTTCCCTCTCTCGCTGTGTCTCTCTCTGTCAAATAAAAAAATAATAAAATCTTTAAAAAAAAACTAACCAGCATTATGTAATAATATGAATATTATAATAATGAGATACAATGACCTATTTTGCTGATTATATGACATTTTAAAAAATGTAATAAATAGTATATATTAATGAAAGAATTAGGTAAGGTGTTTGGATACAGGGTAAATATATAAAAGTTATTTCATATTTATAATATCTAAAAAATATTAATGGTAAAAATATTCCAATATAATAGTGCCACAACAAAAATATATGTCTCACTGAAGGTCATGAAATGTGATCAGAACAAAAGAAACAATGTTCTTGGAAAGAAAATATCAACTGATAATATAATATAAAATTAATATAAAAATGTAATATCTTTCCAATTTCAATCCCAACTGATATATTTTGTAAGGGGGATGGGAGAAAAGTTAGATAGAATTATCGTAAGGTTTATATAAGAAATAAAATTTAAAAGTAACAAAAAAAAATTCAACTCTAAGACTATTAAAGAATAACTTGCCATACCAGTTAAAAATAAAGCCAATACAATCAGAAATAAATATATGAAAAATTAAATGTTAAAAAAGAATTTATATAATAAACAGTGATGGCACAGTTGGCCATCTTTATTCTTTACACTACCTTATACTATATATAAGAAAAATTACAAATGAAATACAAAATAATGAAAAACCTAAAACAGAAGAGAATTTGTATCCATAATCTAGGAGCTGGGATGATACTTTAAAACCAAAATAAGGTGGAGCAAGATGGCGAAGGAGTAGGAGACCTGGATTTCGTCTGGTCTCAGGAATTCTGCTGAATAGGGATCAAACCATTCTGAACACCTACGAAATCAACAGGAGACCAAAGAAGAGAGTAGCAACAACTCTCTGAACAGAGAAGCAACCACTTATTGGAAGTCATCTTCCATCCCTTCATTGTATCAACCCTTATTTTGTACATATATGTCTTTCTTCCTTTAAAATTTTAGGAGGCACTTTTTTCTAACAGACCAAAATACACCCAAAATCTAGTGTGTGGCACTAGCCTAATCATATTTGATCATACTCGGTTTTTTTCGTACTATTGTTTTTGTATTTATCTTTTTCTTTTTTTTTCTTTCTTTTCTCTTTCTTTTTTCTTTCTTTCCCTTTCTTTTCCCCTGGTTTCAGGGCTTTTCTGATTTGAATACAGTATATTTGCTGGGGACGTTGTTAACCTGTTACCATTTTGTTCTCTCATTCACCTATTCTCCTCTGGACAAAATGACAAGACGAAAAAAGTCACCTCAGCAAAAAGAACAAGAGATAGTACCGTCAACCAGGGACCTACTCAATATGGACATTAGTACGATGTCGGACCTGGAGTTCAGAATCATACCTTAAAGATACTAGCTGGGCTTGAAAAAATCGTGTAAGTTATTAGAGAAACCCTTTCTGGAGAAATAAAAGAACTAAAATCTAACCAAGTCGAAATCAAAAAGGCTATTAATGAGATGCAATCCAAAATGGGGGCACTAACTGCTAGGATAAATGAGGAAGAAGAGAGAATCAGTGATATAGAAGACCAAATAATGGAAAATAAAGAGGCTGAGAAAAAGAGGGAGAAACAACTACAGGATCACGAGGGCAGAATTCGAGAGATAAGCGATACCATAAGACGAAACAACATTAGAATAATTGGGTTCCCAGAAGAAGAAGAAAGAGAGAGAGGGGCAGAAGGTATATTGGAGCAAATAATAGCAGAGAACTTCCCTAATGTGGGGAAGGAAACAAGCATCAAAATCCAGGAGGCACAGAGAGCCCCTCTCAAAATCAATGAAAATAGGTCAACACCCCGACATCTAATAGTAAAACGTACAAGTCTCAGAGACAAAGAGAAAATACTGGAAGCAGCTCGGGAGAAGAGATATGTAATCTACAATGGTAGAAACATTAGATTGGCAACAGACCTATCCACAGAGACCTGGCAGGCCTGAAAGGACTGGCATGAGATCTTCAGAGCACTAAATGAGAAAAATATGCAGCCAAGAATACTATATCCAGCTAGACTCTCATTGAAAATACAAGGAGAGAGAAAAAGCTTCCAGGACAAACAAAAACTAAAGGAACTTGCAAACACGAAACCAGCCCTCCAAGAAATATTGAAAGGGGTCCTCTAAGCAAAGAGAGAGCCTAAAAGCAGCAAAGAGCAGAAAGGAACACAGACAATATACAGTAACAGTCACCTTACAGGCAATACAAGGGCACTAAATTCATATCTTTCAATAGTTACCCTGAATGTAAATGGGCTTAATGCCCCAATCAAAAGACACAGGCTATCAGATTGGATTAAAACACAAGACCCATCGATATGCTGTCTGCAAGAGACTCATTTTAGACCCAAAGACACCCCCAGATTGAAAGTGAGGGGGTGGAAAACCATTTACCATGCTAATGGACACCAAAAGAAAGCTGGGGTGGCAATCCTTATATCAGACAAATTAGATTTTAAACCAAAGACTGTAATGAGATGAGGAAGGACACTATATCCTACTCAAAGGGTCTACCCAACAAGAAGATCTAACAATTGTAAATATCTATGCCCCTAACATGGGAGCAGCCAAGTATATAAGCCAATTAATAACAAAAGCGAAGAAACATATTGACAACAAAACAATAATAGTGGGGGACTTTAACACCCCCCTCACTGAAATGGACAGATCATCTAAGCAAAAGATCAACAAGGAAATAAAGACTTTAAATGACACACGGGACCAAATGAACTCCACAGACATCTTCAGAACATTCCAACCCAAAGCAACGGAATACACATTTTTCTCTAGTGCCCATGGAACATTCTCCAAAATTGATCACATCCTAGGTCACAAATCAGGTCTCAACCGGTACCAAAAGATTGGGATTATTCCCTGCATATTTTCAGACCACAATGCTTTGAAACTAGAGCTCAATCACAAGAGGAAAGTCGGAAAGAACTCAAATACATGGAGGCTAAAGAGCATCCTACTAAAGAATGAATGGGTCAACCAGGAAATTAAAGAAGAATTAAAAAAATTCATGGAAACAAATGAAAATGAAAACACAACTGTTCAAAATCTTTGGGATACAGCAAAGGCAGTCCTGAGAGGAAAGTATATAGCAATACAAGCCTTTCTCAAGAAACAAGAAAAGTCTCAAATACACAACCTAACCCTACACCTAAAGGAACTGGAGAAAGAACAGCAAATAAAGCCTAAAACCAGCAGGAGAAGAGAAATAATAAAGATCAGAGCAGAAATCAATGAAATAGAAACCAAAAGAATAGTAGAACAGATCAATGAAACTAGGAGCTGGTTCTTTGAAAGAATTAACAAGATTGATAAACCCCTGGCAGACTTATCAAAAAGAAAAGAGAAATGACCCAAATCAACAAAATCATGAATGAAAAAGGAGAGATCACAACCAACACCAAAGAAATACAAACAATTATAAGAACATATTATGAGCAACTCTATGCCAGCAAATTAGATAAACTGGAAGAAATGGGTGCATTCCTAGAGATGTATCAACTACCAAAATTGAACCAGGAAGAAACAGAAAACCTGAACAGACCTATAACCCCTAAGGAAATTGAAGCAGTCATCAACAATCTCCCAACAAACTAAAGACCAGGGCCAGATGGCTTCCCAGGGGAATTCTATCAGACATTTAAAGAAGAACTAATACCTATTCTCCTGAAACTGTTCCAAAAAAATAGAAATGGAAGGAAAACTTCCAAACTCGTTTTATGAGGCCACCATTACCTTGATCCCCAAACCAGACAAAGACCCCATCAAAAAGGAGAATTACAGACCAATATCCTTGATGAACATGGATGCAAAAATTCTCACCAAAATACTAGCCAATAGGATCCAACAGTACATTAAAAGGATTATTCACCATGACCAAGTGGGATTTATCCCTGGGCTGCAAGGCTGGTTCAACATGCGCAAATCAATCAATGTGATACAATACATTAACAAAAGAAAGAATAAGAATCATATGATCCTCTCAATAGATGCAGAAAAAGCATTTTACAAAGTACAGCATACTTTCTTGATCAAAACTCTTCAGAGTATAGGGATAGAGGGTACATACCTCAACATCATAAAAGCCATCTATGAAAAACCTACAGCGAATATCACTCTCAATGGGGAAAAGTGAGAGCTTTTCCCCTAAGGTCAGGAACGCGGCAGGGAGGTCCACTCTCACCACTGCTATTCAACATAGTGTTAGAAGTCCTAGCCACGGCAATCAGACAACAAAAAGAAATCAAAGGCATCCAAATTGGCAAAGAGGAAGTCAAACTCTCACTCTTTGCAGATGATATGACACTGTATGTGGAAAACCCAAAAGACTCCACCCCAAAACTGCTAGAACTCATACAGGAATTCAGTAAAGTAGCAGGATATAAAATCAGTGCACAGAAATCAGTGGCATTCCTATACACCAACAACAAGACAGAAGAGAGACAAATCAAGGAGTCGATCCCATTTACAATTGCACGCAAATCCATAAGATATCTAGGAATAAATCTAACCAAAGAGGCAAAGGATCTGTACTCAGAAAACTATAAAATACTCATGAAAGAAATTGAAGAAGACACAAAGAAATGGAAAAACGTACCCTGCTCATGGATTGGAAGAACAAACATTGTGAAGATGTCAATGCTACCTAGAGCAATCTACACATTCAGTGCAATCCCCATCAAAACGCCATCCACTTTTTTCAAAGAAATGGAACAAATAATCCTAAAATTTGTATGGAACCAGAAGAGCCCCTGAATAGCCAGAGGAATATTGAAAAAGAAAAGCAAAGCTGGCGGCATCACAATTCCGGACATCCAGCTCTATTACAAAGCTGTCATCATCAAGACAGTATGGTACTGGCACAAAAACAGACACATAGATCAATGGAACAGAATCAAGAGCCCAGAAATGGACCCTCAACTCTATGGTCAACTAATCTTCAACAAAGCAGGAAAGAATATCCAATGGAAAAAAGACAGTCTCTTCAACAAATGGTGTTGGGAAAATTGGACAGCCACATGCAGAAGAACAAAACTGGACCATTTCCTTACACCACACACAAAAATAGACTCCAGATGGTTGAAAGACCTAAACGTGAGAGAGGAGTCCATCAAAATCCTAAAGGAGAACACAGGTAGCAACCTCTCGACCTCAGCTGCAGCAACTTCTTCCTAGGAACATCGCCAAAGGCAAGGGAAGCAAGGGCAAAAATCAACTATTGGGATTTCATCAAGATAAAAAGCTTTTGCACAGCAAAAGAAACAGTCCACAAAACCAAAAGACAACTGACAGAATGGGAGAAGATATTTGCAAATGACTATCAGATAAAGGGCTAGTATCCAAAATCTATAAAGAACTTATCAAACTCAATACCCAAAGAACAAATAATCCAATCAAGAAATGGGCAGAAGACATGAACAGACATTTTTCCAAAGAAGACATCCAAATGACCAACAGACACATGAAAAAGTGCTCAACATCGCTCGGCATCAGGGAAATCCAAATCAAAACCTCAATGAGATACCACCTTACACCAGTCAGAATGGCTAAAATTAACAAGTCAGGAAACGACAGATGTTGGTGGGGATGCGGAGAAAGGGGAACCGTCCTACACTGTTGGTGGGAATGCAAGATGGTGCAATCACTCTGGAAAACAGTATGGAGGTTTCTCAAACAGTTGAAAATAGAGCTACCATACGATCCAGCAATTGCACTACTGGGTATTTACCACAAAGATACAAATGTAGGGATCTGAAGGGGTACGTGCACCCCAAAGTTTATAGCAGCAATGTCCACAATAGCCAAACTGTGGAAAGAGCCAAGATGTCCATCGACAGATGAATGGATAAAGAAGAAGTGGTATATATACACAATGGAATATTATGCAGCCATCAAAAGGAATGAGATCTTGCCATTTGCAACGACGTGGATGGAACCAGAGGGTGTTATGCTCAGCAAAATCCAGTTAACCTTCCTACTATTCAATCAGAGAAAGACATTTATCATATGACCTCACTGATAGGAGGAATTCTTAATCTCAGGAAACAAACTGAGGGTTGCTGGAGTTGTGGGGGGTGGGAGGGATGGGGTGTCTGGGTGATAGACATTGGGGAGGGTATGTGCTATGGTGAGCACTGTGAATTGTGCAAGACTGTTGAATCACAGATCTGTACTTCTGAAACAAATAATGCAACATATGTTATGAAAAAAGAAAAAGAAGAAGATAGCAGGAGGGGAAGAATGAAGGGGAGTAAGTCAGAGGGGGAGACGAACCATGAGAGACGATGGACTCTGAAAAACAACCTGAGGGTTCTAGAGGGGAGGAGGGTGGGGGGATGGGTTAGTCTGGTGATGGGTATTAAAGAGGGCACATTCTGCGTGGAGCACTGGGTGTTATGTACAAACAATGAATCATGGAACACTACATCAAGAACTAATGATGTAATGTATGGTGATTAACATAACAATAAAAAATAAATAAATAAAACCAAAATAAGAAACTGAAGCAAAAAAAAAAAAGGATAGACATATTTGATTAACATATTTTTAAAACTATACATTTTTGAAAAGTCATTAAAAAGTCAAAAGGCAAATCACAGTTTGGGAAAATACATTTGTAATGCTTGTTAAAGATAAAGGGTTAATAAGACTAAAAAGCTTTTGCAAAAATGTTTCTGTAATTGGCCATGGATATGAATTTGCAATTCTGACGAGCCAATCCAAATGTCCACTAAATTTGGAAATCCAGTTAACCTTCCTACTATTCATTCATTCATTTAACAAATATCTATTGGGTTTTGTCTAGATTGTTAATGAGATATAACTTGGTTTTTAAAAGGGTTACTCTGACTTGTTGTGAATAAACCAAAAGAGGGTAAGTGCAGAAGCAGGCAAACCCACTGGGAGAGTATTGCAATAATCTAGGAAACAGATGATGGCGTCATGAATTTAGTTAATAAAAGGTTGAATTCTGAGTATTTGTGAAAGGAGGTCCAACAGGATTAGCTAATAAAAGGGGAGTACTCTGGAGGAGTAGGTTTGGAAGAAAATCAGAAATTCTGTTTTATACATGTTACATTTGTATAGCCTATCAGACATATAAAAGTAAACAATTTGAAAAAGTTTCTAGAATTTGGGCAAGAAGTCCAGGCTAGAAATATAAATATGGGAGGCAGCAGATACAGAGTGAGCAATGAAACTGAACAATATCACAAAAAAGAGTTAGTGTGCATAGGAAAACGTCCAAGGGCTGAATCCTGGTTCACTTCCATAGCTGGAAACTGAGCAAGAGTCACCAACAAAAGAAAATGTAGGAGTGTTCAATGATAGGAAGAAAATCTGTAGAATGTGATATCTTGGCTATTAAAAGAAGAGAGCGTTCAAAAAGGAAAGTGTTATCAACTGTGAAGGGTAAATAAGAAAAGGACTCATAATCCATTAGGAGATTTACTCACATGGAGGTCATTGGTGACTTTAGCAAAAGATGAATCTTTGGAGTGAGTGGTAGGCAAATCTTGAGTGGGCTAGGTTCAAAGGGGAATGGTTGTGGTTTTAAACCACTACATTTTGGGGGTCATTTGTTATGTAGTAAAAGTTCACTGATAAAAGGGAGGTGGTGTCAAGAAAGTTTTATCTTTTTAATGAGTTTAGCATATTTTATGCTGATAAAGAGGGAAAACTTGATGTAATGAAGCCCTTGAGCAAGGGGGTAGGGGGTGAGATCTAGTACCCAGATAGAAATGTCGGCCTTTGATAGGGGCATGGATGGTCCTTTCGCAGTTCACAGGAGAACAGGAGTAATGGGCACAGACCCACACTGGTAAATGTGGCTCCAGGTCATGTGCAGAGGCTCTCTTTGATGGCCTCTATTTTTCTCAGTGAAATTGAAAGCAAGGTCATCAGCTAAAATTGAGGTGGGAGAGGAAGTGCTACAGATTTGAGCAAAGATACGAAATAGAAATCTAGCACAGTAAGCAATGAGTGGTCTAGAGAAATGTTTTAAGATTGTGGGCAGCTCTAATATGCATGGGGTTCCGAGGTCATGAATTTAAAGTGAGAGCAGTCAGCATGGTTTTGTATTTTTTCCAGCCACATTCACCTGAACGTGTGCTGACCAAGCAGAGAGCAGAGGATTATACCTGATGGGCACAACAAAAGGACAGAAAAATAAGGGCATTATTTTTTAGAGTGAATAACAATTGAATTTAGGTTGAATAAGGAGAAAAGTGAGAATTTGAGGAGAATGAGGGACAGTAAAAGTGGTAGGTTGAGTTGGAATAGAGTAATTTTTATAGTTTAATCCCAGAAGTAAATTAGAATGATGGGATCTTGTGGTCAGAGAACAGAACACGAGAAACTGAGATTATGGAGGTTTGAGTTGTTGATGATGACAAGATCTCAGTTATGGTCATAAAGAGTACAGTAAAGGATGCAGCAGAATGTGGGACAAGATCATTTGGGGAAAGGAGATTTAGGAATTGAGAAGTCAGTGTATGTGAAGGATTATGTATGTAGATATTGAAATCAGTATGAAGGAGGAGAAAGCAGTGTTGGAGACAGTGTCCTTGTGCCTGATATGTAGGCCTTCGGGAAAGGAAAAAGAGTGACTTAAGAGTTCTCCAGCTGTCTCCAACAAGGTGAAGTAGAATGTGGTTTAGTTGATGGATTTAAAGGTAGTGACTTTTAGGGTAAGAAGGAAACACAAGTAGCCGTAAAATAAATAAATAAATAAATAAATAAATAAATAAATAAATAAATAAATAAATAAAGTGAATCTATGCAATTTCAACACCATTTGGGGTTGGGGGTGAGGAGTTATCCAGTGAGGAGAGCTACAAGAGAAGAAGTGTCTTCAAGTAGATAAATATATGGTAGGTGTCTTACTTGCTCCAGACCAAATTTCTCTAATGCCATCCCTTACTCTTCTTTTTCAGGTCATCTACCATAATAAGTATTGAAGGAATTAGCCCCAAATCACTGTTACTTTCTCCCTACCACATCTGATTCTTAGTGATTTCAATATCCATCTACAATGTCCACTTTAGGCCCTGGCCTTTCAGTTCCTTGGCTTTCTTACTTTCAGTGACCTTGTCTGCTAGCTCGCCTCAGTCATCCACTTTCCTTGTCAAAAGGATATATTAGATATTGTCAGCACCAATAACTGTTGCAGCACATACTGATGGTTAGCTAACTAAAATTGTTTCCAACTCTCCCTAGCCTGCATCTACAGTAGAGAGGACAAAAGCAAAACACTTTTCTACAGGATCCTACATGGTGGCCACATGAAATATAAATAAATGTATTGCTGCTTTCACTTGTACCTTCTTCTTGCCTGGAACACAGACTTGTGGCCTAGAGATATAGCAACCAACTAGAAGCCATTAAGTTGAGGAGTATAAGGATCCAAGGCTCAAAGTCAATATACTGAGAGTAGTGGAAGGAAGCATAGAAAATGCCTAAGCATCCCAGGATAAGAAGGGAAACAAAAAGACATGGAAGAAAAAATTTAAGGAGTCAAGATTCCTGGAAAAACAGAAACCACCAATGCAAGAAATACTATATTCTCAAGTATTATAAATACAAAGAAAACAATAAAATTACTTAAAACAGAGTACAAAGAGAAAAATCTTAAAATCAGTGAAACCAGACATACTATCTTTAAGGAAGCAATAATAAATGATAGCTGATTTCTCTAAAGAAACAATGGAAAGACACAATCTGATTAAAAGATAGGCAGATGGGGTGACTGGATGGCTTAAACATCTGCCTTCAGCTCAGGTCATGATCCTGGAGTCCTGGATTGAGCCCCATGTGGGGCTCCCTGCTCAACCAGGAGTCTGCTTCCCCCTCTGCCTCTCCCCCTGCTCATGTTCTGTCTCTCTCTCTCAAATAAATAAAGTCTTTAGAAAAATAAAATAAAAAAATAAAAAATAGACATTTTTCCAAGGAAGACAGACAGATGGCTAACAGATACATGAAAAGGTGCCCAACATCACTAATTATCATGGAAATGCCAATCAAAATGACAACAAAATATCATCTCAACTGTTAAAATGGCTATTATCAAAAAGACAAAAAATAAGTGTTGGTGAGAATGTGGGAAAAAAGGAATCCTTATGCACTGTTTGTGGGAATGCAAATTGGTGCAGCCACTATAAAAAACAGTGTGGAGGTTCCTCAGAAAATTAAAAATAGAACTACTATATGATCTAGCAATTCTACTCTGGGTATTTATCCAAAGGAAACAAAAACACTAACTCAAAAGATACATATGCACCCCCACATTCATTGCAGCATTACTGACAATAGCCAAGATATGGAAACAACACAAATGTCCGTTGATGAGTGAATGGATAAAGGAATTGTGGTCTATGTGTATATATATGTATATGTATACACACACACAATGGGATATTATTCAGCTATTAAAAAAATGAAATCTTGCCAATTGCAAAAACATGAATGGACCTTGAGGTCATTATGCTAAGTGAAATAAGTCAGAGAAAGACAAATACCACATGATCTCAATTATATGTGGAATCTAAAACTAAAAACAAAACAAATTTATAGATACAGAGAATAGATTGGTGGTTACCAGAGGAAGGGGTGTGAGCCTGAAATGAATGCAGGTGGTTAGAAGGTACAAACCTCTAGCCATAAAATAAGTAAGTCCTGGGATGTAACGTACAGCATAGTGACTAGAGTTAATAGTACTGTGTTATATATTTGAAAGTTGCTAACAAGAGATTTTAAAAGTTCTCATCACAAGAGAGAAAACATTTGTAACTATATGTGGTAATGTATGTTAACTAGAGTTATTGTGATCATTTTGCAATATTTGTAAATATCAAATCATTATGTTGTATACTTGAAACTAATGTAAGTTTAAAAAAAGAAACTAATGTAACATTATATGTCATTTTGGAAGCCAGAAGAGAAATGTATAATGTATCCCAAATGATTGAAGATAATAATTGCCAACCTAGAAATCTATACCCAGCAAAACTATCTCTAAAAATTGATCTTTTAATCTTTAAAAATTGCAGATAAAGAAAAATTGATAGAATCTGTCCAGAGCAAAATGGCTCTGAGGAAAATGCTAAAGGGGATTCTTATAGGAGGCATATATAAAGATTAATAGAAAGGGTTAGTATGCAGTGTATCTAAAGAAATACTGTATAAAATATGATGTCTTATAGAATGTAAAATGCAGGTAGAATTAAATTATAAGAATAGTGCAAACATTTTTGAATGGGTAAGTAGAGTTATAGTACTTAAATTGCTTGCATTTTCTGAAATTGCTTAAGTATCAATATAGAGAAGATTCTAGTAGGTCAAGAACTGATGCTGCAACAGGTTAACCATGAAAAGTAGAGTTTTTAAAAAATGCAAAACTAATAAGCTCATAGAATAGAAGGAATAGAATTAGGAAAAAAAAAAGTAACCCAAAATAGACAAAAAAAGGGGAAAGAAAGGAACACAGGGCAGGTGGAATTAATAGAAAAGAAATACAAAATCATAGATTTATGAACACGAACTAGAAGCTTCGATTAGAAGACACAATTTTCAAACTGGAAAAAAACAAAACCTAATTACATGCTGCCTTCAAGAGACACACTTTAATTATAGTGACATGCTGAATTTAAAAGGAATAAAGTTTTAAAAAGATAAGCAATGCAACCACTGTGCAAAGAAGCTGGCTTAGATACATTAACATTGGGTGAGGTAGAAAGAAGTAAGGCAAATGCATGCTTCAAGATAAAAGGAACCATTTCAGTGATAAAATTGGTCAGTCAATTAACAAGATAGACCAATTCTAAATTTTTATGCATTGAATAATATAGCCTTAAAAATAAGCAACACTTAACAGAATTAAAATCAGAAAGACACATCCACAATCATAATGGGAGATTTTAACATAGCAACCTCAAAAAAAGATAAAACAAGCAAGCAGTAAGCACATTTAAGATTTGAATGTGCTTCACCAATGACCTAATTAACATACATACAACACTGTACACAACTGCAGAATATACTTTCTTTTCTAGTTTATGTGAAACCTTTACCAAAAACAGATGTACACCGGGCCATAGTTAAGACAAATTTCAAAAGACTAACATCATATAAAATACATCTTCTGACCACAGCGAAATTAAGTTAGACACCCAGACAAAACAAACCCTAAATATTTAAAAATTAGGCAAAACTCACCTAAATCGCCCTATGTTAAAGAAGAAATCCCCGTGAAAAATTAAAAGTAAAAGAAGAAAATTATAATAAATTGGTAACAGAAAATGACATTCCAAAGTCATGGGATGCCACTAAAGCTTAACCTAGAAGAGCAACGAATCTCAAACATCAGCAAGCCGCATCTGAATCACCTGGCATTCTTCTTAAAACACAGGCTGCTGGACCCGCCAGCTCTAGAACTTCTGAATCACTAACTCTGGGATAGGGTGAGAATTTGAATTTTTAACAATGTTCCACGTGAGACTGATGCTGCTGGTCCAGGAACCACAACTCACACTAAGATACTATGAACAACTTCATGACAATAAATTTGATAAATAAATACATTTTTAGAAAAACCATTCACTGAAATTAGCACAAGAACAGATACAAAATCTGAATGGTTTCATATCTATTTAATTTTTTTAATTTATGAATTTCATTTAATTTACCCTATTGCTGATTTCAAATTGCATTACCTTCCCATTACTGATAACATGTTCTTGAAGAATTTTTTATTTAAATTCAATTAATTAACATATAATGTATTATTGGTTTCAGAGGTAGAGGTCAGTGATTCATCAGTCTTATATAACACCCAGTGCTCATTACATCATGTGTCCTCCTTAATGCCCATCACCCAGTTACCCCATCCCCTCACCCCCCTCCCCTCCAGCAACCCTCAGTTTGTTTCCTATGATTAAGAGTCTCTAATGGTTTGTCTCCCTCTCTGATTTCGTCTTGTTTTATTTTTCCCTCCCTTCCCCTATGCTTCTCTGTTTTGTTTCTTAAATTCCACGTACCAGTGAGATCATATCATTGTCTTTCTCTGATTGACTTATTTCACTTAGCATAATACCCTTTAGTTCCATCCACATCGTTGCGAATGGCAAGATTTCAGGGTTTTTTTGAAGGTTGAGTAGTATTCCATTGTGTGTGTGTTTGTGTGTGTGTGTGTGTGTGTGTGTGTGTGTGTGTGTATAAAATACGCCACATCTTCTTTATCCATTCATCTGTTGATGGACATCTGTTGATGGACATCTGGGCTCTTTCCATAGTTTGGCTATTGTGAACATTGCTACTATAAACATTAGGGTAGGGTACAGGTGCCCCTTTGGATCACTACATTGGTATTTTGGCGGTAAATACCCAGTAGTACAGTTGCTGGGTCATAGGGTAGCTCTATTTTCAATTTTTTGAGGAACCTCCATACTCAAAGTGGCTGCATTGGCTTGCATTCCCACCAACAGTGTGAGAGGGTTCCCCTTTCTCTGCAGCCTCGCAACATCTGTCTATTTAAAATTTTGAATCTTTAATTAAGAAAATTTACACAAAGCAAATTTCACATTCCAATGGCTTCACCAGGGAATTCTCCTATCCACATAAGGAAAAAAATCATACGAATCTTACACAAAGCCTTCCAGAGAATAGGAAAACAAAAAACAAAAAAAATCTCAATTTATTTTATGAGGTCAATATATTATTAAATATTAAATCAAAACTTTAGAAGGATATTAAATAAAATCTTTAAAAAGAAATGGGGAAAGTGTTGTTCAACCATTCTTGTGAACATAGACCCCGAGATTTTAAAAATAAATAAAATAAATATGAAAACAAACTGCACCCATCACTATGTGAAAGAGACAGAGAAGGTAATCCTTGAAGGCAGCAATGAGTAAACTGCACCAGCCCTCGATTGTCTCCCTGGGACTTCTTAATAAACAACAAAATTAAATTGAACACTCAGGCATGTAGCCCGTGTTAGGTTTGTTATTAATGCTACTAAACGATTTGTTTATTGATATTTAAACCACCTACAAAATCTGAATCTAAACATCTAACCCCTCACTCCTATATTTCCCATATCCCAATTCCAATAATTGTTCATCCTGAGCCTCACTACAATCCATTAAACTTGAAAACCTCTTCACCGCCTACTCAGACCTCATTTCTCACTGCCTGTCATTATCATCATGTCCTTGTGTATAATGTCAACTCTTTGGCATGATTGCATTATGGGACAAATCCCCAAATCTAGTGAGGTTAAATCTCTGCATACCTCAGATTGCACCTGAGTGGCTCATACGGCGACAACAAACCAGCCAGACTGCTAACCCATCTCACTTTAAACCACTAACCACATGCCTTCACAAAAGCCCAGAAAACTTACCACATTCTCTCATCAGTTGATTCTCCCCCTCTCCATGGTAACAGTTTCAAAGCCATTGCTCTATTTTCAAATGTCCAGTACTTCTCCCTGCGCTCCTCACTCTCAGTTAATGACCCTATTTTACTATGATAATGGCAGCCTCAGCTTCTCCCACCTGATTTACCAACATTCTGTAGCTGCAGCTGTACAAACCCTATCTTGTTACTGGTTAAAACTGCATTTCGGGGCACCTGGGTGGTTCAGTCATCTGAGTGTCCCCCTCTTGATTTCGGCTCAAGTCATGACCTCGGGGTTGTGGGATCGAGCCCCAAGTAGGGCTCCTCACTTAGTGGAGAGTCTGCTGGAGATTCTCTCCCTCTCCCTCTGCCCCTTCCCCACCCTCTCTCTAGAATAAATAAATAAATCTTTGAAAAAAATTAAAAAACTGCATCATTATATGAGAACATCACAGTGTCCTTGGTCAAAATCCAAATCGGGAAGATGCTTAGAAAACATGCACTACAGGGGCGCCTGGGTGGCTCAGTCAGTTAAGCGCCTGACTTCAGCTCAGGTCATTATCCCGGAGTCCTGGGATGGAGCCCCAAGTTGGGCTCCTTGCTTAGCGGGGAGCCTGCTTCTCCCTCTGCCTCTGCCCCTGCTTGTGCTCTCTCTGTCTCTCTCTCTCTCTCAATAAATAAATAAATCTTTGGAAAAAAAAAAGAAAAGAAAACATGCCCTACAGTGGCGATCCTCAAAGTGTGCTAAGCAGACCAGCAGCATCAGCATCACCTGGGAACGTGCTACAAATGCAAATTCCCAGACCTACTGAATTAGAAACTCCTGAGATTGGGACCCAGCACTCTGTTTATCAAGCCCTCCAGGTGATTTTGATGTGCACTAAGGTTTGAGAACCACTACTCTAGAATGTACTGATCTAATTATGTTGTTTAACTCCTGCTCAAAACAGAGTAGTGTATAATAATTACTTTATTATTAAGGAGGGAAGGAAGGAGCAGACAAGCACATCTAAGCACATACATTTTTTGCCTTTAAGAAGTTTAAGGAAGTTTTAAATTGCCTCTAGGTTTTAACATTATTTTTTCTAGATGAAATTGAAGCCCAGTACTGTGCCCGAGTTCATATAGCTAGCCTTGATTCTGCCTTTTAATAATGATGTGTAATGGGCAAATCAATTAACTTTCTCCCAAAATAGAGAGCTAATCTCTACTGTTCTGTACTCATTTCCTAGGGCTGCCATGACAAATTACCACAGACTAAGTGGCCTAAAACAACAGAAACTCATTCTCTCATAGTTGTGGAGGCTAGAATCCGAGGTCTAGGTTTGTCAGCAGGGTTGGTTACTTCAGGATATTGATGTTTCTTGGCTCATAGAGTATCATTCCAATTTCTGTCTCCATCTTCTGTGGATTTCTCCCTCACTTGTCTTTTTTTTTTCAAAGATGTATTTACTTATTTACTTGATAGAGGGAGGGAAGGAGAGTAAGCACAAGCAGGGGGAGCAGCAGAGGGAGAAGGAGAAGCAGACTCCCCACTAAGCAGGGAGCCTGATGCGGGCTCCATCCCAGGACTCTGGGATCATGACCTGAGCGGAAGGCAGTCGCTTAACCGACTGAGACACCCAGGCACCCCTCACTTGTCTATCTTTGCTTCCAAGTTTTTCTATTGAAATCGTGCCATTTGAGATAACATGGATGGACCTTAAGGACATTATGCTAAGCTAAATAAGCCAGACAGAAAAACCAAATACTGTCTGATATCACTTATATGTGGAATCTAAAAAAACTGAACTCATAGAAAGAGAATCATGGTAGCTACCAGGAGCTAGGGGATGTGGGAAATGGGGAGATGTTGGTTATAGGATACAGACTTCCAGGTGTAAGATGAATAAGTTACAAGGATCTAATGTACAGCATGGTGATTATAGTCAATAACACTTTATACTTGAAAGTTGCCAAGAAAGTAGATCTTAAATGTTCTTACCACTCCCCCGCCCCCCAAAAAAGGTAATTATGTGACATGATGGAGATATTAGTGAACACTGTGATGGAAATAATTTTGAAATATATAAGTGTATCAAATCAACACTTTGTATACCTTAAACTTACAAAATGTTATATGTCAAGTATATCTCAGTGAAGCTGAAAAAACCCCAAACGCCTAAATTTTTATTTTCTTATAATGACACCCCTCATTTGATTAAGGCCCACATTAATCCAGTATGATCTCATCTTAACTTGATTACATTTGCAAAGACCTTATTTCTAAATAATGTCACATTCACAGAACTGTGGGTTAGGATGTGCACATATCTTTTGGTCGAAAGGAGGAACACAAGTCAACCTAGTACACCTTCCTTCCATCTTCCGAAGAGTTTGGAAGGGGATAGTGAAGTTAGGAATTAGTCTCACCCAACAAATAGAAATCCAAACTTCTCATACAATCCCTGGTGGCCCTCTGTGAAGCACTGACCTGTGGCATCCAAAACTGAGAACCATTACCTGACACCTCAGGTGGCCCCTTATGGGAAATGCTGTGTGTCCTGCCTTCTTGCTCTTCACTGGCCATTTCCACCACCTACACCGCTTGCTGGACCAGGGACGCTGATAGCTGAAATCTGCCTCCAAGACTGCCACATCCCATGAGATCATCCCAGTGTGAGATACTTGATCTCATTCTATGTCTCTCAGGCCTCTCTCTAAGGATACAGTTTAATTCTAAACCTATAGTGGAAATAAAATGACATAAATTCATATTATGTCATTTTTTATGTACAAAAACTTCAGTGAGAGCAATGTGGTATAAATTTGTTAGTGTGATTAATGATCCTTATTTTACTTTATAATATGGCTAGGGATGGAAATGGCAGCAGCTCTTCCATTGTCTTCTCTGCTTGTTCTTGCATTATAAATTCTTTCAATCTATGGTTGTTGTTGTTTTTTTTTTTTTGCAGAAATCTGTTAGAACCATTTGTTAATTTGGAAGGTTAGTGCCATTAAGACTAGACACTAAAATCTATAAATCCACTTCCCTAGGAACAAGTAAACTGTGAGACATTGTTAATTCCCTCTGTGTTGTGAAATTTCTGCTTTTCTTCCAGGATATATTCAGAAATGTGCATTTCATAGGATTATCTCATGCACATCCAAGAGGAGAAGTCAGAATCAATCCATATATTTAATATTAGGAAAATAATATATTGTTGATAAGTATTACATAACTAGATTAGTTTAACATTCTAACATTTTCTTCATACTTTAATGGCTCATCTTACATATCCATTTTGAGAGCACCACTTTAGAAGAAGCCAAATTCATCTGAAAGAAGCACCAAAAATCATGCTCTTTCTGTTCCTCCATGTTCTCCTCTCATCTCAGTGACCCTCTGTTTGGTTTTGTGATCATTAATGCTTCACATCTGACCTCAAGCTTCTGGGCTTCTAGATTGCCTGTTCAACTACTCTTTTAAACCTAATCTTCCATTTCACGGAGACATCCAGTCTCACCCCTATATATCACCTCCTTCATCTATTCACCTCCTTCTCAATGTAATATAAGAGAGACAGCAAAGCACATTGGTTAAATCTAGGATTCTAGAGTCAGACCAACTGGGTATGTGATGTGGAGAGTCGCTTTACCTCTTTGCACCTCAGTCTCTTCAACATGGAAAGTGGAGGTAAAACAGGAGCTTTTTAGCTTTTTAGCTCCAAGTCTTCCTGGGAATAGTAAATAAAATAAGGTATGCAAGGTGTCATCCAGAAGGTTGATGGTTCTAACAGGTCAACCAACTCTATGAAATGTGACTCAGTGGTCAAGATGGATGGAGTCTGAGAGTATCTGGAGAATTATGTCATAGTAATGTAAATGTAAATCATGTAAATGATAAATGTGTCATAGGTAAATGTAATGTAAATGTGTAAATGTATTGTGTCATAGTATTATCATGATCATGCCTATTGATTTCCTGGTTGTCTATTCATCCCTCTCTGGACTCTGTATCACCCGATCGCATCTGAATGTGGAAATATCGACCAAATGCCTACAGTTTGCTACTGTCTGCTCTCCTTAACATCCTGTCATTCTATTATTGATCCTTGGTACTTCTCTAGATCTTGACAATGTCTCTTCCCCCTTTTTCCTACTGCTAACTCTCCCAGCCATACAACCGGGACCTCAATTTGGACACTAACAACAGTGTTAAAGATATTGAGGCACAGAAAAAGAAGAAAAGAAATGCAGAGGGGTTGAATGGCATTAAATGTATCCTAAAGTCTACCCCCAGGGCTGTCGCCGTACCTATCATTTTCAGAATTGGAATTTAGCATCATTAAAGAATTTGGTTTAGAAAATAATAAATGTTTGGTGAAAAACTAAGGTGTGGGCTTGGAAATGTCTCTTCACTTCTACCTAAATCACATCATCACAACCCTGATGCCACATGCTTTGGAGTTATCCCTCATGACATGCCTGGGATCGTGGGTCCGCATCGCCTATCTGTAGCTGGGCAAACACTTTTTAAGGACAATGCTTTATTTTCCAATTTGTGGTGAATCTGTTCACTCCAGGCTTGATTTGGAGTGCATGGTCTGGCTGAAATAACCTAAGCACATGTGGCTTAAGCTGTCACTTTGAGTGACACTTTCTCATATTTATGCTGCCAACATCTCTGCCACTAGAAACTGCAAAAGTAGAACAAACAGAGCAGTAATGGCCAAAGAACACAGGAAAGTTTCTCCCTTGGCCTCTCTCGTTTCTCTAGTTTCCAGGCAGTTTTCCCCCCATTCATCTGCCTCAGGCTGTTTCCCCTCCATTAGTCAAACCTTCTAAGTCAAGAAGCATTTCTGTGAAACCAGCCATTCTTTCCAAAATGCCAGAGATGAGCTAAAATGAATGAAAACCGAACCTGTGCATAAAAGGCAATGAGTCTGATACCTCCAGTACACAAAATGTCAATCTTTGAAGCTTATGAAACTTTATATTTTATACTACTGGATCCTAAAATAGAATCCTGAGGATTTAAATTAGGCTTCTAGGATTCTATTAGAGGTTAATTATACTGGAAGTATCTAGGACATTTAATTTTATAAACTTTGAAGCTAGAAAAATATTCTTAGTATTTATAGTTTGGGGAAAAATAAGGGGGAAAAAGTGGTAATAAAAAGGAAATACTCTGTTTATGCTTTCTTTTGGATTATGTATAGAATTACATTTTGATAGTCTGCCCAGAATTTCAAAAGTTTGGATGTATATATCGAAGGTACTCCATACATGCCTTCCCCTTTGCTTCTATTATTTCAGACACCCAAGTTCCCTTAAGCAGGGACCAAGCACCAGAATTTCCTGTCTGCAGTATGCATACCAGGTCAGTGTGGCCAGACCTGAATCAGAAATTGTCATGCTTTCTCAGCTCTTCATATTTTCTCAAATGCCCAACAGACACAGCTCATTTGTAAGACAGGTCCACTTTATAAGACAATGGCTAGATGCGAACCCATATTGTCCTTGTAGAATGTGAGATACAGTGCAGAAGAACACTGAAATGGACAATTTCTGTCAGCCCACACAATATAGGCACCATTTTTATTCGGCTCCCTACAAATTCTTCCAAGTTCTCACCTTCTTCTTACCATTTTAGACACCAGGATTGTGTCCCAAATGGTTTTAACTGCCTAGCTACTGCTGAACAAAGCAGGAATACTGTGCTTTTGGACTGTTTATACCAAGCATGTTTAAGCATTAGCATTTCAGCATTAAGTTGGCTTTTAAAACATGCAACATATTTGATACATTCTAAACTTGTTCTCCTAAGTGAGTCAGAAGACCTTTACAACCTGCAGTGGTATGAATCAAAGCAAGAAGTACCTAAAAAAAGAGGAGGAATGAACATAAATTTCACTCAAGCAGCCCTTGTTATCACAAGCAAGAAAGGCAAACATGTTATTATTTAAGTATTGCAAGTGATAAAAGAAATCTTTAAAAATTTTTGACAGTAAATGTAAAATGCAAAGCTGTAAAACTCCTAGAAGATAACATAGGAGAAAACCTAGATGACCTTGGGTATGGCAATGACTCCTCAGATATAACCAAAGGCACAATCCATGAAGGAAGAATTGATAAATTGGACTTCATTAAAAGAACAAATGAAAGGCAATGTAAAGAGAACTCTCGAGAAAACAAAGCACACACTGGAAGAAAACATCTACTAAAGACCCAGCTGATAAAGGACTGTGGGGCAAAATATACAAAGAACTCATAGTCAACACTAAGAAGGGAAACAATCTGATTAAAATATGGGCCAAAGACCTTGACTGACATCTCACCAAAGAAGATATACAGACAACAAGTAAACACATGAAAAGATGCTCCACATCATATGTCATCAAGAAAATGAAAATTAAAAAAACAACAATGAGATACCACTATATACCTATTACAATGGCCAGGATCTGGAACACTGACAATGTGGTTATGTGGAGCAGCAGGAACTCTCATTCACTGCTGGTGGGAGTGCAAAATAGGACAGTCACTTTGGAAGACAGTTTGGTGGGTTCTTACCAAAATGAACATATTCTTACTACACAATCCAGTAAGCATGCTCCTTGGTATTTACCCAAAGGAGTTGAAAATTCATATCTACACAAACACCTGCACATGGATGTTTGTATCAGCTTCTTCATAATTGCCAAAACTTGGAAGTAATCAACTTATCCTTCAGTAGGTAAATGGATAAACAAACTGATGCATATAGACAATGGAATATTATTCAGCACTAAAAAGAAATGAGCAATCAAGCTATGAAAAGATATGGAGGAATCCTAGTATTACTAAATGAAAGAAGTCAATATGAAAAAACCACATATGCATGACTCCAACTATATGTCATTCTGAAAATGGCAAAACTATGAAGATATTAAAAAGAGTAGTGGTTGTCAGGGGTGGGGGAAATGGGAGGGATGAACAGGCAAAGCATGGAGGATTTTTAGGACAGCAGAAATACTCTGAATGATCCCATAATGATGGGTACATGTCATTATATATTTGTCCAAACCCATGGAATGTACAATACCAAGAGTGCATCCTAATGTAAACTATAGGCTTTGGGTAATTATAATGTGTCAGTGTAGGTTCATCAATTGTAGCAAATGTACCCTTCTGATGGTGGATGTTGATAAAAGAGAAGCCTGTGCATGTGTGGAGGCAGAGGATGATGTGGAAAATTTCTGTACCATCCTCTCAATTTTGCTGTGAATCTAAAACTGCTCTTAAAAAAAATAGTCATTAAAAATAATAATGAATTTTTTTTTCAAAAAGCATAGGGGGAACAGAACTGTCCCAATATAATTCCTAAAAAATTCAAAGCAAGGTGTTTTTCTCCCATGTCTTCAGTCTCCCTTCCTCTCATCAATACAAGGAATACATATGGATTCTGATGCTTGTGGATGGAGCCGACCTGGGAGTCTGCATTTCTCACAAACTCCTGGTAATCCTGCTGCTGCTGGTCTGTGGACCATGTTTTATATAGCAAACCATACACCACCTTGAGGGCCAAGGTGTGCTGGGTTTCTAAGGAATCACACTATAACCATGATGAGTGGAGCCCAGGCACTTGCTTGGGCCTTCCTTCTTGACAACTTGCTGCTGGGTGAGCTGAAGAAAAAAAGATTACTGGAAGGAGGACCTGAGTTTAACTTAGGGATCTTCCCATTTGTGCTGGGACTAAAAAGAGAACTACAGGTAGAAGTACAACTGGAATGGATGTAAATAGACCAGGATTATGTCTACGGATTACTCAAATGACTTTGGTAAGCTACATAACTTCTGTAGAACTTCATTTATTTAGCTTTCAAATTAAGAGGTTGGACTTATGGAAGTCTTGGTCACAGAGCTAAAGAAAGCCAACTAGGGTGAGGGTAAGGGGGGCATGGGGGTGGGCAGCAAAGAGCTGAGGATGTGTCAGGACATAGAGGGTACCGAGGAGGATTGGGTGAATGTGGAGAGCAGAGTATGGTCATGGCCAAAGCTTTAATATAAATGTCAAGTTCAGAGTATAAGACAGAGGTAGAAACAGGGTAGTAAAAAATGAAGTTTAAGAGAAGGATGTAGAGTAGGACAAGGTACTAGGTATAAAAAATGAATCAAGGGAGACTATTAAAGATGTATCCTCTGAATCACAAAGAGAGACCAGAGCGGCTGTCTATGTGAGATCATGACCTGTTCTATGCGAGATCATGAGCTGAAATCAAGAGTCAGAGGTTTAACCAACTGTGCCACCCAGGCGCCCTATAACTAATCTTTCAAATCCCTCCCAGATCTATAATTTCATGTTCATTGCTTCCCTATATCTTTGTCCAGGCCTCTCCTTAGAATCATCTTGGACCATTTGCCCCATGAGTTCCCATCTTCAAAGAGCATTCTTAACCTCTCTGTGGAAACTTAGAAGGTTGTTCTCATAAGTCTTTTTTGTCTTTTATTGGCCTAATTTCTTATATTTATTATTTTTGTCTTTCAGCACACATTCCATTTTCCCCTGCATCATGTTGCATTAGGCCATGCTCTATTTTATTCTTTAACATTTCTTATTTCACTATCACAGTGTTCTATTCTTTTGAATTTCCACTGGAAGCAATTTTAATGGTATTATATAATAATATTCTTCAAAACTCTTATCCTGTTTCCTTTTCCATAATGAAAAAGTCACATTATAAGAGTTTTCTATGTATTTTTGGTGTGTTGATTTTTTAAATTTTTTCTCACTTTAGCAATGTTATAATTAAGTCAATAAATTTGAGTCCACAGACTATTACTAGTTTGAGAACTCTTCTTTGATGATTAATGTCCAGAGAACTATGTGGTAACTTTATATTTAGTTACTGTTTTCAACTTTCTAAGAAGCAGCGCTTTTGTTTTATGAATGATAAGCAAATAGTTAAAAAAATACTAAATATTTTCCTCAGAGAATCTTTAGTAGAAATAGATATACCTTGTAAATGCAGATACAGAAGTATCTCCATATTTATATATTCTTTTTAAAATGACACCTTCAAATACTACCTCTGTGGATGGATGTTTACATTACTCAAAATTTTATATATTTCTGTGTATTCTAACACTTGTAATTGACAAAACACCTGTAAAATCCCCAACCAACCATTACTGCTAATGATATGATCAAGGGAAACATGTCAAAATATAAACAATACCTTAAAAACAATCCGCTAGGAAGAAGATAAGCTTTATGTTCTTGTAACACATTTTTTTCTTTCAAAGAAAAATCCTCCTCCTACCAGCTCTCACAATATGGACAAACATTTTTATTCAGCTGCTTACAATCCCTTTCTAATTCTCCACTCCAATTCTCTGTCTTAAATTTTAGACTCCGAAGCTGTGTCTCACACAGTTAAGGGCCTGATGAACAAAACAGGAATATTGTGCTTTGTGGACCTGGGACCATCACATTCTCTCAAGGCCACGTGCTTCAGAATCTCCTGGAAGCTTGTTAAGAATAAAATACCTGGGCTCCCTTAGGCCCACCAAATCAGAATTTCTGCTGATGGAACATATAAATCTATTTCTTACACTACTTCTGCTGTTCCTTATAAGCACTAAACACCAGGATGCACTCTACTAGAGTAAAAAGTCCTAAAGTAGCCATTTCCAAACATCTTTTCTGCTTTAAAAGACTTACCTCTATTGTCTCTTCTCTTTGCTAAACTATGAATGAGATATGATTAATGAGAAAAAAAATATTGTATCTTCCAGGACCAAAGGCCATTTCTACTTTCTCTCTCTCTTTTTTTTTTTTTTTTTTTTTTTTTTACTAAGCTTAGGTGGGCTGATGTGTCTACCCCAAAATATGTTCCACCTCAGTGCTCCAAGTTACAAACATTACCTAAATGGAGGATGCATTTACTATCTAACATCATCAGGTTAGCTTAGAGACATTTCTCCCAGACATTTTTCATAAGTCTATATCTTGGGGCAGCAGGGCTCCCAGTAAGGTAGGTGGTAAAGAAACTTCTAGAGCAAACTTCTGTCTACAAATTTTGTTTCTTTCAGTCTGCCTTCCTTTGTCTCTTTCTTTCCTCTTGTCCTGAAGAACAGAAAAATAGCTGTATCAGTCTGTGCCGGCTTTTATTTTTCTTCATGCATTTCTCTACAGCCATATGCACTGGAATATGCATGTTACAGACCCCACACTCAAAAAATATAATGAGTTATGTTATTTCTTATTTCAGACTGAGTTTTATCACAAAATATATTACTTTTCAAGAGATGGTGAATATTCCTAGGTCTTTGACCATCTATTAAGTGTGCCAGTGCATACATGCACAAAACCTTAAGTTTGGAAAGCATTTCACTCTCTTATATATCAGAGTCCTTGGTGATTCTGATCTCTTTAAATTGTAAAGTATTACTGGACTGTGGGCTACATTTGCTTGCAGTGTGTGTCCCCTCTTATTTAATTTTTGCTGTTTCTTGAATCACTATGTTTGTTTTTCAAAGCTCAGTGTATATCTACAAGTTAAATTATAACAAAATTCAAGTCTATACTTATCTTTCTTGCAGACTCTTTTCCAGCCCTGAAGAGCACACCTTAAAGGAAAGAAAACTCTGGACTAAGCATCATTAACACCTACATTTTAGGGACAAATCCAGGGCCACAACATTTCGCCAGGCTGGCCGAGCACACCCAACATTACAGAGAGGCCCTCAGTTGTCAGTCCAGTGGATGGAGGGGCCTCCCTAACCCCACAACTTACAGACCATAATATATGACCACACAACTGCCCTATCCTAGCAGCAGCCAATGTTACATAGTGCACTTGCACTGTGAAAGCATTTCATAAATTGGATGCTCCATACAAACGAATTAAGACTTTGCCTTTGATAAATCTCAAATATAAAGAGCTTACAATGGGTATATATTATTTTTTCATTATATTTTTTTCCTCTAAAGCTGCCACTGTATTTCCTGACATTTCAATTCAATATCTAGGCTCAATCAATAGATATGGATGTGTTTTAGATCCCTGAGTCACCTAATACCTAAGTGCTCTGAACAGGTGTCTACTAAGAAACATATAATCCATTTAGTGGAGACCCATAATACTCATTTTGTTTTCACAGATGGTGTTGGATTATTAAAGTGGAAGTATGCCAAGAAGTTTTTAGAGTACCTTTCCATTTAAGCTGGACTTTACATTATTTTTTTAAGATTTTATTTATTTGCCAGAGAGAGAGAACACAAGCAGGGGGAGCTGCAGGCAGAGGGAGAAGCAGGCTCCCTGCTGAGCTAGGAGCCTGATGCAGGACTTGATCCCAAGATCCTGGGATCATGACCTGAGCCAAAGGCAGACACTTAACTGACGGAGCCACCCAGGCGTCCCTGGACTTTGCATTATTTAAAGCTGTGATAATTTAACTCAGCTCTAATCCTCATAGTCCAGTCTGATCAAATCCACTATTTTCTGTATCTCCCAAATTTCAGTTTTCCTGTTACTGACCTCCACCCCTGCGTCATAGGAAAAGCTTGGGGGAGGAAAGCATATGATTCAGCTTCACAGTGTTTCTTTGTAGCCATATCCTTTTCTTTTCAGAGGGCAGGTAATGAAACAGAGTCAGGAAAAACAAATGATGGTAAATCTACTATCGACTATTTGCATGGGGAAGTCATTTAGCTTCTCTTTATCTCAGGTTGGTCATCTGTTACATAAAGTAATAAATTCTTCAAACTACTAATTTTTTTAAGGGCAAACACATGTTAAAGTGGGTCAGGGTTGGTTTGTTTGTTGAGAAACACTATAAATCCAAAATATTATCGCTGCTTGTCTAATCGTACACAGTATCTACCCTGGGTCTTAGAGCAGAAAGATTTGGAGTTAGTGAATTCAGCTCTTTCACTTAGCTCTGGGACTTTAGGCAAATTGCTCTTGTGTTCCTTTGGCTGCCTAGAATCTCCCTTTGAATATCTGGAGAATTCCCCATCATATGCATTCGTTGAACTATCATATGCATTCGTTGAACTATCTCCCACTATAGAACCTGAAAAGACCAAAAACCCACTCTTCCATATGTCTCCCACTGCCAGCACCTAGGGTTTTGGCACAAAACCTAGGCTTCTCGAAATAGATGCTTCTGTGTGAGACTCTGATCTTGGATTGAATAAATAGGCAGAGAGAGTGGAATTCATTTTGCCAGTGGAAATTGCAGTGGTGCTACTATTTTGGTGGGCACGGGAACTCAAGGAGTTTCTATTTGGCTATTCCTACTAAATGGTGCTTACGGTATTGATTAAGATGTTGGTGTGAGGATCCAGTTGGTTGTTCAAGATATCTATCTCAACTTGACAGGGAAGAATGGGGAAAATCCAGAGAATGGATTTAGGGTATGATGTTTGGTATCAGAATTCCATTTAGCACCTGACCTCTCAAAAACCCTCACTCAACAAGTGAGCTCCGTGTTGTAGGTTCCCAGCAATTAGTTTTAGCTCAGAGTTTGTGTCCATTAAGTACAAAAAGATGGGTGTATTTTCTTTAAGCTGCCCTAGAATATGGGGCAGACCAGAGGGCACGTTTACCCTAAAGGACTTGTAGCCATACTCTGTTGTCCACCCGCAAGCCAGTTAGCCTCTCTGCAGGTGACACCGGATCTGTGAAAATGCAGTCAGCAAGTTACAGTGATTTTCCTCTCAGTCTTCTCCAGGCAAACCAACGTATCAGAAATGACTTTGAATGTTAAAGTTTCTAATGTGCTGAAACTTAATTGTCTAGAATAAAGTCTCAAGTATATGCCAATGCTAAGTATCACTTCATTAGAAAATGTTAAATCTGTCATTTTTATCATCAAACATTTCACTTTGAGGTGTAAGCTGCATCAGGCCCATTTTATACTTGGAGAAACAAGTAGCAACCAGTAAGTATCTTTAGTGTAGGCTAACCTTGAATTTGAAACTTGTGGTTCTTTCGTTTAAAATATGCTAACTCTACAAATAAAATCCCAAATGTACCAATACTAAGAAGACATTTTTATTTCTTCTATATTAGAACATTTAATAAATGTCTGGTTTCAGAATTAATTAATTCCACTCCTTTCAAAAATATACATTTTAAAAGGAAAATATTTAAAATGAATAATGCCACATGCAAAATATACTTCATCCAAAGATATAATTTTTTCTAACCTAAAGTTTTTTTAACCTAAAAATTTACTTAAGGGAATTTAAATAATCAGGGCTTACAATGAAACTATAATAATTAAGATAATGGCTGGCATAGTAATAGAGCCAAATTGACCAGTAGAGTAAATAAAGTTCAGAAGCCCCAAAAGAGAACTACTTCAGGGTGGAAATTTGGTATATGCAGAGGTGGGAGAGAAGGAGCTGTTTAATAAATGGAGCTGGGAAAAAAGCTCTCCATTTTGGAAAAAGATCGAATTTGATCCCTACTACATGCCATAAGAAGAAGAATGCTATTATTAGTATTATTAATAAAACAATTCTAAATGAAATAAGGATTTAAATGCAAAAACAAAAATATAAAACTTCTAGAAGAAAATATAGATCAACATTTTAAGACCCTACCGTAAGGAAAGACCTTGATTTACAAAAACCAAAAACAAAGAAAATAAACTTCACTGTATCAAAAGTAAATTTTGTTCATCAGAAACACCTTAAGGAAAAGGGTGGGGGATGGAGAAGGTCTATAATGAAAGAGAAAACATTTGCACATTTGCAACAACAAAAGGTTGCTAAAAAGAGTATATCTTTGGGGTGTCTGGGTGGCTCAGTCAAAAGCTTCTGCCTTTGGCTCAGGTCATGATGTCAGGGTCCTGGGACTGAGGCTTACATCAGGCTCCCTGCTCAGCAGAGAGTCTGCTTCTCCCTCTCCCTCTGCCCCTCTCCCCAACTTATCACACTCTTTCTCTCTCTCTCTCCCTGTCAGATAAATAAATAAAATCTTAAAAAAAAAAGAATATATCTTTGAAAACTCCTAAAAAAATCAATAAGAAAAGCAGAAACTGTATGGATAAAAGACATAGACATTTAACTGAAGATAAAATGCATGTAGACAATAAATATATGACAATCAATATTATTAATGGTCAGGGAAAGGTAAATTAAGACCATAATGAGATACCATTTACAGCCATTAAACTTGCACAACTTTAAAAATCTGACAATGTCAAGCGTCAGGAAGGATGTAGATTCCCAAAATCTCTTATACATTACCATTGTAAAGGCATATTAGTGAAACCATTATGGAAAACAGTTTGATATTGCCTCCAAAATTTGAATATTCACATGCGCCATGCCCAGCATTTTTATTCCTAGGCGCATATGCTAGAAAAGCTTATGCATGTGTACAACTCCAGGAGACATGGACAAGAATCTTCTAACAGCACTACTTATAATAGCAGAGAGCTGAAAACAACCAAGATGCCCATCAAAATAAATAAACTGGTATATTTACACAGTGAAATACTACACAGAAATCATAATGTTATAGCAATACGATTTTTGGCAGGCTGAAAAATGGCCCCCCAAAATATACTCATTTCCTTATCCCCAGAACCTGTGACTACTCCCTTATATGGCAACATGTGTGATTAAGTTAAGACTCTTAAGAGAAAGAGCTTATCCTTATTAACCTGGTGGGCTCTAAATGGAATCATGTCTCTTATTAAAGTGAGGCAGAAGGAATTATGAGACAGACACACACAGAACAGAAAACAGTGTGAAGGCACAGCAGAGAGAGAGATTTGAAGATGCTGGGGATGTGGCCACAAATGAAGGAATGCTGGCAGCCACGGAAGCTGAGTGAGGCAAGGAATAGGTTTTCCCCTGAGAGGCCTCTGGAGGGAGCACAGCCCTGCCAACACATTGACTAATGCCTAGTGAAACTGATTTTGGACTTCTGAGAAAATACATTTCATGCCACCAAGTTTGTGGTAATTTGTTACAGCAACCACAGGAAACAAATACACAGTTCATTGATATACTCATAAATACAGCAAATGCATTTTTTTAGAAAATATTATTAGCTGAAGTAGAAAATTAAAAAGCCTAATTGTCCAATGTGTAGATTTATAAACCAAATTATATTAACATAAAAGGATGTTAAGCAAAAATAATAAATCTAAACAAATGGGGAAAAATCTTCCCTAATTAAGACATCATTGTATTGGGACGCATGGGTGGCTCAGTCGGTTAAGCAACGGACTCTTGATATCAGCTCAGGTCTTGTTCTCAGGGTCATGAGTTCAAGCCCTGTGTTGGGGTCCATGGAACCTACTCTTTAAAAAAATGGAGGTGCCTGGGTGGGTGGCTCAGTTGGTTAAGTGTCTGACTCTTGGTTTTAGCTCAGGTCATGATCTCATGGGTCATGAGATCGAGCCCCATATTGGCCTCCACATTCGGTAGGGAATCTGCTTGAAATTCTCTCCCTCTGCCCCTCCCCGCCACTCACTTGGGCATGCATGTGTACTCTTTCTCTCTCTCTCAAATAAAGAAATCTTAAAAAAAAAAAAAAGACATCACTGTATCAAGTACAAGGTTCTTTCTTGGGCCTTCATCATACTGTCTGATGATGCATTGAATTACAATAGAATATGAAGCACCCTAATTATGGCAATTGTTATGGAGGGGTGAGAATGACATTAGTTCTTAACGATGTAAATAAATGAGACACAGGAATAAGGTTGTTGAAACACAGAAAGGAAGAATCAGCAATTTGAGAAACAGGAATGAGTGGAGTTACAGATAGCTTCCAGAAAGGATTCTGATTTAATCTGCACTTAGCAAGCAGCTCATGACATAGTCTCATCCACTGTGCCACTGTCATATATCCAAGACAGTGGTTCTCAAACTTTAGATAGAATCAGAATCACCTGGGAAGTTGGTATAAATCCAGAGGCTCAGGCTTATTCTCTTCAGTGAGCCTGCTCTTTCTATGCTCTGAGTTCTCCAGGTATCCTGATATACATCATTTGAGAACCACTGACTGAGGAAAACACATGGAGGGAAAACTATAATGTCACTGAGAGCAGTCCCCCAAGAATGAAAAAGAAAATTTTCTTCTTTTCCCTCATTGCTCATTCAAATGTGTTCTTTGAGACTAATTCTCTGTGTCCCTTCAATGAACTCTAAGCAGATTCCATGACGTTTCTGATCACTCTCAGAAAACAAAAAGTCCTCTGGTCACTTTTAGTCATAAAACATTTAATTTTGGTATTTAAATGATCATCTCAAGTAATGCTCAAGGCTCTAAACTGCATTTAAAACTTCCTCCATCTCCAAGTTTTGGCAAGAACATGGAGAAAAAGGAACCCTGTGCACTGTTGGTGGGAATGTAAATTGGTGTGGTCACTGTGGAAAACAGTATGGAGGATCCTCAAAAAAGAAATAACCATATGACCCAGTGATTTCCCTAAGTATCTACTCCCCCCAAAAAAACCCTGAAAATACTAATTCAAAAAGGTATAGGCATCTCTATGTTTATTGCAGCATTATTTACAATAGCCAAGATATGAAAGCAACCCAAGTATCCATCAATAGGTGAATGGATAGAGAAAATGTGGTATGTACATATATATATGATATCACATACACACACACACACACACAGGAATATTATTCAGCCATAGAAAAGAATGAGATCTTGCCATTTGTGACAACATGGATAGACCTAGAGGGTATTATGCTAAGTGAAATAAGCCAGAGAAAGACAAATATTATATGATTTCACCTACATGTGGAATCTAAAAACCAAATGAATAAACAAACAAAAAGCAGAAACAAACCCATAATACAGGGAACTGGTGATTGCTGGGTGGGGGTGGGTAGGGGGGCAGGCAGGGGACGGGAAAAATGGATGAAGGAGAGTAGCAGATACAGGCTTCCAGTTATGCAATGAATGAGTCGTGGGCATGAAAGGTACAGCATAAGGAATATAGTCGATGGTATTGGAATAGCATTCATTGTATGGAGAAAGATGGTAGCTACACTTGTGAATATAGCATAAGGTATAGACTTGTCCAACCACCATGTTGTCCACCTGAAAATAATGTAATACTGTATGTCAACTATATGTCAATTATACACACACACACACACACACACACACTAAACAAGACCCACAGTAGTTGATATTAACAACAACAACAACAACAACAACCCCTTCCCCCTCCTTGCTCAGGCTAAGGGATAGGGAGGCAGCCTGCAGTGGCCAGGAGGGCTCCAGTTACCCCCTTTATCTCACTGCTCCTCCTCTCCATGGACAAGCTGGCTCCAGATGGTCTAGATTTCACAGAGGTGTGAGACAGCTGGAAAGCCCAAGAAAGTTCTCATTGACAGGCCCCAATATAACCTGGCATTGGTTTCCTCTGAGCTTGGCAGGGATTTAAAGCTGATTCTTGCTCAGGGAGTGTATTTGTTATTTCTATGGAACTGTGACCGGCAACAGGATCTCCCATTGTGGCACTCTTAACACAAGAGAGGTCTCTGCCTGGACATTTAGGACGTCACCCTGATTTTCTGAGGCCCATTCCATGTTCTCAAGAGCCTATTGCCCCTGCAAGGTAGCTCCAGGTATGTCTCTGTCTTCTGTGTGATCCTCAGGAATTCCCAGAAAGCCTGCATGAATTCTGGCAATGCAGTTTGTCCCTAAGGCAGCAAGCCTTTCAGCTTTTCTAGGAGCAAACACTGTGCCCCAGGCCGCATCACACAAGGCAACCTCTTCACCGGGCTTCTTGAACCCCCTCTCATTCCGCTTGAGGGGAGGTAGAAGGGACATTTGACAGCACTCAAAATCAAGATCTTTACTTAAAGAGATAGAACTAAAACAAACCAGCATGGAAAGGTAAAACATAAAACAATGGGTGGCAGTGAATTAGGTAGCATCAAGAAAAATGAGACAAATAAACATATTAATTTGAATATAGAATAGAAAGTAAACTTTTTAACATGGAGGAAAGAGGTTCATTAAAATAATAAAAGACAAAACTTACAAAATGTGTCAAAATACATGAAGAAAAATTCTTGGCATTGAGTGACAATTTGGCATAGGCACAGCTGAATATACATTGCTTAGCCCTTACAAATTGTATAAAATATAATGAAGAATAATAAATTCAGAATTTTATATATATCAAATTTTGTAAGCCTTTAAACAGAGTTAACTAGTACACATGACCCTTAAAATAAATCTCTCTCTATATACACACATATATATATATTTTGCCAAAAAACTTATAAAAATCCCAAGTGTCCAAAATATGCTATTTTTATTTTGCAAAAGAGTAAAACTAGATATTTACAGAGGAAATATTAAAGAAGGATCCCAATCATTTAACAATTCAAAAACAGTCTTTTAAATATTAGACCAAAAATATAAATCTATAATTATAAACTATTCAGGAATTAATGATGATGACTAAGTTATATCCAAAATTTACAGGAAATAGCCAAAGTCATGCTCAAAGGTAATTTAAAATTTTTAAGTCATACTTTAAAATAGCTTAAAATGAATTATTTGTCCTTTATTACATAAATTTAAATTCAAATATTTGGAAAAATTCATAGGAATCTAGGCGAATCAGAAAGAAAATATTAATGATTTTGAGTCCTTAGCATGCAATGCTGAATAATACAAAATCCTTACCTTTTAATTATGAAAATAATATTGCCTGGTTGAGGCAGAACAAGATGGCAGAGGAGTAGGAGACCTGGATTTTGTCTGGTCTCAGGAATTCAGCTGGATAGGGATCAAACCATTCTAAACACCTATGAACTCAACAGGAGATCAAAGAAAAGAACAGCAACAATTCTCTGAACAGAAAAGCGACCACTTACTGGAAGGTAGGACGTGCGGAGAAGTGAATCCGAGGCAATATTCGTGAGGATAGAGGGCGGGGGAGGGGCCTCCATCAGCCGCTTCTGGCAAGTAATAGAGCCGCGGAGCACAAAATCGGAACTTTTAGAAGTCCGCTCCGCTGAGGGACATCGCTCCAGTGGCCAAGCGAGGGGTAGGATCCTCGGGGTCACAGAAAGACTGGGGGTGCCTGAGTGCACCAGAAATCCCAGGTATCAGAGCTGGGAAGTCGGCTGCAGAGATGGAGCCGAGGCGCGGGCTCTCAGCTCGGGGTTGCCATAAACTGTGAACGGTGACACAGTCGGGCCACTGCTCCTCCAGCAGGGACCCAACAAGCGGCAGATCTGGGGAGACTCCCCTTCCTCCCAAAGGGAGGAGTGGCACGGGAGCGCACCGCAGGGATCTGCTGGGTTTGGAGACTCCACACGGGGTCGGGTGCCAGAGATAGAAATGCTTGGTCACAGGCCGGGTGAGCACAGAGTGCGGCAGGAGACCGGGGAGACGGGAATGATTGACTGCTTTTCTCTGGGGGCTCACTGAGGAGTGGGGCACCGAGTTCTTGGCTCCTCTGGGGCAGAGATGGGGAGGCCGCCATTTTCACTCTTGTCCTCCAAAGCTGTACGGAAAGCTTGCAGGGACCAAAATCTCCTGAGAGCAAACCCGAGCAGATTACATAGCCCAGACCGGCAAGGGCGGGGCAATTCCGCCTTCGGCAAAGACATTTGGGAACCACAGCAACAGGCCCCTCCCCCAGAAGATCAGCAAGAACGGCCAGCCAAGACCAAGTTTACCAATGAATGAGAACAGCGGAACTCCAGCGCTAGGGGAATACTGCACATAGAATTCATGGCTTTTTTACCATGATTCTTTAGTCTTTCAAAGTTAATTTTTTTAACTATCTTTTTTTTTTTGAAATTTTCTTTTTCCCTTTTTCAACCAACATCTTATCAATCCCTTTTTAAAAAAAAACATTTTTATTTTTCATTTTTAGAGGCATATTCTATCCCTTCATAGTAGTTACCCCTATTTTTGGCATATGTATATAAGTTGTTCACTCTTTAAAATTTTGAGATACAGTTTCTTCTAACAGATCAAAATATGCCCTAAATCTCTAGTGTATGGCTTTGTTCTAGTCTCCTGCCTGATCACATTCTCTCCCCCCCTTTTTTTTCATTCTTTTTTTTTAAATCCTCTTTCTTTTTTCAAACAACTTCCTATCAATTCCTTTTATAAATTTTTTTTATAATTTTCATCTTTACAGTCATATTCTATCCCTTCATCATATCAACCCTTATTTTGTACATATATGTCTTTCTTTAAAATTTTGGGAGGCACTTTCTTCTAACAAACCAAAATACACCCCAAATCTACAGTGTGGCACTGATATATGCACCACCCTGATCATATTTGATCATATTCTGTTTTTTTTTGTTTTGTTCTGTTTTTTGTTTTTATCTTTTCTTTTCTTTTTTTCTCTTTCTTTTTTCTTTCTTTCTACTTCTTTTCCCTGGTTTCAGGTCTTTTCTGATTTATTTAGAGTATATTTTCTGGGGACGTTGTTACCCTGTAAGCACTTTGTTCTCTCATTCATCTATTCTCCACTGGACAAAATGACAAGATGGAAAAAAATCACCTCAACAAAAAGAACAAGAGGTAGTGTCATATGCCAGGGACCTACTCAATACGGACATTAGTACGATGTCGGACCTAGAGTTCAGAATCATGATTTTAAAGATACTAGCTGGGCTTGAAAAAAGCATGGAAGTTATTAGAGAAACCCTTTCTGCAGAAATAAAAGAACTAAAATCTAACCAAGTCGAAATCAAAAAGGCTATTAATGAGGTGCAATCAAAAAAGGGGGGCACTAACTGCTGGGATAAATGAGGCAGAAGAGAGAATCAGCGATATAGAAGACCAAATGATGGAAAATAAAGAAGCTGAGAAAAAGAGAGATAAACAACTACAGGATGACGAGGGCAGAATTCGAGAGATAAGTGATACCATAAGACGAAACAACATTAGAATAATTGGGATCCCAGAAGAAGAAGAAAGAGAGAAAGGGGCAGAAGTTATATTGGAGCAAATTAAAACAGAGAACTTCCCTAATGTGGGGAAGGAAACAGGCATCAAAATCCAGGAAGCACAGAGAACCCCTCTCAAAATCAATAAAAATAGGTCAACACCCCAACATCTAATAGTAAAACTTACGAGTGTCAGAGACAAAGAGAATATCCTGAAATGGGCTCGGGAAGAGAGATAAGTAACCTATAATGATAGAAACATTAGATTGGCAACAGACCTATCCACAGAGACCTGGCAGGCCTGAAAGGACTGGCATGAGATCTTCAGAGCACTAAACGAGAAAAATATGCAGCCAAGAATACTATATCCAGCTAGGCTGTCATTGAAAATACAAGTAGAGAGAAAAAGCTTCCACGACAAACAAAAACTAAAGGAATTTGCAAACACGAAACCAGCCCTCCAAGAAATATTGAAAGGGGTCCTCTAAGCAAAGAGAGAGCCTAAAAGCAGCACAGACCAGAAAGGAACACAGACAATATAAAGAAACACTCACCTTACAGGCAATACAAGGGCACTAAATTCATATCTTTCAAGAGTTACTCTGAATGTAAATGGGCTAAATGCCCCAATCAAAAGACACAGGCTATCAGATTGGATAAAACAGCAAGACCCATCGATATACTGTCTGCAAGAGACTCATTTTATACCCAAAGACACCCCCAGATTGAAAGTGAGGGGGTGGAAAACCATTTACCATGCCAATGGACACCAAAAGAAAGCTGGGGTGGCAATCCTTATATCAGACAAATTAGATTTTAAACCAAAGACTGTAATAAGAGATGAGGAAGGACACTATATCCTACTTAAAGGGTCTATCCAACAGGAAGATCTAACAATTGTAAAATATCTATGCCCCTAACATGGGAGCAGCCAATTATATAAGGCAATTAATAACAAAAGCAAAGAAACACATTGACAGCAATACAATAATAGTGGGGGACTTTAACAAACCCTTGACTGAAATGGACAGATCATCTAAGCAAAAGATCAACAAGGAAATAAAGACTTTAATGACACACTGGAACAAACGGACTTCACAGACATCTTCAGAACATTCCATCCCAAAGCAACAGAATACACATTCTTCTCTAGTGCCCATGGAACATTCTCCAGAATTGATCACATCCTAGGTCAGAAATCGTCTCAACCGGTACCAAAAGATTGGGATTATTCCCTGCATATTTTCAGACCACAGTGCTTTGAAACTAGAACTCAATCACAAGAGGAAAGTTGGAAAAAACTCAAACACAGGGAGGCTAAAGAGCATCCTACTAAAGAATGAATGGGTCAACCAGGAAATTAAAGAAGAATTAAAAAAATTCATGGAAACAAATGAAAATGAAAACACAACTGTTCAAAATCTTTGGGATGCAGCAAAGGCAGTCCTAAGAGGAAAGTATATAGCAATACAAGCCTTTCTCAAGAAACAAGAAAGGTCTCAAATACACAACCTAACCCTACACCTAAAGGAGCTAGAGAAAAAACAGCAAATAAAGCCTAAACCCAGTAGGAGAAGAGAAATAATAAAGATCAAAGCAGAAATCAATGAAATAGAAACCAAAAGAACAGTAGAACAGATCAACGAAACTAGGAGCTGGTTCTTTGAAAGAATTAACAAGATTGATAAACCCCTGGCCAGACTTATCAAAAAGAAAAGAGAAATAACCCAAATCAACAAAATCATGAATGAAAGAGGAGAGATCACAACCAACACCAAAGAAATACAAACAATTATAAGAACATATTATGAGCAACTCTATGCCAGCAACTTAGATAACCTGGAAGAAATGGGTGCATTCCTAGAGATGTATCAACTACCAAAACTGAACCAGGAAGAAATAGAAAACCTGAACAGACCTATAACCACTAAGGAAATTGAAGCAGTCATCAACAATCTCCCAACAAACAAAAGCCCAGGGCCAGATGGCTTCCCAGGGGAATTCTACCAAACATTTAAAGAAGAACTAATACCTATTCTCCTGAAACTGTTCCAAAAAATAGAAATGGAAGGAAAACTTCCAAACTCGTTTTATGAGGCCACCATTACCTTGATCCCCAAACCAGACAAAGACCCCATCCAAAAGGAGAATTACAGACCAATATCCTTGATGAACATGGATGCAAAAATTCTCACCAAAATACTAGCCAATAGGATCCAACAGTACATTAAAAGGATTATTCACCACGACCAAGTGGGATTTATCCCTGGACTGCAAAGTTGGTTCAACATCTGCAAATCAATCAACATGATACAATACATTAACAAAAGAAAGAACAAGAATCATATGATCCTCTCAATAGATGCAGAAAAAGCATTTGACAAAGTACAGCATCATTTCTTGATCATAACTCTTCAGAGTATAGGGATAGAGGGTACATACCTTAATATCATATAAGCCATCTATGAAAAACCTACAGTGAAAAACTGGGAGCTTTCCCCCTAAGGTCAGGAACATGGCAAGGATGTCCACTATCACCACTGCTATTCAACATAGTATTAGAAGTCCTAGCCACAGCAATCAAACAACAAAAAGAAATCAAAGGCATCCAAATTGGCAAAGAGGAAGTCAAACTCTCACTCTTTGCAGATGATATGACACTGTATGTGGAAAACCCAAAAGACTCCACCCCAAAACTGCTAGAACTCATACAGGAATTCAGTAAAGTAGCAGGATATAAAATCAGTGCACAGAAATCAGTGGCATTCCTATACACCAACAACAAGACAGAAGAGAGACAAATCAAGGAGTCGATCCCATTTACAATTGCACACAAATCCATAAGATATCTAGGAATAAATCTAACCAAAGAGGCAAAGGATCTGTACTCAGAAAACTATAAAATACTCATGAAAGAAATTGAAGAAGACACAAAGAAATGGAAAAACGTACCCTGCTCATGGATTGGAAGAACAAACATTGTGAAGATGTCAATGCTACCTAGAGCAATCTACACATTCAGTGCAATCCCCATCAAAATACCATCCACTTTTTTCAAAGAAATGGAACAAATAATCCTAAAATTTGTATGGAACCAGAAGAGATCCCGAATAGCCAGAGGAATCTTGAAAAGAAAAGCAAAGCTGGCGGTGTCACAATTCCGGACTTCCAGCTCTATTACAAAGCTGTCATCATCAAGACAGTATGGTACTGGAACAAGAACAGACACATAGATCAATGCAACAGAATAGAGAGCCCAGAAATGGACTCTCAACTCTATGGTCAACTAATCTTTGACAAAGCTGGAAAGAATGTCCAATGGCAAAAAGACAGTCTCTTCAACAAATGGTGTTGGGAAAATTGGACAGCCACATGCAGAAGAATGAAACGACCATTTCCTTACACCACACACAAAAATAGACTCCAAATGTTTGAAAGACCTAAATGTGAGACAGGAATCCATCAAAATCCTAAAGGAGAACACAGGCAGCAACCTCTTCGACCTCAGCCACAGCAACTTCTTCCTAGAAACATCACCAAAGGGAAGGGAAGCAAGGGCAAAAATCAACTATTGGGATTTCATCAAGATAAAAAGCTTTTGCACAGCAAAAGAAACAGTCCACAAAACCAAAGACAACCGACAGAATGGGAGAAGATATTTGCAAATGACATATCAGATAAAAGGCTAGTATCCAAAATCTATAAAGAACTTATCAAACTCAACACCCAAAGAACAAATAATCCAATGAAAAATGGGCAGAAGACATGAACAGATATTTTTCCAAAGAAGACCTCCAAATGGCCAACAGACACATGAAAAAGTGCTCAACATCACTTGGCATCAGGGAAATCCAAATCAAAACCTCAATGAGATACCACCTCACACCAGTCAGAATGGCTAAAATTAACAAGTCAGGAAACGACAGATGTTGGCGGGGATGTGGAGAAAGGGGAACCCTCCTACACTGTTGGTGGGAATGCAAGCTGGTGCAGCCACTCTGGAAAACAGTATGGAGATTCCTCAAATAGTTGAAAATAGAGCTACCATACGATCCAGCAATTGCACTACTGGGTATTTACCACAAAGATACAAATGTTGGGATCCGAAGGGGTACGTACACCCCGATGTTTATAGCAGCAATGTCCACAATAGCCAAACTGTGGAAAGAGCCAAGATGTCCATTGACAGATGAATGGATAAAGAAGAGGTGGTATATATACACAATGGAATATTATGCAGCCATCAAAAGGAATGAGATCTTGCCATTTGCCATGATGTGGATGGAACTGGAGGGTGTTATGCTGAGTGAAATAAGTCAATCAGAGAAAGACATGTATCATATGACCTCACTGATATGAGGAATTCTTAATCTCAGGAAACAAACTGAGGGTTGCTGGAGTGGCGGTGGGGTGGGAGGGATGGGGTGCCTGGTTGATAGACATTGGGGAGGGTATGTGCTATGGTGAGCGCTGTGAATTGTGCAAGACTGTTGAATCACAGATCTGTACCTCTGAAACAAATACTGCAATATATGTTAGAAAAAAAAAAAGAAGATAGCAGGAGGGGAAGAATGAAGGGGGGTAAATTAGAGGGAGATGAACCATGAGAGACGATGGCCTCTGAAAAACCAACTGAGGGTTCTAGAGAGGAGGGGGGTGGAGGGATGGGTTAGCCTGGTGATGGGTATTAAAGAGGGTATATTCTGTGTGGAGCACTGGGTGTTATGCACAAACAATGAATCATGGAACACTACATCACAAACTCATGATATAATGTATGGTGATTAACATAACAATAAAAATATTTAAAGAAAAAAATTAACGCCTTGCAAAAAAAATCATATTGCCTGGTTAATTTGTGCTCAGCATTTTTCTATACACAAAATAGTGAACAAATTGCAAAATAAAATAAAATAATGAACCAGTCACAGGTCTGGTCTTCCAGAACTTAAAATCAGTGGGGAGTAAAGTAAATAGGTAATCAAAATATAGGGGATCATTTGTTCTCTGATAGTACAAGGGGCCAGGGAGCAGGCGGCTGGACAACCTATAATTTGTAAGGTGATAGGGAAGGTATCCGAAGGGACAAGATGCATAACCTGAGTCGTGAAGGTAAATGGCATCAGGGAGGTGCGTGCTGTCAGCACCTGAAGAAGCACATGAAAGAACAGGGAAGAGAATATGTCTGGAGAACTGAAAACATTTCAGTATTGCTAGAGATTAAATGATTAAATGTGGTCTTGGAAAGGGGAGTCTGGACCTACCATGAAAAATCTCAGGAAATGCTAAGGAATTTCAACATCATCTTGGGAAGTATTGAAGGATTGTAAGAAGGAATGCAACATGAGATGTGCATTTTAGAACTGTGACCGGATGGGGTGTGACATGTTATCCCTTCCTGTCCAGGGTGAGACCCTTGCCTCACTAGGAGCAGAAGGGACTCATGAATCATAGAGTGTAGAGTCACAGGCATACATGGGAAATGACACCAAGTAAGGAAATGAATACCCCAAATCCAAAAATGGTGTACAGGGAGTCAGAACCGAATACCAACAAATACCACTTAACACACAGAAGATCCAAAAATGAGGGATAAAGGTAAAGCAGTCAGACTAAAGGGCTCAAAGGAAGAACACAAAACACAAGAGGAGAATGGAGTTGCAATTCTATAAAATTAACAGAGGCATCATAAACTCTTGGAACTGAGGAACTTGGAAAAGCATCCACTGGTAAACTTAGGGAAAACAATTTCAGTCAAGAGTGGTATCATCATCCTCTTCTGTTTCCTTTAAGGTCAACAGGGAAGCTACTTTCTAGAAGTTGGTCATTTGGTCTCATTATATAACTTTAACTCCCCGATCAGTTAAAAACAAGGATTATATTCTTACTCCCAAGATGCCTAATGGGATGAATGCTAATCCTTATTATTCAGGTTGGTCTATGAAATGGATGGGATTCCCTGGAACTGACAGGGGTGGTTACTCTATGTAAGGACTTTAAACAAAACAAAATGAAAGCTACATGGGAAACTTGAGAGCAGTCTTTCAAGTGGATCATTAATTTTAATAATACTAGAAGCTTTTAATAAAATAATGTTAATTTCCCTAATGCCATTCCTAGCAATGATACGGATGTCACATTAAATTATAACCAAAGCAGTGTTTGTTAGAAGTGAGAGGCTAATGGGTGCCTGGGTGGCTCAGTCAGGTAAGCGTTGGACTCCTGATTTCAGTCAGGTCATGATCTCAGGGTCGTGAGATAGAGCCATCAGGCTCTGAGCTAGGTATGGAGCCTGCTTAAGATTCTCCCTCCCTCTGTCCTTCCCAACCCACTGTGCACACTCTCTCTTGAAAAAAAAAGTGAGAGGCTAAAATCCAAAATGTGAATAATGAGAATATATAAAATTGCAGTAATAAGTTTGTAGAGTTGTGATTAGTGAAGCATCACTTTCTCTCTGCTAATGTGGCAAATCTCTTCCCCGGGCCACTGAGCACTTCCGACCCCACCAATTTGATTACCAATTATTTCCTGATATCCATTAATGCCAGCTACTAGTATTATTTTTCTCCATGGTATATATATGTATAGCATATATATATATTAGAGTAAGAGAGAGAGAGAAAAGCAGAAGGTGGGACTGAGGGAGAGAGAGAATCCTATGCAGGCTCCACACCCAGTAGCACAGAACCTGACCGGGGTTGGATCCCACAACCCTGAGATCATGACCTGAGCCAAAATCAAGAATCAGACGTCTAACAGACTGAGCCACAGGTGCCACTCTCCATGGTATTTTTAAAGTAATTTTAAGGATGAAATGGAATGGGAATAAATCATGTGCTCTTGCTGTACCAATTGGTCAACTCAAAACATTGTCAGCTTTGAGCGAGTGTTATTATGAATACAACATTAAATACATCAAATGTCAAAACTGATTTTGTTGATATACTCATAGATGAAGTTAGGATTTGCAGAATTTCAGTAAAATTAGAGTTCTAGTATTACATATGCATATAATTAGCCATTCAATTATTTATTCACTTATTTAATCATACACAAAATATTTATTGATCACCTACTATGTGCTAGGTCCTGTTTCAGGTTCAGGGAGTAGAGTAAACAAAACAGACAAAATTTTGCTCTCAGTGAACATCCTCATGTTGCTTTACCTAAGAGTTCATTCCATGAAATAAGAAAAATTCATTGTGCATGACATTTTGCCTCTTTTGAAGAGAAGGTGTCAGTACTTTGAAAGCTTCAGAGATTAGTTTGTGATATATTTTTTCACTTCTTCCCAAATACATTTAAAATATCTCTCTCTGACCAAAAAAAAAAGGAATAATGTTTCTTTTTGAAAGCAAAGAAAAAGGGTCTGTAATATAATTTACTTTATTGCTCATGAGAAAGAATTCTAATAGTACAGGATGTTGTTTGAAAAACAATTTTAAAGAAATTATAATTTCAAATTTGGAATCTGTCAGCCAAACACTTGGTTCAGCAGACACCTGCATATTTGGAGATTCATGAATCTCCAGACATGTCTTAATTACACCAATAATGTAAGACGAAGTACACGTCAAGCTATGTTTTACAACTTTCATAGCTCATTTCTAATGCTTTTGTTCTGCTTACACATTTTGAAGAATTGTTTATCTTTTTGTATATTCATGAGTGGTATCATATAAAGACATGATAGAATTGAGAGCTTTTCACAACTCTTTTACTTACTCACCAAACATTATCAAACAGGCATAATGATAAATGCATAAATTTCTGTTTTCTTCTTCAAATTCCACAGGTACTTCATTAAATTTCCCACAATTTTGATTTTGTTGCAGGCGAGGCCAAATATTTTATTGTGACTTAACTGCAGAAAAGTTTTTTATGCCCGTATGTAAGATGCTCCCAGTTATTTTTCCTACTTTGATGAAATGTAGCCGTTTCTTTACAACTAGGATATATTTTGACATTTTCAGTGGGTCCCACCTACATTTAGATTGTTCTTTCCCTGTGCAGTTTTCTCATAATGTATTATTGAGTAAGCTGAGAAAAAACTGATCTCATCTACTATGTGTGATGATATTCTTGTGTTTTTTTTTTCATTTAGTATTGGAGGTGTTCCCTTTTGTAGGAACGTCCTTAGAATCCACATGTTGAAATACATGCATGAAATTATACAGGAGGCTCACCTTCATTTTCTAACCAAGACCTTGTACATTAAAAATCAGAGCCAGCATGTGTCAACTATCATATGACACTGATTTTTTTGCAAATTCCAATGACTTACAACTGCTGCTTTATTGCCTGAGAGCATTTTAATTCAGGGTAGTTAATATTACTTGAACTGCTACATCATTTAATTGGTAACACTACAGGTTTCCAAGCAGAAGCAAGCCTTGCACTAGAGACATCAAGTCTACAAAACGATAAAAAACCAAACCATCAAGTTTTAAAAGTTGATATCAGAAATGTCTCATTTAGTTCATATAAACTGCTATGAAATAATTCTTTAAAACGTGTGAATAAAGAGCCAACTACCTAAAAGTGAAAATAACATCTAAATGAGAGATGGTTTATATTCTGTTGGATGATGGGATTAAATAACATGAAGACTGAAAATATACCTATGTATAAAAAGTTTGGTTCCCAAAATAATTATGAAATATTTACACCATCTCTAAGGGAATGGCTGGAATATAAACAAAGTATCCTATTAGAAAGAGCTTCAAAGAATTTTTTATTGTAATTAATTTACTTTCTGAAACTCTGAGGAAATTACAAATCTATGGAAGAAGTCTATGGTCCTTCATAAGTCAAGACCAGAAATTATATTACTTTTCATAATTATCAATAGTAACAAAACCATTCAGGACATTCAAATAGAAAGATATGCTTTTAGTTTGGATGCAACTGAGCAGAAGTGCAACTCATAGAAGTTGTACTTTTTTTAAGCAAGACAACATGGAAGTGCAAGTTATATATTAAATTTCCATTTCTACTCAACATTTTAGGAGATTTTAAAAGACTGGCGACACTAGCATGGCAAGTGTCATACCCTGATATCACATCCAATAACAATAGGATCAGAAACTCATTTATTCTACAAGTGCAAAATGTTAAAATTTTACTGACTTTATTTCAGGTTTTCACCATTCTAATTTGTTAAAATATTTAAAATATTTTATTTATTTTTTAGCACAGCTGTGTGCACAAGGCAGTACAGAAAGGCAGTATGGTATTATAGTTAAGAGTGGTTAGTCAGCTGTCCTGAGTTCAAATCCAGTTTCCGTGCCATCTGAATAACCTTGAACACATTGGCTTATCTCCATTTGCCTCGATTTTTAAAATGAGAAGAACAATATTTACTTCATAAAATCAGCAGCTTGAAGGAATAGCTTGCAAGGCCAAGAGTCTCAAACGAGAAGTAGGCACAAAAGCCCAATTCTGGTCTCATTTACTCTCATTTACTTACTCTTTTTTGTCTCGGAGCAGCAGCTCAAGGAAGAAGAAATCAGAGCACACATTTCTGGCTGAATTTCAACTTGTTCCTTCTCTTCATCCACCAGTGTTCTTGATCCACTGAAAGGAAACTTAAGGGATTTGAAAAATCTTATTTTCCATGTCAGAAGCTATTACATCATCCTCCTTGCAATAACATGTCTTAATCTTCTCCAGGTTTGATGAATTCTTGGGCCAACTAGAATAAATGTCATATACTTGAAAAGCTAGAAAAGAATGCATATTTAAATTTTCAAGGCATCACCTCTTCACAATAATAAAAAAAAGAAAAGTTAAACGATCAAATTAAAAGGAGAGGAGGCAATATTTCTGTGCTTCTGAAAAATACCCGTCAAAATAACGGTTAAAAAATGATATTATCTGGACCAAAGCCCTTGCCAAGCTGCCCTTGCCAGACACAGTGAATCCGTCCATTTTAGATCCGTCAGTCTCAGCTGCACACTTTGCTTTCATAGTTTGGGTGCCTCTATTCCTCCTCCAGCCACAGTGGGGGAAGTGCTAAGAAATCAATAGAGAGGCGACTTAACAATCAGTGAGATTCCCTGGGATGTACCTATGAGTATCTCCTTCAATTCTTCACAGTTTCCTCCCAATATCCTAGAAGAGTGTCTACTAATAAGACGTTTAAAAAAATTTTTTTAAATTAATTCCACATTAGGCTCTGTATTACAATGAGCTTTACTACTATTCATGGAGAGATGACATCCAGTTACAAAACAACAGCCTCATTGATTTAACCTCATATGGCCTTATATGATGGATAGGAGACTCATTTATACCAATACTTCCTTATTCTGTTTGGGAATTATCAAAGATTTACGAATTCACTTTAAAAAATGCCAATCTCTGTGCGCCTGGGTGGCTCAGTCATTAGGCGTCGGCCTTCAGCTCAGGTCATGATCTCAGGGTCCTGGGATAGAGTCCCGCATCAGGCTCCCTGCTCAGTGGGAAGCCTGCCTCTCCCTCTCCCACTCCCCCTGCTTGTGTTCCTGTTCTTGCTATCTCTCTCCCTCTGTCAAATAAATAAGTAAAATCTTAAAAAAAAAAAAAAGTCAATCTCTAACTGCACTTTTTAAACACCTTCTAAAAATCAATGACCTCATTTTCAATTAATTAAACCAATTAAACCATACAAAGCTGTTCATCTTGGTCATATCTCAGTAGTTAACACACTTCATGGAGCTGATTTTTGGCTTCCATGTGTCTTCTGTTTATATGCAGAACATTAAGCTCTACCTTGTTGTTGTATGTATATATTCTCATATTTAAAGGTAGAGGTATATGCATTACCTTTTTAAATGTATTTTAAAATTTTAACTGTGAAGTCAAGCTCTTAAAAATTTAATATTACATCACAGTAAAATGTTCATTTGGCCAATGGAGCAGTTCCACTCTGACACTAAGAGCATTTAGCATTTTAGCAAACCAAATCTTATAAAGAATGCTAATATTGTCTTCAAGCTTCCTGGAATGCATAGGGCTTTTGCCTCCCTTTGCAGATGCAAGTGATAACTTGTTAGGTATTATTCTTAGAGAAATGATTTTTCTTCACTTATTTCTTTAATCCCAGTTTTGGAGAGATAAGGGGGCATACTTACCCTCACATACACGGAGTCATACCTTCACCAGATTATAATGCCTAAGCAAGACCCGTATATGTGCCAGTATGTTACATCTCACCTAGAGAACCAGATATCACCCCCTCAACCCTCAATGTACTTCTTCTGTGGGGGTAAAAGTAAGGTGAAATGGCAAAGATGGCTAATGCTGAATACTTTAAGTGATCAAGTGACATCGAACAGGATAGAGTAGCATAACAGAATGCTGGATGAGCAGTGAAAGGAGCTATAAACCTAAATTATCTCAACAACATTTATTTCCTAGCTATGTGACTCAGTCTCAATTTGTTCCCATATCAGGTAAGAAAGCAAAATCAACACAGGTGACGTAATGGAGCCAGCAGAGGGTATAATGAGAACACACAGGAGGGCAAGGATTCATACCAAATAGAGGGATGGGCTTAAAGAAGTCTTTCCCAGAGGAGCTGATGTTTTGAAACGCACAGGACTGAGCTGGATGGTGAAGATGTTGGGAGAAAGGCATCTCAGAAGGTGCAAGGCTATTGTGAGGATTAATGAGATGACAACTAAAACACTCACCCCCAGTGCTTGGTGCATTATGCTAATTCTTGCTCTCTTTAGTTTGACAAGGCAGAGTTTGCCTTTGATCAATGTGCTGCCAACCCCATTCTTAGAGCACTCTAAAGGAGAGCTCCGTGGAGTTATGGGAAAGCCTGGTCAGGGCCAGCTTCATGGGCAGACAACCTGTGTAGATGCACACAGCCCCACACTCAGAAGAGGCCTGAGCTTGGTTTAACACTCTACTATCATGACCTTGAAAGTCTCAGTACTTTTGAGCAAGGTGTCCCGCATTTTTATTTTGCACCGGGCCCCACAAATTATGTAACCAGTCCTGGGTATGGTACCAGAAAATCCAGATTTGTGTTGATCAGACTGATTCACATCCTGGTTTTCTTACTTCCTAGCTTCACGAATTTCTTGAGTCTCTTTTTCCACAGCTTCAAAAATGGCAAGATCACCAAAATCTATTCATTTGCAAGGATCAAATGAATTATGATTGTAAAACTGTGTTTGTTTTATAAGGTATTGTAGAAACAGAGAGGACAGCAATCATTCAGCTACTGGGACACTTGTGTTAAAGAAGTTAGTGTATGGAATGATTTTAAATATCTGGAAATTAGTACATGCCCACTGCTCTTTCTTCTCTCTGCTTTTCTTTGTTTCTCCCTTCTCCTTTCCTTTGTAATTAATCTCATACTACGTGTCCAATACTGCACTTAAAGCTGCAAATGCAGGTCCAAGAAGACAGAGGTCCTTCTCTCAAGGGGTTTGTACTCACCTAGAGGAAACAGAAACAGAAACTGATAATGATGGTGAAGGTAGGGGATACCTAATAGAGGAAGCACTTGGTACAACGAGAACAGTGACTCAGATGTGGGGAGGTAATGTGGGCGGAGGTGGCGCAGAGAAGTCTCTCCCCAGAGAGCTGAAGCTTTAATAGAGGGGCAGGATTTAGATGAAGGGAGGAGGCATTAGGAGGAAGGTGTTTAAGGCAAAAGAGAAAGTGGATGTACAATCATGAAGGCTTGAAACTCATGCTGCTTATGAAGAGTACAAGTCATCCTATAAATCCATGCCAAAGATGCACACAGAAAAGTGAGCAAAGTAGGAAAAGCCCAAACCCAAAGATATTAAAGGGTAAACCAGAATTTGAGCTTCATCCTGAACTTTCCTTGAGAATTATAGGAAGATAAAGAAAGTAGAGAAATGATATGGTAAGATACATGCTTTAGAAAGATGTGTAGAACTGAATGATCATAAAACCTGAAGGGAAGACATTTTCCTGAGTAGCTCCTATCTTAAGCAAAGGTAAGAAGTATATGTGGAAACACAGCTGACTCTACTGATGTTATCAAGGGGGAATTTAGAGCAAGCTCCAGGCCTTCCAGAAATGTTTTATGGGGCAACTGTTATAGAGCAGGTACTCTGTTATGTTCAGAGAATGTAGAGACAATTAACAGAGGTGGCCACTTTTCAAGAAAGCAATATGAGTGCAGTGATGGTGCTGTTCTCGTGATGCTGAGAACAGAAGGGTCCCTACCCTTTCTAGGGACATAAGCAGTCTTTCCAGAAAAGAGGACACTAAGTCTCAAAGGAATCTCCTAAACTGAGATTTATAGGATCAAAGGGATAAACAAGACACAGGATAAGGTTAATTTGGAGGAAAGAAGCACTCTAGAAAGAAGAGATAACTTATGAGAAGTTGAGTTTATATTGACTGTGCAGAGGTTATAAGGGACTGAACCAGGACAGTGACTGTAGAGATGAAAAAGAAAAAGAAAAGCTAGATTTACAAAATGTCTAGGAAGTATTGGCAGAAATTGGTTATTAGTTGTGCAGTGGGGGAGGGGTACTACCCACAACACTTCTGACACATGGGGGAGGGGGTTCCCACACCAACCAATTCTCCAACTCTCTGAACCACCAGCTAGTTGTCATATAACCTAATTCTGGCATCAACAACCCAGAGTTGGTGTAGACGCCACATGTTAAGGGCTCAGTCCCACAAGACTGCCTCCCACTTCAGACACCAGTCACAAGACCACCCTGGCCTCCCTAACTTCTGTTTGACCTGCTATAAATCAGGGGTTCCCATGAAACCCTCCCCATGTTAATTTGCTAGGATAGCTCACAGAACTTAGGAAGACAGTTTACTTACTCTTACCAGTTTATTAGAAAGGATACAACTCAGGAACAGCCAATGGAAGAGATGCACAGGTAAGCTTGGGAGAAGGACACAGAGCTTCTAGGCTTTTTCTGAACACTCCACTTTCCCAGCACCAGGATGTGTTCACCAGACCAGAGCTCTCTGAACCCTACTGTTTAGGGTGTTTATGGAAGTTCTACCACCTAGGCATTATTGATTATATCATTAGGCATTCATGATTAACTCAATCTCCAGGCCCTCTCCCCTCATTGAGGTGGGCAGGGTTGGAGCTGAAAGTTCCAACCCTCCACTCATATAGTTGGTTTCTCTGTCAGCTTGCCCCCATCCTGAAGCTATCTAGAAGCCCACCAAGGGTCCACCTCACTAGTGTACTAGGGGTGGATGAAAGGGGTTTGTTATGAATAACAAAGACTCTCCTCTCACCTTTATGACTCGGGGAATTCCAAGAGTTTTAGGAGCTCTGTATCAGAAACCAGAGAGAAAGCCCAAATATGCATTTCTTACTATATTTCAGGATCATGGAGGTGGGGGAGGGAGGGGAATATTTCTGTTCCATCTTGCCTCTTTTGCTCGTTAGTGCCAATAAATACAAATACTTTCCCAAATTATTCAGTTTAGCTAACTTACTTTTCCTCCTCAGGTTGTCCTTAAGAAGGTCTATGATGTATATCTATAATCACTGCAGATTTATAGATCTACAGTCACATTACTGTTTGATTCCAAAACAGATATAATGAAATCCCAGCATAACCTTAGCTCTTCACAGATAGCTGTAGACATCGTGGTGGTCAGACATTCCCCTTGTCAAACAACGACTGACCATTACCTTGATATATCATATATAAGGCAGAAAGACATCTCCTCTCTCAGCTCAATTTCAAGGGCTTCCACTGTGAAATCACAGAATTTCAGGGTTGGAAAGCACCTTAATGGTTACAGAACTGAAATACTTGAGACACTCTGTGGTTTAAGTTTTATCTACATATTTCATAAGATCAAGAGCTAGAGCAAGGACCACCTGCTTTGATAAGTTTATGTTGAACTCCCGGTTCTGAGAAATAACATTTTGAGAAGCTGGGAACAATAATATATGACTACTATTTCAAGGCCCCATGAACTTTAAATTCACTTTCCAATTTTGTCAAACAAATGTCAAATCAAGGTTGATTTTTTTTTCTTCCTCATTTAAATGTCTCTCATGCTTTCTGATATAAGAATGATGCTTAAATGAAATTAGGTCACCATTTGCTTTTATTTTGCCTAGGCTTTTGACAGGAAAGAATAATGTAGCCTAAAAGGAACATAAACTGGGATGAATGAGTAAAGTAGGAACACATGAGTCATAGGGAATAAGGCTGTTCTGTCAGAAACAATGAGAATGACTGCTATATAGTTGATGAACTAGAAACATATACATTATCTCATTAAATTTCATTTTCAATATTAAGAACATTCAGTGTGGGGAAGATAAAATATTTTAAAGCCCTAACTCCAGCAGTACAATCATTGTAGTTAAAAAAAATTATTCAATGAAACATAATTTATCAACTATGTACAGGATAGACAAAAACCTCATTTTGCCTCCTGAAAATGATTGCTTGGAATGTTACTTCTTTAAGAGCCCAAAGGAATCTTTCAATAAAGAGAGTTACATGAACTTATTCAACCTAGAAAACACACACACACACACACACACACACACACACACACACACACACTACTCATATACACATACACCATACCAAATTTATAGTTTTTACCATTTGGAGCAAGGAAAAAGGCTTCACATTGAAACAAAAGGAAAATGACAAGTCACTGGGGTATTCATAAGCTCGTCATAGATTTCCGACATAAATGCATGATTATAAATGCAAGGTGTCTTTCTAATATATCATACCAGATATGCTGTAAATTCTGAAACATGAGATCAAGTAATGACTAATGGCTACATAAAAATCATGACTGAGTAAATGGGATGACAACCAAAGAACAAACTCCTATGGATTAAAAATAGTTAAATGCCACCTACTGAGCTTAATTTACTGTTACATTTTACTTTTTTCCAAAATATTGCATCATCCAATGGCTATGTGAAGTCCTACTATGTGCCAAATGGATTATTCTGTTTGTAGCAACTTAACAGTCACAAAGAGGTGCAGAAATCCAATCTCCTTCTAAGAGATTGTGTCTCATTCACTGCTGAGTGTGTGCTCTTTGTTGTTGTTGAAACTGATCAATGTTCGCCACATCCAGTAATACTTTCCAGACTTGCAGACAAATTAATTCGTAGCATATGCATTCGCTTCCCCTTAAAAATACAATTTTTACAGTTTTATTTTCCAGAGAATACAGAGCAAGTTTATTTTTCAGAAGAATTAATGAAATAAGAAAACAATTGCTTCATTGAGTAGTCTAGCCTCAAAGCCACGGATAATCTAGAGAACAACTTCAGTGACGTACTTCGTTTTCCACAGGGGCCTGTTCCAATTAAAATGAATCTAATCTTCCATAAACTCTATTTTTCCAGCTACCACGCACTTAATGAGCACTCCACTACCTGCTCACCCGATCAAATAGGCTTTCAGGACAAATTCCTACATTTGGCTATTTTAAATGTTGACTTTGTAATGATTTTTTTGTATAAATATTTTCAGACAATCGTCTTATTTCTTTTCACCTATTCTACTATCATTTACTGGAAAAGGGGGAAATCATTTTAAGAATATAATTTTCTAGTTTCCTTTATTGTTCTCTGCAGGTATCTGTTTTTTGTCCTTGTCGTCGTCATTATTATTCATCTGCCTGGTCCTCACTCGAGGGCAAGGGGTGATATTTACAGTTTTATGTTGCACTACAACTAAAGTATCTTTTCAAATCACAGTTCATTTCTTTAGTACTCTTCTAGAGATTAGATTTGTTTAGATGTGTTATATTACACCAATCTACTAATATTAACACAGACAGTAGTGATTTTATAATGTGCCAAGTAGCTAATTAATGAGGGTTTCATGAGATTGACACTGTAGAATTGGATTTCTTTAAATATTAGTCTACAGAGATAGCTAGTGAAATTAGACTGTGGACATATACTAACTAGTGTTAAAGGCTCAATAAAAGAATCTTATTAGCCTTAATTCTTCCTCAATTATTCAATGTTGTATTAAGTAACCTGATTACAGTATCTATTCCTAAAGGAGCTCAATTGATATCTGCCTCAATTTGACTTGACTTCTTCAACAACTTGCCCAAGGTCCCACAGCCAACAACAACCTGAAGTGGGCTCAGGTGTGTATAACTCCAGAGCTTGCACTTCTCACACTAGGCAGAATTATATCAATGCCTTGTTCTCCCCTCCACCCACAACCTGCTTCTTTTCCTGCATTTTATTCATAAGTGAATAGTAACCTAATCTACCAAGGCATTCAAGTTAGAAATTCAGAAGCCATCTGAGACTGCTGCCTCTTCCTCAGAGACCATTTGTAATTAGTCCTTAAGATTAGTAGAGTTGGAGCACCTGGGTGGCTCAGCTGGTTAAGCATCTACCTTCAGCTCAGGTCGTGATCCCAGGGCCGAGGGATGGAGTTCCTCCTCAGCGGGGAGCCTGCTTCTCCCTCCGCCTCCCACTCCCCCTGCATGTGTTCTCTCTCTCTCATTCTCTGACAAATAAATAAATAAATACAATCTTAAAAAAAAAATCAGTAGAGTTTACCCTTTTTAACACTCCTGATACCTGAACTTTCATCCCCATTTCTACTTCACCTGTCTTAAATTTCTTATCTTTCTCCCAATTAAAGTTTTCTTCTTTTTCTCACCTACCCTCCATCATCAAAACTCCATGTCATAGACACATTTTCTGTAAGGAAAAACTAACTTCACACACACCACCACAACCCCTAGCACCACCATAAAATTTGTGAGTGACATCTGACAGATGAAGTTCAAATTCATTAGTATGTCATATATTGTTTTCTGTGACCCAACCCCTGCCTATCTCCCTCTAGCCCTTCCTGACATACCTCCCCCTATACTTTATCCTCTAATCATATGAAACCACCCCCTCTGCCCTATGTCAAAGGTTTTTATGTTTCTGCAACTTTGTTCAACTTCTCCCAACTATCTGAATGTGCTTTGCTTCCCCCTCCCCCCCATCTCTTCAGGTCCAATAATGCTTCCCCTCTGAAACTTTCTCTGAGTCTCTCCTATGGGGACATTTTGATTGACTACCCAACATTATTCTCACCCCAAATTATTGGCTTAAATAAGGACCCTCTCATTCCTCTATTTTATATGGCTTCAGGATGGTGTGTGACACAACTATAGCGAAATTCAGTTCCCCTATTACTTTACAAGATTAACTTCTTTTACAAAGTTTTAATTTCTTTAATGGCAAGAAGTCTATCACAATCATCTTTGTAGTGGTCATATATGTAATTCTTAGATATTAGGCACAATCACATATGTAATTGTTTATATGGTAGACCTCATTTAGTAAGCAGAACCATATTTGTGTTTCTCATATAATAAGACTGTCATATAGAAGACACAATCCTAGTTGCAATTGTCATTTGGTAGGCATTTAAATGATGACACAATAAATTGGCTTTTGAAAAGCTGTATTTATATATTAATTCATATAAAGATATAAGTTAATTTTTAACATTTTTCAGCATAATGCACTTTCATCACACTATCATAGCTGGTGTTTTCTCTTAGTGATTTTATCCACTATTTTCAGATTATTGACAGTGTTTATGATAAACGTCATTTTTCAGATAGCCCTGTCCTTAAAAAGATCTCCATCATATGCCATTATACTGTTTATTGCTTTCATGAGATTCTATACCTAAATCAGATTATGTCATGTTAGCTTTAGTGTATTTTTAACAGCTTTATTGGGGTATAACTGGTATATTTTTAAAATGCATACATATTTTTATATTTAATATATACAATTTGCTGAGTTTAGACATAAGGATACACCCATGGTATCATCACCACCATCAAGGTAGTAAACGTATCCATCACCTCCAAAAGTTACCTTGTGTTCCTTTGTTTTGCTTTGTTGTTTTGTTTTGTTTCTGTGTGGCAACAACACTCAACATGAGATCTGAACATGAGGGTACACTTAAAAAATTCTTAAGTGCACAATATTATACCATTAACTATAGGCACTATGTTGAGCAGCAGACCTCTAGAACTTATACTGTGCAGCTTATCTTGTGTAATTATAATTTTATACCCAATGAATAAGAACTCCCCATTTTCCTCTCCCCCGATATCCTGGCAACCACCATTCAAAGTTTTGCTTTTATAAGTTTTACTATTTTAAACACTTCATATTAATGGACTCATTCAGTATTTGCCCTTCTCTGACTGACTTATTTCTCTTAGCATAATGCTAAATTGGAGCCCTGCACACTGTTGTTGGGAATACAAAATGGTACAGCCACCACGGAAAACAGTATGGAGGGTCCTCAAAAAATTAAAACTAGAACTACTAGATGATACAGCAATTCTGCTTCTGAGCAAATAGTCAGAAGATTTGAAATTGTGATCTCAAAGAGATATTTGTATTTCCATGTTCATTGCAGCATTATGCATAAAGGCCAAGATATAAAAAAAAAAAATCCAATATCTATTGACAGATAAATGGATAAAGAAAATGTGATACAGGGACACCTGGGTGGCTCAAATGGTTAAGTGTCTGCCTTCGGCTCAGGTCATGATCCCAGGGTCCCAGGATCGAGCCCCTCAGTGGGCTCCCTGCTCAGCGGGGAGCCTGCTTCTCCCTCCGCCTGCAGCTCCCCCTGCTTGTGCACATGCTCCGTCTCCGACAAATAAATAAATAAAATCTTTTAAAAAGAGAAAAGAAAAGGAAAAAGAAAATGTGATACATACATATAATAAAGTAATATTCAGCCTTAAAAGGAATCTTGCCATTTGCAACAACATTGATGGACTTGGAAGACATTATGCTTCAGTGTATTCTTAAATCAGCAGATCTGACACTACATTGCCCATTGTAGTTATATGGAATTCTAGGTACTGAGGAACTACCTGGCACAGTGGTATTGCTCTAAACATTCATGCATTCAAACAATAGTTCTTGAGCACCCACTATTTACTTGCCAGGCATCATGGGGCAGAGGACATTTTGGTTCTCATATTTCCTACAATATAGGAGATGAGGAAGAAATAGAACAGTTTGGCATTAGTGAAACCACATAAATGTCAGAGGTTGACATACCAAGATTCAAACCTTGGTCTTCACCTTCTAACCACCAGACCTTGAGCAAGTCACATCATGTCGGTGAAATTCTCACTGTCTCGCCATCTGTAATCTGGGGTAAACTGTACAGTTATTATAAGATCATGTGTCTGTGGAAAGTATTTTGCATTGTGCCTGACCCTTAATAAGGAACTGGTAAGAGGTAACATTACAATGGAAGTACTTACACGTAGTCATGTGGCACAGGGAGGAGAACAGTCAAGAGAGGAAAAAGAAGGCTTCAGGGAAGGAGTGTCGCAAGAGGTTAGATTTGGAATATTAGTGGAGTTTTCTAAGCAGACGAGGGAAAAGGAACACTCAAGTGGAGAAAGCAATGTGAGCAGAGTGGGGAGCAAATAACAGTTTGGTATGGCCAGAATTTCTGTCAGCAGACTGGCTAAGCTCTAGCACCTCATTGTTGGCCATTTGTATGTGTCACTTACTGAAAAGTAGATACAATTTATGAATAATTCAGGAAGTTGACAGTAATCTTTGTGTGATGCCCAAACCTCAAACACATAAAAGATGAAATGCTTATCTTAAGATGTGCCACCTGGTATGGAGTTCTGTGTCATCTTAGGCATTATAACCTTTAGAGTTCTGACTTGCTTGGTTCATGTTTCTATTTCTTGCTCTGCCAGAAGTCTCTAGTCTTATCCTCTGAAATACATTCTCCACTGCAACCAGAGAAGACTACAAATCTAAATCACAAACCTTGAAATGTTGAGCACACTATTTAAAACCCTTTAATGGTTTCCCAGGACTTCAGAAAACTGAAATTTAAACTTCTTAGTATGGCAAGAAAACGTCCTCCCTTGTATATTCTTTACATCCCTCTCTGACCATAATACTTTTACCTGTTCCTGTTTTTGCACCTTGCAATAGAGAAATACCAAACTGCTGAAGATTCCTGTGTACATCAGGCTCTTTCAAACTTTGTTCATTTTCTCATCTCTTCCATGCACCTTGAATACCGTTTTCCCCTTCACTGTCAGCCTAGCATTCTTCAAGACATGTTCAGATGTCTTTTCCTTCCCTGATACCCAGCTTGGATTGAGTTCACCACCTCTGTGCTACCTTAGAACTTGTGTTCAAGTTACTTGTTTGTGTCTGAATCATTTATTAAGAATCCCAGTACAATTGCTGCTACCTGGCACCTAATCAATATGCCTGTTGAATGAAAAGTAACTTGGAATGTAAACAATCATTCCAACATAGCAGTCCCCAGAAGGTCAAGGTCATGTTATTACTGATTTATAGCCTTTTCACATAGACATTAAAGCTTCTTCCAGGTCTCCGGCTCTGTCCTAATCAAGCTGGCATAGGATAGGATAAAATTGGCCCTTCTTGTTGGTTTGGATTTTATTGATTACAGTTAATGGAAAGTGTAGAAAAACATTAATTTGTTTGCAACTAGTCATACCATTATGAAACATTTCAACAACCAACATTTTCACACACATTAGAATGTCTACTGTATGTCAGACCTAGGGTCTCTGGGGAACTTCCTGCGGTAGATGGCCTTGCTTAGTAACTGCCATCATCCTTTTCTTCTGATGATATCATTTATTTTGAAGAGACAAAGTGCGGTTAGTCTAAGGTCTCCCTATTGCATTTGCACCTCATTATCTGCTGAGAAGCCAAGAGCCTAGTGCCTCTATCACAGCTTGGCCTATGATCCCAATGTAATGCTAGGAATCTGTTGATAGATAAGGGCAGTTGCCCATCCAGAAAGTCTCTGACTATAATCTTGGCACCAAATATTATACAAAGAAGTGAACAGTTTTGCCTCGTAATCAGTTTTGCCTTCAGGGCTCTAGCAACTCTGTTTTTACCTCCATTTTTGCTCAATTTGTGTAAGTGTTGAGCTGCTGTTCCCAAATAGACCCAAGACAATTCATACCGCTCTTTTTCATCACGGGCAGAGTCGTTCCTCATTTCTGTCCAACCACTTTCCAGGTGATAGCATGCTTAGAGGTCAAGTGCATTGACTCTCTTTTGTTTTCAAACAGTCTTCCGAAAAATCACCTGAGTTTTTCTTTTCTTGCTGTCTTAGTACTTCTGTGTGTGTGTGTGTGCATGTGTGTGTGTAGTATTGTACATTTCTGAGCATAACTAAGCCTACTACTAGTGTCTCCTGTATCACCTCACTGAGAAAATAGTGTTATCAGAAATGCCATCTATAGCAGAAAGCAGAAGGTACTTATCTTTTGAGTTTAAATGTAGGCTGATCTACCCTCTTGGTTTTTCTTCTTAGGATAGAGGAAGATACGGGAATAGTATCCTACAGGAATCTCATGATAGTTCTTCCATCTTTAAATGAATGGTCCATCAGCCTACCAGCTGGGGATTTCCTCAGACTGGCCAGTAGTCAGATTCCACCTCTAGATATAGACTTATTCGGATAGCCTCCCCCAGAGATATTCAATATTATAAACATCATGTCATTTATAATCAAAATAACCTTAACTTTTCTTTGTAATAATTTGCAAGAGAATGTTTGCATTGAAATAAAAAAAAAACCAAACAAATAAATATTAATGTGGAAATAAGATTACTAACATCAAATTCCTTCAAGGATTAAATAACAAATGTTTCAAATAGTACCAGGAACATAGCAATATATGAGGTGTTTCATGGTTGTCTATAAAGTTTTTTCCTTGGGGCACCTCGTTGGCTCAGTTGGTTAAGTGTCTGACTCTTGATTTTGGCTCAGGTCATGATCTCAGTGTTGTGAGTTCAAGCCCCGTCTTGGGCTCCATGCTGGGCATGGAGCCTGTTTAAAATACTCTCTCTCTGTCTGCCCCTTCCTGCTGCAAAAAAAATGTCTTATAAAAGCAAGTGAGATTTAGTTCACTAAATCCAAAAGGGTCTCAATCTTAAGTGTCCTAGAGATTCTAAGCAATTATAAAAATGCTGCAAATGACCCTACATGGTCTCACATTCACTGAGGCTAAGTGTGGTATGTAGCCAGGAGTCTGATGTAAGCGGTGAAGGAACAGACTCGGGAGCTGGGTTACCACTGACAGCCATGTGACTTGTTCAAAGAACTTCACCTTCTCCTATAGTTTCCTCATCTCTAAAACAGTTTCTGCCACATTGTTTGTTAAGAGGATTTAAAGAGTTGATACATTAGAGCATGCCTGAAACATGGGAAGCTTTTAATACGATGTTAAATACTATGGTCATAGTCAAATTAGACCACTAAGACAGAATGATGTACAGAGAAGTAAAAAATAAAGGCGTCACACGGATCCACTCTCTGGAGACCTTAAAGAATGTACTCTGGCCTGAGCATCAATCTTTAATTTATGTGATTATTAAGAATGGTTACACATTTTCTATATGCTGAAATTTCACTAGCTCATACATCATGTAACCTCTCTTCCCAAGTGGTTTCTTTTGTTCAGCGCCTCTTTTTCTCATGTATAAGGCACACATCCTTCCCTGGAAATCTCTAGCACATGTATATTCAATCCTAACTGGGCTCGGAATTTAACTCTTTATTCCCCTGGTATCTTTTCCCTTTCTTAGTGTTTAATCATGCTGACTTAAATATGAAAACCTACAATATTTCTATTCCGTTTTTTACATTTGCCTTTCGATATATTTTAAATGCTTTATTTCAAATATTTTTATTTATTTATTTTTAAGATTTATTTATTTATTTCACAGAGAGACAGCGAGAGCAGGAATACAAGCAGGGGCAGTAGGAGAGGGAGAAGCAGGCTTCCCACCGAGCAGGGAGCCCGATGCGGGGCTCGATCCCAGGATCCTGGGATCATGACCCAAGCTGAAGGCAGACGCTTAACGACTGAGCCACCCAGGCACCCCTCAAATATTTTTGATGAAACAAAAATTCCAAGATTTTATATACTCCATCACACCCCATTCAAATCATCCCCAAATCAAAAAGACTTGTGATTCTTAAACCATTCATTCTAAAAGAAAGGAAAACACAAATCAGTATAAAGAAAAATGTCAGAAACAAATACTGGTACAAGGGCTTATCTTAAATAAGTTCTGCTTACATTCCTTGTAAAATTATGGTTATCAGGAACCAGCAGATTTTGACTGATAGCTTTTATTCTATTTAAGTCCAATAGGGCCCACTAAGTGTCATAAAAGTGCATTTTTTTTTTCTTACAGAGGTTAAGTCAAGACATGATGTATTTGGAACAAATGTAGCCTTACAATATAAGCAGCTGACTTCAGTTTTATTTAAGAGAATCAACAGTTTGGCAAAATTTAAAGGAGGTGCCCCAGACCAAGCAAGAAAAACTCCAAGACTAAATGCTCTCAAGAGCCCACTGCAGAGTAAGATTTGTTTTAAATGAATGTGGTGTCTTGGTTCAGATTTCTCAGTTTGGGGTTCTATGATAGCTGATGATACTACCTCATCCTTTTTAGGTCCTCCTTATATTTTTTAATCATTCTATCACACTTGTTATTTTAACAAGTAAACTCTGGGTCCCCTGTGTCATTTCAGAGAAGGTACTCTCAAGAAGGTTACGAGAAGGCTGGTCAGGAGGGCAAAATACTTCCTGATAAAAACTGTTTCTAAGAGATATAAATAGAAGCTTTTCCAGGACTGCAGTCTGATGCTATATTGGGAATCATGTAACATTTACAATATACTTCCACGGGAGACAACCCTGTGCTAAAACATTGCTAAAAGAGACAGTGCCTTTGGAGTTTATCACATGTGATATTCAAAAGCAGTGGTAAATCCAATCTCCTACCTTAATCCTCACTTGTTATTATGGTAAGTAGCCTCCTGGTTTTCTGTTTCTTCCAGCTAGCTTGGTAGTATTTTGTCCATTAGAAAGTAGAGAGTGGAAATTCCTCTCAAAATTCCATTTACTTCATCTGTAGCTACTGTGACAAAATTTAAGTTTTTTTTTAATTTAGGATAAAATGTTACATTTGAGCTTTTTGAGTGGAAGTACATTTAATTTAAAAAACAGAAAGAGAATTCATTCAGTATACCTATGCAATGATCTAAAAACTTGCATGAAGAGCTAATAAGAATGCCTAAAATCCCAAATATAGACACTAATAATTATACATGATAGTTTAGTAAACTGTATGATAGTTTACTCAATGCTTTCCTAAAGAAACTTCACATTTTGTTATCTCAAGGGTTTTTTGGCATAAATTCTAAATTATGATTGACATTTTCAACAATTTCTAGGAGGAAATCTTATAATTCTTATGGAAAGCAGATGTGCATGATTAAGATGTTTGTGAAGCTTTTTAATTAAAATAATCTTGTGAACTTGGATACTGGTGTCACTATGGCCATGTTTCCCTAACATTCTCAATTTTATCACATGTTTTCAAGTTATAAATGTAATTCTTAACTTGAAGATGAAGAAAAAAGTAGGAAAATTATGCCACATGTAAACCAGGGTATCAATGATAAACATAGGACTATAGACAAGATGCTTCTCAAAGACATTAAAGAGCTTACAAGATACCCCAGAATTTGTTGGAACAAGATCTGAAAGAAAACAAGAAGTCAGACATATAAGCTAAGGCACTCAAAACATACTTACCCTATGAGTATTAGGGGCCATTCCAGTAGGAGCAGTTGAAGGCTAAGCAGTGCTTTTGATGGTCTTGTGAGACTGGGGAAATAGAAGTCAAAATCAGGAACTTTTTAACAGAGGCAACAAGAATAATTTACCCACTACAAAGAACTATGCCTATAAAATAATCTGGAAGCAAGCAAGCCCTCTCTTGAATATGCAGCTCAACATTTCATCATCTGTAGGGTCAAGGAAGCTCAACTCTTGAACTTCAGTTAAAGTGTTTCTGGACTGGTAGGACTCCATGTATCTGGAAAAAGTGAAGGAAAATCCTCTATGAAAAAATGGTATTATATGAGAGGCATCAGAAATTTTTTCCAAACAATTTTTGTTAGAGCATTTTTTTCTTGTGAAAAGGACTCTCAAAATCCACTCACCTAGCTACCTTCAAATATGCAACACAGTATCATTAAGTATAGTCACTTTACTGTACATCCCATGACTTATTCATTTTATAACTGGAAATTAGTATGTTTTGACCCCCTTTACCCATCTCACCTATCCCCCCACACCCCACTTGAGGCAACTGCAAAGCTGTCCTGTATATCTCATTTCTTTCTTTCTTTTTTTTTTTAGATTCCACATATAAGTGAGATGATACGGTATTTATCTTATTCTGACTTATTTCATTTAGCATAAAGCCCTCAAGTTCTATCCATGTTGTCTCAAACAGCAAGATTTCATTATTTTTATGGCTGAATAATATTCCGCTGTATGAAAACACTAGCTTCTTTATCCATTCACCCATCAATGTACATTTGTTATTTCCATATCTTGGCTATTATAAATAATACCACAATAAATATGGGGGTGCATATATCTTTTTAAATTAGTGTTTCCATTTCCTTCATATAAATATCCAGAAGTAGGATTGCTGGATCATATATTGGTTCTATTTTTAATTTTTTGAGGAACCTCCAGTTTTCTGTAGTGGTTGCACAAATTTATATTCCCACCAACAGCTTACAAATGTTCCCTCTTTATCCACATTTTTCACCAATACTTGTTATTGCTTATCTTTTTGATAGTGACCATTCTAACAAGCATGAAGTGATGCCTCATTGTGCTTTTGAACTGCATTTACTTATGATTAGTAAAACAATTCTTTTAAAGATTTTATTTATTTATTTGAGAGAGAGAGAGAGAGAGTGAGAGAGCATGAGCAGGGAGTGGTGGGGTGGGGAGGGGCAGAGGGAGAAGCAGACTCCCCACTGAGCAGGGACCCTGATGCAGGGCTCGATCTCAGGACCCTGGGATGATGACCTGAGCTGAAGGCAGACGCTTAACCGATTGAGCCACCCAGGTGCCCCAGGAAAGCAATTTTTAATATAATATCACAAAGTCAAATAAAATCAGGAACACCAGGAAAGATAATACCATGAATGAAAACCAACAGACACAACAAACAACTGAACACCACCCAAAAAAAGAAGCAACACAAACAACATGATTTAATGGAATCATCAACCTCAAATGATAAAACAATTGTACTTAAAATGCCCACAGATGTCAACACCAAGATTAACATTTTGGGTAGGGGAGTAGAAAATATAAAACATGACATGGCAGAGAGCACCTGGGTGGCTCAGTTGGTTAAGTGTCCAACTCTTGTTTTCCACTCAGGTCATGATCTCAGGTTTGTGAGATTGAGCCCCACGCTCAGCATGGAGCCTGCTTAAGATTCTCTCTCTCCCTCTTCCTCTGCCCCTCCCTCCCCTGCTCATGTGCATGTGTGCTCGCTCTCTCTCTCTCTCAAAAAGAAAAAAAAGTGACATGGCAGATATGAGACAAAACTGAATAAAAATTCATTAACTGAAAAATGTAACATGAAATTTTGTGGATTGGTAATAGCAATTAGCTATGCTTGAAAAAGAATTAGTGAACTGAAAATAAGACAATCTTGCCTGACCAGGAAGCCCAGCTAAAGAACCCAGGCAACCATGGAGCCCATCATATAGCCATGTTTGGGCAGGAAGCCAAGCCAGTAGCCCTGTCCAACTGCTAAGTATAGCCTCTGGCCCTGCATTACCAAGGAGCCTGAACAATGACCCTGGGCAGTGCAGAACCTAGTCTATGGCCCTGACTGATTGCTAAATCAAGGTTGCTAAATCACTCACCAAGGTAGTGAGCTCAGCCAGTGACCTTGCCCAATTGAAGAGCATATCCTGTAGCCCCACTAATAAGGGAACATGGAAAACAATTCTACCTGACCACAGAGCACCATCTCTATCCCTCCCCAACTGTGGGACAGAGCTGGAGGCCCCTTTTGACCGGAGAGTCCAGCCAGCAACCTTTCCAACTAGCCTTGCTAGTCACTTACCCGATGGCAACGTTCAACTTGTAGCCCTGCGCAACTTCAGGACACAGCCTATGGCCCTGCCTGATCACAGAGCACAATCTGAGTCTTCATCCAACTGTGAAGCTCTGCCTGAGGCCCTGCCTGAACATGGAGTCCAGCCAGAAGCACCATCTGGTAGGGGAGCACAGTATGAAAACCCATGTGACCAGGAGCAATTGTTAAGCCCAGCCCATAACCCTGTCCAGTTGTAGAGTCCAACCAGCGGCACCACTCTGCCAGCGAAAACAGGCTGTGACCTCGCTTGATCAGAAGTGATTGCAGAGTCCAGCTAGTGGCCCCACCTGACTGCAGCCCTACCCAATGAGGGAGCCCACCCAGTGGCAATGCTTGAACATAGGGTCCAGTCAGTTGCACTCCCACCCCAACCTCAGAACACGGGCAGTAGCCTTACCCAAATAAAGACCCCAATAGCAAGCCCTGCCTGCCCAAGGACAGTACCAGCTAATCTGTTCAGTACTCCAAGCTGAGCTCACTGGTGAAGGCCTTTCCCTGCCAATGTGAACCTATAAAGTCTGGAAGAAGAGACAACTTACTCAAGTGTGCAGATACCAAGGCAAAGAATCAGGGATCACAAAGAATCAGATAAACATGACACCACCAAAGAAAAGTAATAAAGCTCCAATAACAGACCCTAAAAACAACTGAAGATCTAAGAAATGTCTAAGACTTCAGAACAATCCTCTTAAAGAGGTTCAGTAAACACTTAGACAACTAAACAAAATTAAGAGGGAAAATGCATGAATAAAATGAGAAGTTCAACAAAGAAACAGGAGCCAAGAAACAAACAACAGAAATCTTAGAGCTGAAGAATACAAATGCTGAACTAAAGAATTCAAAAGACAGCTCCAACAGCAGAATCAACCAAACAGAAGAACAAACAAATAATGATCCAGAAATAGGTCATTTAAAATGATCCAGAGAGAAGCAAAAAGAAAAGTGAAAGAGTGAAGAAAGTCTACAATACCCCTTTGGGATACCATTTAAAAAAGCAATATATGCATTATGGGACTTCCAGAAGGAGAAAAGAAAGAGAAAAGGACAGAATGTATATTTAAATCAATAATGGCTGAAAACTTCCCAAACTTGGGGAGAGAGAGAGAGGATATCCAGATTCATGAGGTCCAAAGGATTCCAAATAAGTTGAACCTCAAAAAGGCTATACCAAGGCATATTATGATTAAATTGTTAAAAGTGAAAGATTTTATGCCAACAAACACATACACATGTCATGAAAAAAAGAAAGATCTCAAATAAACAACCTAACTTTATACCTCAAGAAACTACGAAAGAAGAACAAACTAAGGCCAAAATTAGCAGAAGGAAGAAAATAATAAAATTAGAACAGAGATCAATGAAACAGAGGATAGGAAAACAATGAAAATGACTAACAAAACTAATAGTTGGTTCTTTGAAAAGAGAAATCAAATTAAAAAACCTTTAGCTAGACTAGTCAAGAAAGAGACAGAACTCAAATAAAATTATAAATGAAAGGGGCGATGTTGCAACTGATACCATAGAAATACAATGAATCGTAAGAGGCTACTATGAACAACTACATACACCAACACACTGCACAGCCCTCGAAGAAATGGACAAATTCCTGGAAACATAGAACCTATCAATGAATCAGGAAGAAATAGAAAATCTAAACAGATCAACAATGTGTAAGAAAATTGAATAAGTAATCAAAACCTTCCCCCTCCCCCCCCAAAAAAGCCAAGGATCAGATGATTTCACTGGTGAATTTTGCCAAACATTTAAAGAATTAATGCCAATCTTCTCAAATTCTTCCAAAAAGTTGAAGAGGAGGGAAATTCCCAAACCAATTTTATAAATTCAGCACTACCCTGATACCAAAGCCAGAAAAGAACACTATAAGAAAATCATAGACCAATATCACTAGTGAATATTGATGCATAAATTCTCAAAAAAACCCCAAAACTATCAAATCACATTCAACAGCACATTAAAAAGATCATATGCCATTATCAAGTGGGATTCATACCTGCAATAGAAGGATGGTTTAACATAAGCAAATCAATAAATGTGGTGCATCACATTAACAGAATGAACGACAAAAAATCATATAATTATCTCAAAAGATGCTGGGAAAGCATCTGACAAAATTCAACATCCATTCATAACAAATACCGTAACAAATTGGGTATAGAAGGAACATACCTTAACAAAATAAAGGTCTTCAGGATGCCTGGGTGGCTCAGTTGGTTAAGCATCTGCCTTTGTCTCAGGTCATGATCCCAGGGTCCTGGGATCTAGTCCTGAGTCAGGTTCCTTGCTCAGCAGGGAGCCTGCTTCTCCCTCTGCTGCTCCCCCTGTTTGTGCTCTCTCTGACAAATAAATAAATAAAATCTTTAAAAAAAAAAGATCCTATGTGATAAGCCCACAGCTAACATCATATTCAATGATGAAGGGTTGAAAGTTTTTCCTCTAATATCAGGAACAGGACAAGGTGCCTACTTCTATCACTCCTATTCACCATAGTACTGGAAGTCCTAGCCAGAGCAATTAGACAAAGCAAAGAAATAAATGGTACCAAAATTGAAAGAAAAAAAGTAAAAGCATCCTTATCGTAGATGACATTATCATATATATATGAATATATATATATATAGAATTGTATTATATGTATATAACTTTATATACATACACACACACACATAAAGACAGATAATTCTAAAGACGCCACCAAAAAATTGTATCACTGCAGAACTCAAAATCAAAAATCAGTTGTGTTTCTATACACTAACAATGAACTACTGAAAAAGAAATAAAGGAAAAATCCCATTTACAATAGCATCAAAAACAATAAAATACATAGGAATAAATGTAACCAGGCAAGTGAAAGATCTGTACACTGAAAACTGCAAAACCTTGATGAAAGAAATTGAAGAAGATACAAACAAATAGAAAAAATAAGTCATGTTCATAGATTGGAAGAATTTATGCTGTTAAAATGTCCATACTAACCTGAGCCATGTATAGATTCAATGCAATCCCTATTAAGGTTTCAATGGCATTTTTTTACAGAAAGAAAAAAACACAATCCTAAAATTCATATTGAACCACATGCAACTCAGAATAGCCAAAGCAATCCTCAGAAAGATGAACGATGCTGGAAGCATCACACTTCCTGATTTCGATCTATATTACAAAGCTATAGTAAATCAAAACAGTATGTTATCAGCATAAAAATGGACACATAGACGAATGGAAGAGTCCAGATAAAAACGCAAGCATATACAGTCAACTAATATTTGACAAAAGAGCCAAGAATACACAATGGAGAAAAGATAGTCTCAATAAATGGTGCTGGAAAAATTAGATATTCATATGCAAAAGAATGAAACTGAACCCCTACATTACACTGCTCACAAAAATTAACTTGAATAGAATAAAAACTTAAGTGTAAGACCTAAAATCACAAAACTCATAAGAGAAAACATAGAAGACAGTTCCTTGACATTGGCCTTGACAGTAATTTTTTGGATATGACACCAAAAGCACAAGCAACAAAAGCAAAAATAAACAAGTGGGACTTCATCAAACTAAAAAGCTTCTGCAAGGCAAAAGAAATGATCAATAAAATGGAAAGGCAACCCAAGAAATGAGAGAAAATATTCATAAACCATACATCTGATAAGGGGTTAATATCCAAAATATATAAAGAATTCAACTCAATAGCAAAAAAAAAAAGTAAAAACAAATAATCTGATTTAAAAATGGGCAAAGGGCTTGAACAGACAATTTGCCAAAGAAGATATTTAAAGGCCATCAGGTACATGAAAATATGCTTAATATCACTAAGCATCACAGAAATGCAAATCAAAACCATGAGATATCACCCCACACCTGTTAAAATGGTTCTTATCAAAAGATAGGACATACGTGCTGGCAAGGATATGGAAAAAAGTGCACCACTGGTGGGAATGTAAATTGGTACAGCCATTATAGAAAATAGACTGGAGCTTCTTCAAAAAGTCAAAAACAGAACTACCATATGATCCAGCAATTCCCCTTTTGGGTATATATCTGAAGGAAACGAAAACACTATTTTGAAAAGATACCTACACCCCATGTTCATTACAGAAGTATTTACAATAGCCAAGACATAGAAACCACCTATATGCCCATCAACAGATGAATAAATAAAGAAAATGTGTGTTTGTTGGTGGGGGGGATATTACTCAGCCATAAAAAAGAAGGAAATCCTGCCATTTCCAACAAAGCAGACTCTCCATAGAGCACATAGCCCATCACTTGGCTCGATCTCACAACATGTGATCATCACCTGAGCTGAAACCAAGAGTTGGCTGTTCAACTGACTGAGCCACCCAGGCGCCCCTCCTGTGTGTATCTTAAACAACAGCACATCTCAATTTGCACCTGCCACATTTCAATTGTTCAATAGCCACATATGGCATATGCCCAATGCATTGCATAGCACAGATGTTAACACTCCAAGAGATGAGTAGATTTTGCCTATGGAATAATGTAAATAACTGTAGCCAGAGCGTGGACTGTGGTAGATTAAATATGACCACAAATACTTTGCAGTTCCTCCCATTAAATAACGAAATCTATTTATCCACTCCTTGAAGCTAAGCTCTCACCTTTTGACTTGCTTTGACTCACAAAATTAATAGAAGTGGTGTTGTATGAGTTCCAGGGCCTAAATCTCAAGAAGGCTTTTAGCATTTTCTTCACACTCTTGGAAAATAGCTCTGCCATTTGAGGCAGCCTGGAAGCAACTACTGAAAGATGAGAGATTTCACAGATCATTGATCACGGGCATTGGCCAACACTAAGTCTCCAGATATGTGAGTGAAGCTACTTTAGACACCCTCTCCTCCCCGATCAAGCCACCAGATGACTGCCACTGTAAGACTAAACCCAGGAGAGATCAGCAGAACTGCCTAGCTTATCCCGGCTATCATTAGCCCTCTCTGCCATTGAGATTCTCCAAACAGCCTTCTTTACTAATTATTGGCATTAAATGGCAAGGACACATCTGTGAGGCTACTACTTTCCAACATGCCACTAGACAGAAGCATTCAACCTCTCTATTCTCAGCCTTACGTTCCTAAGTTCAATAAGATATACTATAATAGTCCCTTGTCAATGTTTTCTGAGACCTCTGGTCCTCTCTTTCTTCCCCTCCAGCTCTCTCTCTGTAGTTTAGGAATCTCAGCTCATATGGTGGTAGTTTAGGCAGCTACTTCTGCCCAATCACTCCTCCCAATTTTTCCCCCATCTTACAGCTCTTCAGTGAGAGCCTTCTTTCGGATAATGTTTACCTAGCTAAAATGAAGGGCATCACAGGTCTAACATATACAAATGAGGGTGGAGGAAGAATGGGAAATATATCAATTATTTGTATATCATCCTATCACATTCATCTGTCCAAATAAATTGCAGCATATGGTCAGTAAATTATCTTATAATTCTTATATATACTGCCACACTTTGCACAGAGTTAAATGTATAGTAGATACCAAATTGGTCATTTTAATTTGTTGACTGAGCCAATAAGTCCATTGAGATAGAGTTTACACCCTTTACATGTTCAGTTTTTCTCTCCTCCAGAGGAAGGTTTTACCTCTGATCCTTTTGAAGTCAATAAGCATCTTTCTCTAAACAGCTACATAGACTACTAGTGCCTAATGGATAATTTTCTGTTTGGAAACAAATGGAGAAGAAGATATGGGAGAGGGAGAGAGAGAGAGTTCTTGTGCACTTCATATCCATGAAAGCATATTCTTAGTTCCATTCTGGCTGGAAATAGAGAATCAGGCCCAGCAGTTCTTAACCCATAATTTTTGGTGCTTTGATTAATTCAGGAGCACAATAACCATAGTTTACAATGTGCTTTGTTAATATTTTTAAGATTTATTGATTTTAGAGATAGAGAGTGAATTGGAGGAGGGACAGAGGGAGAGGGAGAGAATCCTCAAGCAGACTCCCTGCTGAGCACGAAGCCCAATGCTTAACCGACTGAGCCACCCAGGCACCCCTCAATCAAGTAGATTTTATACCTTGCTGATTTTCTAAAACATCCTTATAAATGAATTTTTTATTATTATTACTATAAGACAGTGTGATTATGTCGACATTGATATAATATATGTGGGAAGCAGTGGAAGACTCTGGAGTGTTGATCTAGCATGAAACATAAATCAGAAATCACTCATTATGTGAATGAATAAAACAGGAATTCTCCACTCACTTTCCAAGTTATCAATATAATTAGCAGGTGTCAAGAGCTCAGATTTATCTAAAGAGCAGCATTTTTTCAAAATTCAAATCATCAACTATTTATCTCTTTAATTGAAACTTCAAGGCAAATCAATAAAAATATTTTTGGAAAAAGAATAAAATAAATATACCACATATTTTATATACCAAGTGTATGTCAAAGTTTACAAAGTAAGGAAAACCTACTATGCAAATCTAGAGAGCCAAGAAGTAGAACAGCATTGGTAAATATGGGAGACACTTAGAAGTTTCCAATAAAAATTTTGACTAAGCCTGGTTGATTTTGGAGAGCTAATTTCAAGGTCTGATTAACTCTTTTAGATTATTAGCTTCATTTAGTAAACTATTATTTCCAAAAAAACTAATAATTGAAATACATGCGCATCTAATAACCAAGTATTCATTGCAAATGACACTGTTTCTAAGAAAAAGTTCCTTCCTTTTAAAAAGTATTTTCAATGCAGGGGCGCCTGGGTGGCTCAGTCGTTAAGCGTCTGCCTTTGGCTCAGGTCATGATCCCAGGGTCCTGGGATCGAGTCCCGCATCGGGCTCCCTACACCGCGGGAAGCCTGCTTCTCCCTCTCCCACTCCCCCTGCTTGTGTTCCTGCTCTCACTGTCTCTCTCTGTCAAATAAATAAATAAAATCTTTAAAAAATAAATAAATAAAAAGTATTTTCAATGCAAAAAGAACAGGAAAAGGAAATGATCTTTAGTGTGAATTTTGTCCTCGCTACTCAGTTTTCTTTCTGAAGCTAGATATTTCATTTCATCACACCAGATAGTTTCATCATTATACTAGATTTTGATGTCAAATAAAACTGAATTTCATGGAACCAGTAACTATATAAGCAGGCACAATAAAGCACAAGGACTTCTCAGAGAAACACTTGGAAATAACAAAATATAAATCATGAATATAGTTATTTTGTCTTTAAATAGTGAATCATTTTCTAAATCTAGATTTTTATTTCAAATATTCTGATTCAAAATTTATTATATTAATAATATTGTTGAAAAAAATGTATTGAGCCAAGTCTTCCTTGGTGCCAAAGTCACTCTCCAGTAGTCAACATAACAGTTCCAGAAAGCAAAGTTCCAGTAGCTTGAGAGAGTTAACGCTCCTCTTGAAGGATTAATTTAAATCCAAAGAAAATACAAACCCATAAATGTAGAGATTTTCATTAAATGGAAATTAAGAGGAGCACTTTGGAGGACTGGTACAGAGAAAACTAGGTTAAGAAATATCCTTTCAGGTGGAAAGAATAATAACCATGTAAAAACTACTAAAGGTTATTTAAACACAAATATCTTATGATGTGTATTTGGCCATAGTGTTTGGAATGTTTAAGAACACTGGGGATTGTTAAAAACACAATATGCAAACTTTTTAATACACATACGTATTTTTCCCTCAGAATCTAAAAGCAAGCAGAATTTCACTCCCCCAAGATCCCAGGTATCTATGCCCATACAGAATGCCTTCCAGCCAACTCTCCTTCTTGGCTCAGAATCCCAGGTATGGTTCGCATGATGTTAATGAAGTTAATTACTCAACCTGTGATCAGGATGCCAACCCACCTCATGCCCTCAGGAACCTTGTTCTATCTGTTACAGACTCTTTCCCCAATATCTTCAACATCTTTATTTACCCAGCCAGGTTGGTACCCTTAATCGTTCCCTCTCTGCTGGGCGACCCGTGCGCTATGTGAGAGGCGGCTATGTTCCCAATGCATAGGCAATTGCTCCAGGATCTACTTCCTACAGTTTGCTTCAATGCCTTTCATGACAGCTTTATTTACTCTGTTTTTATCTTATTGCCTTAGATCCCCTAGATTCATTAAAGTTGAAAAATCTGCCTGCCTTTGATTTTCTCTCTCCTCTCGGAGTACTTTGGAGGACTCTGTTCTGCAGCCCAGAGGCCAGCCCTGCCCGTCCCTCACCCAACTGGCTGCCTCCTGGTTCTTGCACCCCCCTCATGGCCTGGGCTTAGCTGGCCTCTATTTATCCACATATGGACTCAGCCCAAACTGAATCTTTTCTTACAGCTTTTTTAAAAAGATTTTATTTATTTATTTGAGAGAGAGAGAGAGAGAGAGAGAGAGAAGCACAAGCAGGGAAGAGGCAGAGGGAGAGGGAGAAGCAGACTCCCTGCTGAGCAGAGCCCGATGCAGGGCTCAATCCCAGGACCCCTAGATCATGACCTGAGCCGAAGGCAGGCTCTTAACTAACTGAGCCACCCAGGTGCCCCTTTTCTTACAGCTTTTAAACATAGTCAGTTCTGCTCTATCCAAAAAAACCTCTCATTGCTTATCTCAAACCCTTCTATAGCCCTAACCCTTCTCTCTCCTTCCTTTTTTTTTTTTTTTTTTTGGTCAAGCTCCTTGTAAACATAACCTACCCTCAGCTTCTACTTCTTTACCTCACAACCCTGAGGATACTGGCTTCTGTTTTCAGCAGCATATTGAACTTGCTCCTACTGAGAATGTCATTGACCTAATTACTAGCTCCAATGGATACACTTCTGAATTTATTTTAGTTCAACTTTTGGTGGCCTAAGGCTCTACGGACCATCCCTTTCTCTCTTGGAATTCTTTCCTATGATATGTGTGCAGTTCCTTCTTCTGGCTTCCTGCTGGGGAACAATAGCATTTAATACTAAAGAAATCGATCTCAAACATGTGTAAAAGCATGGACTATGCATCTGCCAATGATTTGTACCATCTAACCTCTGAGTGGCACCACACATTGGTACAAAGCAGCACAAAACTGCATATACATGCTGTCTTTTGGTCTTTAATACCTACTTGTTCGTTGAGGGGGCCAGGAATTATCTCAAGTCCATTATAATTTTTAAGGACAAAGAACCTGGTCTGGGGCCTAAGTTAGATCGGTAGCCCTTAGCAGACAAGTTGTAAAAGAGCCTAATGCTTCTCTACCTAGGAGGTCACCTATTCAGAACTGGGATTCTCCTGCACTTGAGGCATATATGGTTCCCTAAACTTTCCTGATGGAAAAAGAAAGAAAAATGGAATGAGAGGTGAAAAGTGGGAGGAGTCAATTCTTTGCTTTCACTGGAGTTTTCAGAGTAGTTGCTGAGATGAAGGGCTAAAAGCTGGCTGGAGGGTAAGGAGGTGGTTCAAGGAACACAGTGGCACCCCTAGAACAGTATAGTGGAAGCTAAGTGTGGGCCTGCTTTCCCCTGTCACTGAAGTTTCTTCCAGTTCAACAAATAGTCATTGAGTGTCCATTATGTCCCAGGCCTGCTTTTGGGCAATGGAGACACAAAGATGAGGAAGCACAGCTTTGATCCTCAAGAAGCAGCAATCTAGCAGATACCTCCAACACGTGGACACGAAAAATATGGTAAAACATCAGGAATCCCTCCCTCACCTCGTGGATTCTCTCCCTCTTCCTCTGCTGTATTCACAAACCCATGTAGAGGGAATCTCAAATTTCACCCTTCAGTCCCCTTACAGTCCTGTTCACACCTACCCTACTGAGCTGCCATAATGACACCTTGGATGAAGAATTTATTACTATCTTCCATTTTTCAAAGGAATTTCATTTCCAGGAAATTTATTCTAGGAGATATCAATGTACCTCCTACATTAGTCTTTAAGATATGCTGCTTCTGTTGGATAAAACATTGGCAGGGTCCTTTGGCTTATACCATGTTATCCACATTTCTGTTCTTTCCTAAGTATTCCTACCGCTTTGGGATTTTAGACATTAGGAGGACAACCAACTTGAATCAAAACAATTATGCAATAATATGCATGCCAAGGCTTCCTGGCACCTCTTGCCAGAAATTCTACGGTGTGAGAGTGTACTGCCCAAATATTTTATTTACATTCAACTTGTCCCAAGGTATTGCGCTAAGAATAGGAACAAATATATAGCCTGTTTGTTCCGAGAATTAAGCCACATAGCCAAATTTGGACTGGTTAATGTTATATCTCCCTCATGAATAGAGAATATGGAATTGAAAAATGACTAGCATGGAGGACAGAATGACTCAGAAATCTTAGAATAGCCAAATCATGTGAAAAGATCCAAAAGCTGCTTCAAAATGAACTGCATCTGCCTGACTCACAAATCCAGCAAATTACAATATTTAAATCTATGCAAAATAGCACTTCACTGGCATCACAAACCCAGCAAATTACAATATTTAAATCTATGCAAAATAGCATTTCACTGGCATTTTATCTGCATATTTAATTTTGCTTTGGGTTGGTATGGGTTTGCCTTCTTCCTGTGAGATAGTTTATTAGTTCAAAGGTGTGTTCTAGTTCAAAGAAATAATCTCAATCTAGTTTATTTTGTTTTGTTCCTTTTGGATTATAATTTAATAACTTGGGCTGCTTGGAATCATTTTACAAATAGATTTGAAACTACAGTTTGGATAAACCACACGCTCCTCAGACGTCTAGGAGACGCTAACCACCAAATCACCGAGAAAGAATATGAGAGAGAGCCTCAGACACTACGGGAGTTTCCGTGTTGCCCTAGGTGAGCTCATCATCTAGGATTCTGGGAATAATCGGACCCTCTTCCCCCTCAAATAGAGTGTTTCCTCTGCTTTAGTATTATATGCCACTTTCTTGGGATCTAATTGGGAACAGAACTGAGAGAAGTCTGAGAGGACATACTCTTTGCTGTTCTCATCACCATACTCATCCCTGATAAATCGTCAAGAAAGGAATTCAGGATGAGGTCACGGGAACTGAGTATCATCCCGCACTAGTCACCTCGGTCAGGCACCCTCATCACCAACACACTATGCCCTCTGAAGTTCCCACGCTTTGATCAGTAAACAGACCTACATCCTGAATTCCTTCCGCGAAAGCCTTTGCATCCCTTTGCTTTCATTAACCTCTGGGTCTCATCCTGGGGTTGGCCTCCCCTGCAACCCCTTTCACATGGAGGTTGTTCCTTACTTCTAAGTGGTGTAGATGGCTTCACCATCTGCCACTGCCATTTCCACACGGTCATTCATTGGGGTAATTGCTGCTTCTTCTGGTCTCACGTCACCTGGAGAGAATACCCAATCCCCTTCATTCCTGCTGCGATGACCTGTGCTTTGTTTAATGCTCTGCTGTTGCTGCCTTGAAATTTTAAGTAACTTTTGATCAAAGGCCTCATATTTTCACTTTGCATTGGGCCTCACAATTGATGGAGCCCATCCTATTCCTGGAGGTAGTCTTGCCCCTTCTAATTCACTCTACACTAAAAACTCAGGCTATGTTTTAAAAAAAGATTTTATTTATTTATTTGAGAGACAGAGAGTGTGCACATGCACTTGAGGGGGGGCAGGAGGTGGAGAAGGTGTAGAGGGGAAAAGAGCAGAGGGGGAGGGAGAGGGACAAGCAGACTCCCCGTTTAGCGGGGAGCTCGACGTAGGACTCAATCCTAGGACCCTGAGATCAGGACCTGAGCTGAAACCAAGAGTTGGAGGCTTAACAGACTAAGCCACCCAGGTGCCCACAGGCTATTATTTTTATCACTTGGCTCATGACACTCCTTTGGTTGAAACACATCGATGGCTTTTCATTACATTGAGAATCAAGTTCTCACTCATATCCTGGTCTACAAAGCCCTGCCTGGTTGGGCTACAGGCTTCCCTCCCCAATTCAACACCCACACTCACTGAAGTTGCAGGCACACTGCCATCTTTCAGATCGTTGTACACAGCAGTGCCTTCCCTGCCTCAGACCCTTTGCACACGTGGTTGCCTTCCTCTGCAACACTCTCTCCTGCACTACAACCTTCTCACCCCTCAAGACTTAACTTCAGTACCATTTTATATGTCAGGATGTGCTTACTGCCATAACAACCCCAAGTCTCTGTGGCTTATTCAAAAAAAGGTTCATCCCTCAGTCATGACATAATCATCTGGTTTCTACGGCCAGACTTCCTAATGAGGAGTTGGGGGCCCTTTTCAGTAGGGTGGCTTCATCACTTTCTAAAGCCTCAGATTCCTTCCCTGGATTGGCTGTGCCCAGCAGGAAGATGAAGGACGCATGTGTGGAGCACCACAGCAGAGGGGTATCACCAGGTCTCAAAGAGGAGTTTGCCAATCTCGCCCACATGCCCCTGGCTCCATGAATGTATAAAAGAGCCTAGGAGATGTTGTTTAGCTCTGTGCCCAGAAGGGAAAGGAAATGGGTTTGAGTGCATGTTACTATCTTGGATGCGGTCCCTTACTCAGAGTCTCTCTCTGAACTTTAATCACAAGCAGCTCGCCTCAATTTTACTCTACTTTTGTAATCAGTTTTTCTCACCTCAATTTGCTGGCTGAATTATTTTTTGCATTTTGTTTGTTTAGACTTTCTTACCTACTAGAATGCAAATGCCTTGTGGGCAGAGATCTTACCAATCTTTTTCACTGTTATAGCCTCAGGACTTAGAGCAGGACCAGGAATATGGTAAATAATTTAAAAAAAAAATCTGTTGACTAATTGAATGAGTACAAGAAAAATATCTGTCTTGTTCCCCCCTTGCCAGTAATATTGGTAACTATTCTTGCCTGTCATGCAGGAATGATAGAATGGCAGGATTCCCTTCTCCCACAGAGATTACTGGTGCTTTTAAAGACAGTACATAATGTTTAGAAGTAAATGGTCTGGAATCAGAGTCCCTCGGTTCAAACCCCAAGGTCACCACTTATTAGCTATGTAATCTTGAGCAACCTGCTCAATCTTTCAAGCCCTAGTTTCCTCTTCTATTAAAAAGTATAATAGTATACACATCCCAGGATTATTGTGAGGATAAAGGAGGTAATATATATAAAGTGCTCAGTACCAAGCTATGGTTAATAGCTCAATGAAAGTATGATTATTATTATTCACCACTACATACCCAGTGCCTGGTCCAGTACGTTGCATGAGCAAGCACTCAATATATATTGGTGGAATAAATGAATAAGCGAAAAACCTTCTCTCATAGCTAATGCCTCTAATAAAAACAAGAGCAATCTTTACTGGACCTTCAGTCCATGAAAGACCTTACCTGCTAATGTTCAGCTCTTGGAAGGTGCTTTTATGCATAACAATAGTGGACAAGCCCCAGGGAACACCCAACCTTTTGAAAACCACCTGGCAATATGTGTCCACTTGAACAAGAGCAGCAAATCTCATTCTCTTCCCTCACAATTTTGTTTAATTTTCATTTTTTTCCAGCTTTGAGATATAACTGACACACCTCACTGTATACATTTAAGGTGTACAGCATAATGGAGAGACTTATATACAGTATGACATGATTACTATAATAATTGAGTTTGCAATTATCACCTCATACAAATACAATAAAAAGAAAAAGAAAAAAAAAGGAAAAAATTTTTTCCTTGTGATGAGAACTCAGAATTGACTCTCCTTGTAACTTTCACATACATATGTCTTATAGCTGTTAACCATATTCATCATGCTCTACCTTCCAACCCTAGCACTTAACGTATCTTATAACTGGAAGTTTGTACCTTTTGACCACCTTCCTCCAATTCCCCTCCCCATACTCCCTGCCTCTGGTAAACACAAATCTGATCTCTTTTTCTAGGAGTTTGGCTTTTTGTTTGTGTTTGTTTGCATATAAATTCCACATGTAAATAAGATCATACGATATTTCTCTTTCTGACCTATTTCATTAAGCGTTAATGCCCTTGATGTCCATCCATGTTGCCGCAAATGGCAGAATTTTGTCATTTTTTATGGCTGAATTTTATATATATATATAAATATACTGATACCACAGCTTCTTTATCCATTCATCTGTCAGTGGACACTTAGGTTGTTTCCATGTCTTGGCTACTGCAAATAATGCTGCTATAAACATGGGGGTGCAGATATCTTTTCAAGTTAGTGTTTTCATTTCCTTTGGACACATGCCCAGAAGTGGAATTACCAGATCATATGACAGTCCTATTTCTAATTTTTTGAGCATCTTCCATTCTGTTTTTCATAGTAACTGTACCAGTTTACAATCCCATCAACAGTGCAAAAAGTTCCCTTTTCTTCACATCCTTGCCAGCATTTATTTCTTGTCTTTTTCATAGTGACCAGCCTAACAGGTATAAGGGGATATCTTGTTGTGCTTTTGATTTGCATTTCCCTAATGACCAGTGATGTTGAGCATCTTTCCTGATTCCTGTTAGCCTTTCTTATATCTTCTTTAGAGAAATGTCTATTCAGGACTTTTGGCCACTTATAAATTGAATTATTTGATTTTTTCTATTGAGTTGTATGAGTTCTTTCTATATTTTGGATATTAACCCCTTATCAGTTATACAGTTTATAAACCTTTTTCCCATTCCATAGATTGTTTTTGCACTTTGTTGATGATAGCTTTTGCAGGGCAGAAGCTTTTTTAATTTGATGTAGTCCCACTTGTTTATAGTTTATTTTGCTGCTTGTGTTTGAGGTATCATATCCCAAAAAGTCATGGCCAAGGCCTGTGTCGAGGAGCTTTTTTTCCTGTTTTCGTCTAAGAGTTTCATGGTTTCAGGTCTTACATTTAAGCCTTAATTTGTGATTTTAAGTATATCTTTCCATTGACGTCTAACCTTTTAATTTTTAAGTCAGGCTTTTTTCACAGACATGAGGTGCACTGAAATTTCTTCCTAGAGAAAGAATAATGATGGAGGAAACAAATGACCAATTAATATTAGAGCAAATGTCAATGTTAGCATTGCCCTATAATTTTAAGATAATTTGAAAAAATTAATCAAAAAAGTAAGTACATGTTCATAAAAAACTCAAATGGTATAGAGGAATACAGAGTAAGAAGAATATATTCCTCCATTGTTGAAAGTCAGTCTGGTCTCCAGAAGCAAACACTGTTAACAATTTCTTGTGTTTGTTTCCAGAAATTATCTATGCATGAATAAGCCTAGGTTTGTTCATTTTTGTTACAAAAAACAAAAATGGACTCCTATATGCAAACTGTTCTGCCACATGCACTACGCCCCCCTTTTTCTTTTTTAACAATAAATACCTTTATTACATGAGCAGAGACGGGAGGGAGGAGGATTTGTTTGCTTTCGCGGCTTTGGTTTTCCCCAGCAAGAACTCCAGCTCTCTGCCCTCTAGCACATGGCCATCTGCCTCCCACGCTGGCCTGGTCTTCTTGTGATGCACACAAGAAGCTTACCCGGCTGGAACCTCTCCTCCAGAAGATGCCGATTTGGGCATTCTTTGACCTTTCATCATATTTCTTCTTCATTTCTTCTATCATTTTCTGTTTAAAATTTCTTCCTCAGGGAAGAATGAAGGGGTGGAAATCGGCGGGGGAGACAAACCATGAGAGACTATGGACTCTGAGAAACAAACTTAGGGTTCTAGAGGGGAGGAGGGTAGGGGGATGGGTTAGCCTGGTGATGGGTATTAAAGAGGGCACATTCTGCGTGGAGCACTGGGTGTTGTGCACAAACAATGAATCATGGAACACTACATCAAAAACTAATGATGTAATGTATGGTGATTAACATAACATAATTAAAAAAAAGAAAAATTCCAACCATACACAATACAGAAAAATAAATAAATAATAAGATAAAATCTCTTCCTCCTCAGGAGTCAGCTTGGCCTCCTTGGGACCCAGGGGCAGTGCATGTTTGGGGTGGTGTGCTGTCAAGGAGCATGACACAGTTCTTCACAGGGTCTTGGCAAAGCAGTCCATTGATGGATGCATTGTAGACAACATCAATGACACTTGTTTGGCACATACAACACTTTGAGCCCCAGAAGGAGTGCCCCACATCCAGCTTCCACATCCAGCCTCCAGGCACGGTAATTATTGTTGCCTCCCCAGACTCAGACTGTGTGTGGGGGCGGGGGGGGCGGGCAGGGCCCAATCTGCGTGCGGCAGGGCATCCCCGCTCAAACTTCTGGTTCTGATGCTAGGACTTTCTTTTGCTCTCAGTCTTGTGTGTGCCAGTTGTCCTGGGAGATGCCCATCGCTCACAGCTGGCTGGAAAGAAAGCTACCCTGTGCTTTTTTTTTTATTAACAATCTTTTGTTGTTTTTCCTCAACAGTGCATTTCCCACACCTTTTATTGCCAGCCTAATATTCCTTTACATCGATACACTGTTATTTATTTTTGGTGGTATGTTTTTTTATCCAGTTTTATTGAGATAGAACTCACGTATCATATAGCTCATCCATTTAAAGTAGAAAATTCAATGGTTTGCTTTTGGCTTTCGGCTCGGGGAGGCAAAGGTGCAACTTTCTTCGGTCGTCCCAAATCCGGGTTCATCCGACACCAGCCACCTCCGCCATGCCGCCTAAGTTCGACCCCAACGATCAAAGTCGTGTACCTGAGGTGCACCGGTGGCGAAGTCGGTGCCACATCTGCCCTGGCCCCGAAGATAGGCCCGCTGGTCTGTCTCCAAAAAAGGTTGGTGATGACATCGCCAAGGCAACCGGTGATTGGAAGGGTCTAAGGATTACGGTGAAACTGACCATTCAGAACAGAGAGGCCCAGATTGAAGTGGTACCTTCTGCCTCTGCCCTGATTATCAAAGCCCTCAAGGAACCACCAAGAGACAGAAAGAAGCAGAAAAACATTAAGCACAGTGGAAATATCACTTTTGATGAGATTGTCAATATTGCCCGACAGATGCAACACCGATCTTTAGCAAGAGAACTCTCTGGAACCATTAAAGAGATCCTGGGGACTGCCCAGTCTGTGGGCTGCAATGTAGATGGCCGCCACCCTCATGACATCATAGATGACATCAACAGTGGTGCGCTGGAATGCCCGGCTAGTTAACTACAAAGGAAAATGTTTCAATAAAGGATCATTTGACAACCAAAAAAAAAAAGAAAAAGAAAGAAAATCAATGGTTTTAGTATGTTTTTAGTATGTTTAGTATGTTTACAGAATGCATCCATCATCACAATTTTAGGACATTTTTCTTGCCTGCGAAAGAAACCTCATACCCCTAGCCAGCATCTCTGACCTCCTCGACTCTTCTCAGCTCCTGACAATCACTAACCTACTTTCTGTATAGACTTGCCTGCTCTGGATGTGTCACATAAATGGAATAAGACATTTTATTTAGCTTTCTGTTTTCAAGGTTCATCCGTGTTGTAGAATGTAGCAAACATACTACTATCTATTAATTGGGCTCTATTTTTAAAGATTTTGAGTGATTTTTCTAACTACTCTCTAAAAGTATATGTAATTTTTAAATGTACATCACACTATCTTAATTAGCATTTAAAAAGTCAGGAATGAAAAGAATCTTTTCATGTGCTTGCTGGATATTAGTATTTCTTTCTTTCTTTCTTTTTTTGATGAAATGGCTACAGAAGCACTTTGCCCATTTTATATAGGATCATTAATTTTTTTTTCAGTTCTGTGTGAAAGCAAGAAAATTTAGCTTTTGTTTGCCGTATGTGTTGCAAATAATTTTTCCCATTTTTTTCATTTTTCTTTGACTTTGTTTATGGTAATTCTTGCAATATAAAAGTTTGAAATTTGTAAACAGTCAATGCATCATCCATATTTTCCTTCCCTGGTTATTTCGTGATACACAGAGATGACTTCTATGCTCATAAAAAAATTCCTATGCTTTCTTTTGGTGATTTCTGGATTTCATTTAAATCTTGGATCCATCTGAAATTTATTTCAGTATAGGAATGAGGTAAGTCACAAACTTACTATCTTTTTAAACTTTAAATTGTTAGAAACTGTTTCCTCCTTTATTGAGTTTCCTCACTGATCTGAAATGCTACCATCATCATCTACTAAATCTATACATGAATCTAGGTCTATATCCTATTTCTTGAAGCTAATCCACAATTCTCCAGTTCTTTACCAGTCTCCTATCCTTTAGGTTATGATAGCTTAACTTCAAATTTAATATCTGATAAACCTGGTTCTAGCTCACTACTCTTTTTCTTTCCAGGATGTTTCTAATTATTCTCAACTGATTATTTATCAGTAAATTTTTTTTTAATTTTGTCCATTTACTCCAAAATATACCTACTGGCATTTCAATTACATATAATAATAAGGAAAGTAGGCTTCTTCACAACATTGATTCTTTTTATCCCAGAGTAAGGTATATTTCTCTACCCTTTCAAGTCTTTATGTCCATCAGTAGAGTCCTACATATTGTTAAACTTATTTTTAGCTATTTTGCCTTTTTTCTTATTGTTGTATTAACTTCGAACCATTTACCTCGCCAAATTCCCTTTCTGTTTGCAAAAGCTCTTCAGTGGATTTTCCGGAAGCCTTCCAGTTATTAATTAGGTAATCCATTAATTTATTCAATAAATAGTTATCAAGCACTAATATGTGCCAAGCATTAATCTAAATACTGGGCAAAAACCAGTGATCAAAACAGACAAATTTCTTACTCTTCTGGAACTTATATTCTAGTAAAAAGAACAGGATAATAATTAAATACATAATATGTTAGGTGATTATAAATACTAAAGGAAAAATAAATTAGATAAGAGAATAGAGAATTATAGGGCTAGAAAGTAGTTACTATTTTAGGTTGGGCAGTCAGTAAACTCTGGCCTGAATGAAAAAAGAAGGGAGTGAGTTATTGTAACACATGGAGTGAGGACAGAAAAGGGAACAGCAAGTGGAAAGAAATTGAATGAGAAATATGTTCAAAAGTCCAGTTGGCTAAAGGTCTTAAGTAGGAGGGAGCTGTAGCCAGAAGGACCATGGAACATCTTATGGGTTTTGCATTTTCCTCTGGGAGTCATGAGAAGCCAAGGTTGAGATTTGTGAGGGAAAATGGCATGATTTAACCATTATTTTAAAAAGATCCCTCTGGCTGTGGAGAAAGGATTGAGAAGCAGGTCATTCAAGGTGGGCTGTGTAGGGAAATGGTAGAGGTGAGATGGTGGAGGCTGAAAAGAGGCACCAAGAAAGTGGGGAGAAGTGATCAGATCTGAGATGTATTTACAAGGTTGAACAGGTAGACTGACCCATTAGAAAGTAGCAAGAGAAATAGAGAAGTACGAGAATATAGTATTTTCATGAAAGTGCTTTTTTTTGTAATTTATGTCCTTTTCATTTCTAATTTTGTGTTTTTGTACTTTTTCCAGTTTTGTTTGTTTGAAAGTTAGGCTAATGGGTTTTTATTTTATTGTTATAGTTTCTCAAAGAATCAGTTATAAAATGTATTTATTCTTTCTAATGTTTTTCTCTTTTATTTCATTAATTTATGTGACCTTTCTTATTTCTTCTTTTTTAAATTAAATTTTGCTATTTTTAAAATATTAATCTGAATAACTAATAATTTTAATTTAATTTCTTCTTTCAGAGCAAATTAAAGATTTATGGCTATCATATTTTCTTTTCTAGCCACAGTTTTTCATATAGCAAAGGTTTTTGGATCTAAAGTCTTATTTTCACTTTCCAGCTATGAAATTTTGGCCTAGATTTCCTCTTGGAGTTAAAAAAGAATTTAGAACTTCAGATTGTAATTTTATTTCAATTCTTGTTATAAACTTCTACTTTTATTGCAATATAGTCTGAGAATATGGCCTATAATGTTACTACTTTTTAAGATTTATTGAGATTCCCCTTGCACTCATCTACACAATTTTGGGAAACAACCCATAGAGACTTGAAGAGAAACATTTTCTGTAATTATTAAATAGAATTAAGTGTATAACTATTAGTTCTATTTAATTATCATTATTTAGATTCACCATATCCTCATTTATTTTTTTCCATTTTGCCTCTCATGTGAAGTGAGTTATAAATCTCCTACTATTATTGTTCCCATATATTGCTTCTTGAAAGTGCTGAATTGTTGTTTGTGGTTTTGATGTTGTCTTACCTGGGATATGAAGATTCATAATGGGGCATTATGGAGCACCTTGAAAGAGATAAAGCCTCTGTTGAAGGCATATAGAAAAGCTGAACAAAAGAGTAAGTCTGGCAACCAGGGCATGAAAGTACAAGGTGCTAAGAAGAGGGAAATAGCTCTGGATGCAAGTGGACATGTTGCAGTGTTCTGTTCTGTTTTGTTTTGTTTTGTTTCCTTCATGCATTTGCCAGTTCTGAGCATGGAGCAAGAGGCTGGGGGTCTAGGAAAAAGGCCAAGCAGATGGCCTTGCTAAGAGGTAGAAAACCCAGCAGAACTTCTGACCATCCCATGAGGCTGGAAAAGCATAAATTAGAGACTTGAGGATCTAGGATTCCAGCCAGAAAGAAGGGACAGAAAACAACATCCACACTCTGCTGGCTTCCCCTTCATGACATTGATTTCTGCAGCTATGTGGGAAAAAGAATGTAAGAAGCCAAGAAGAATGTCTTTGAAAAACAGAGAGAGGATTTGGCTGTCTAACAGTTGTACTAAAAGACAGACATTCAAGTTTTGGACATACCAGAAGATAAAGGTGCGGGTGAGCATCCTGGGTTCTCAATAGGAATCCCTTGGGAAGTACATCCTGGGAACATGAATGAGAGAAATCTAGAAGGAAGTTTCTAAGGAAACTTAGAAAATGTGCAATCCAGTCCGGAATTTAATTTCTGATTCAATTAAAGGGATCAGCCTGTACTCCTGGTCTTTGAGGAAGATGATAGGAAGAAGCCTCTACAGTTTTTCATATATAATGTCAGACATTAAATCAAAAAATTGCCAGGCATACTAAAAACCAGGACTACATAACCTAACACCAAGAGAAAAAATAGTCAATAAAAAGAGATCCACAGTTTATCCAGATAGTGAAATTATCAAATAAGGACATTAAAATATCATGACTGATATGTTCAAGAAAATAGAAAGATGAAAAGAAGAGATGAAAATATGAAAAAATGTCACCAGAGTTTAAATCTTGAAAAGAAAGTCAAACAAAATTTCTAGAAATGCTAAATACAACAATTAAACTTATAAGGTCAATAAAGGGACAGATTTGACAGAGAACAATAGTGGCTTGGTGAACTAAAATACAGAACAATAAAAATTTTCATACTGAAGCACAGAAGGGTAAAGATTAAAAATCCAGAAATGTATATAGGAAAAAGTTTGCATGTCAGACATGTTATTGGAGTTCTGGATGAGAAGAGAAAGAGAATCAAGAAAAAGCAGTATTTTCAGAGAAAATAGTTGATGACAGTCATCAAGCCACAGATTCATGAAGCCCTCTGCACACTCCTAGGATGAATACAAGGAATGTGAAACCTTTACACATCATAATCAAACTGCTGAAAGCCCAAAACAAAGGGAACTTTTGAAAGTACCCAGAGATTAGGGGGTTGGGGAGCATGGGGGCAGATGCATTATTAAAAAGAGAAACAATAAGACCAACAAGTGAATTTTTAACAGACATGAGGAGAGCCAGAAAGCAACAATATGACACCTTTAAAGTATCCAGAGTAAATATCTGCCCACCTAGAACATTACAGACAATAGGGGAAAATATCAATCCAAAATGAAGGCAAAATAAAGACTTTTTCAGAAAAATGAAACTCTAGAAAATGTATTGTCAGAGACCTGCACTAAAAGAAAATACTAAAGGGATTTCCTTGAAAAAAGAAAAATGACCCCAGAAAAATGAGGCCAAAATGACCTCAGAATGAGGAATAAAGAACAATGGAAAGAATAAGTATATAGTAAATATAAATTAATACTGACTGAGCAAAATAATAATTTCCCTTAGGTTTAAATATGTATGTGGAACTGAAATTACAACAATAATATATAAAAAATAGAAAAGGTAAAATGGAATTTAAATGGTTTAAATTCCTAGCATGACTGGGGGATGGTAAAAGTTATATTTTGTAACTAGACTATATTAAGGTATGCATATTGTAATCTCAAAGTAAACAGCAAAACGATAGTAATGCAATGTAAAACTAACAAGAGGGAGAGAAGAAATAATAAAAAAACTAATCAATCAAAAAGAAGAAAATAAAGAAAGAAAAAAGAACTTAGATGGAACTAATTTAAAAAAGAAAACAATAGAAAGATAGTAAATGTAAATTCAAATATATCAGTGATGAAATAAAAATTAATGAAATATTCCCAGAATATAAAAAACAAAACAGAAGCAAAACCAATTACAAGTGCATGTCCTTATAAAATACAGGACACTGAAAGGCTGACGCAAAAGGCCAGAAAAAGATATGTCACGCAAATGTCAACTAAGAAAAGATGATGTAACCATGTTAATATAAATTTTAAAACAAAAAGCATGACTAGAGATCATGAGGGACTATTCTTAATGATAAAGAGATCACACCAGTGGCAAACAATGCTAAAAAATCTATATGTATCTAATAAGAAAGGGCGAAAATATATGGACAGAAGAGAATACAAAGGAGAAACAAAATCACGATCAGTTTGGTATAGCTCCCTTTGTTGTGATAGAACAAGCAAAGAACATCAGTATGGAATATAGAAGACCTGAAGCTAATCTTTAGTCACAGACTCACTTTATGATCCCCCACATGGTAGACTGTGCTAAATCACTGCCCACAGGAACTTTGTTTAAAGACCTACTGTTATATGAAGAAGGCATAATGATGGTATGAACCACTATTCTTTCTGTTTATTGTTTGCTATTCAGAATTTTAACAGAAAATATATTTCTGAAAGCAACTTTAATCACCAAGCATATTAGAAAATTCAGCTGAAGATATAATGTTGTAATTCTTTTCCTTTACAAAGGCAAAAACGTATATATTTTTTGGAGAATCGGGATAATTTAAGAGAACATGTCTATTCAGGAAAGAAAAAAGTAGTCTGCATTATTTAACACATTCTATAACAAAATCTCTATTGGTCTAAGTAAATTAGGTGCCCATTAAGCAATAATAAGAGTAGTATCTACTTCCAGTTTTCACTCTTCATGCTCATTAGCAAATAAGAAGCAAATAATAGAGGGTACTCTTAAATCTCATCTTCAACACTCTGGTTTCCCTTGAGATCATATAAATCTTTCACCTTTTAAATCCTATCTTCATAATTCATGCCCTAGGTAAGTGAATTAAGTAATTCAAGGAGAAAAAAAAAAAGGTTCCAACTCATTCCTTATAAGTAGAAACTATTCAATCAAAAAGCAGTTTAAAATCAAATGAATATCTAGAACAGAACCAAGTATAAATGATGATTTTTTTAATAAAAATAAACAATTAGTGGGTTATTTTGTTTTAACCAATTTCTAACTGCAGCCCCAGTTACAATTAGTAATATAAATTTTGTCTCACTGATGTACATAAATATCTTCTTTATTTTCAATCTCCATGGTTCAGAGGATCTTAATTCATAATCAAGATAAACCATGAACCAAATTAAAGATCTTGATAAAAGTAGGAGAAAATGTGTAATTAGTATGGCATATAAAGTATCAAGAGCAACAGACTATGGTTTTAATTATTTTTTTAAAGATTTTATTTATTTATTTGAGAGAGAGAGAGAATGAGAGATAGAGAGCATGAGAGGGAAGAGGGTCAGAGGGAGAAGCAGACTCCCTGCTGAGAGGGAGCCCGATGTGGGACTCGATCCCAGGACTCCAGGATCACGACCTGAGCCGAAGGCAGTCGCTTAACCAACTGAGCCACGCATGCGCCCTTGAGTATTTTAACCTGAAGGTTATTTTTTAAAGATATCTATCAAAACTTTAAATATGTCAACATGTAAATTTATATTTATCATTTATTCCTACATTTGCACCATAAGAAAATATCTGAACAAAGGGGAAATAAATAAATAAACCAGAAAATTATATATATATATATATATATATTTTATAGAAAATGATCCTTAGCGCTCAGATATCATAAAATTGACTAGTCTACTTACTGTTTTACTTGGTATTACAGAGATAAAATATCAATTAAAAAGTTGTATTTCATTTTAACTACCTTAAGAGTAAGGCAAACGTCACTATGTAAGAAAATACATCCATGACCATCTTTATGCCAGAAAATACACTAGGGAAACTGAAAAGACATACTAACACACCACAATATATGGGCTTTATTTGGTCCTATTTCAAATAAACAAACTGGAAAAAAAAAGGAAATGTGAATTAAACATTGGACAATCCTAGCAAATTAATGCTATTTTTATAGTGTGATAATAGACTTATTATAGAAATGAAATATTTACAGAAGAAACAATATAATTTCAAGGACCCAACATAATGGAGGTGGAGAGAAGGTAAGTAGTTGACAGAAAAAAGGATCAGTAACATACTGACAAGTGGTCAAGCTGACCAAAGAAGATATTGGGTTCATTATACAGTTCTCTCCTTTTGTGTATGTTTGAAATTTCCCATAATAAGAGATTTTTAAAAAGATTTTCTAATGGCTCTCTTAGAGAAAATTTACTCTAACTGCATAAAAACAGAAAGATGATAAAAATACTTAGGATTAAAGATGTGTAAGTATTTACCCTCTGCATATACAGTTCTTGGGTGTTAATTCCAGCATGAAATAAAACATGCTTTGTGGGTTCATGCCTCTTCATTAAAAAATATTGCATTCCCTGAAACTAATGTTACACTGTATGTTAACTAACTGGAATTTAAATAAAAACCTGGAAAAAAATAAAAAATAATGCATTAAAAAAATAAGCTCATGGCAGGGGATACATTCCCTTAATTTGCAATTTTACAATGACATTGTTTAAAACAGAAAGCAGGGGAGTTGGAAAAGACAGTTAAGCTCTCAGAACACACTAATACTCCTTGGACTCTATCACAGACTTGTAACTAGTGTTCCTTTTTGTTATCCTCAGTTTTCTGATGTTGTCACTTGTTGGTAGATTTTTTTCTTTAGACTCTTTAAACACTGATCATGAAAGAATGTTGCTTTGTAGTGGATTGTGTCAAGTTAACCTGATGAAACTTCATGTCATGTGCTTTGTGTACAAACACCATTGTCTTGCCAGTCTAAAAATGCACCTTAACAAGAATGCAAGTGATGGGGGCACCTGGGTGGCTCAGTTGTTAAGTGTCTGCCTTTGGCTCAGGTCATGATCCCAGGGTCCTGGGATCGAGCCCCGCATTGGGCTCCCTGCTCAGCGGGAAGCCTGCTTCTCCCTCTCCCACTCCCCCTGCTTGTGTTCCCTCTCTCGCTGTGTCTCTTTCTGTCAAATAAATAAATAAAATCTTTAAAAAAAGAAAAAAGAATGCAAGTGATGACCTCTGAGAAGCTTGTAAACCGCTCTATGATGTTTGAGGCAATCCTAAGAGGCCTACGTGTATCCCCAACCTCCTGATAATCATGCCTACCAGCTTCAAGATGCTTTTGTTTACTTGGTACCTGAAGAATTTGAGAAATTATTTTTCTTTTATCATGAACCCCCAGATTCTATACTTTGATGGCTCGTTTTGAAGATTTCACAATTGCTGTTTCAGATCCAGACCAATTTTTGCTTCAAAGGAACCAGTACACTCATTTCCCTTCAAACACTTTGATGTCACATGAAGGATAGTTGCATCTTGCCAAAGTTTATCACAGTAAATTCAAGCTGTGCCTGTACAGTCATAAAACCCAAACAGCCAGATAAAAAGTGAAAAACCCAATGAATCACTTGAATGTTTCTATACAAGACTTAATTAGTTGAAAATATTATGTTTCAGTTGCATATTTTTTAAATATGAAACTAGAGCTCAAAAAGGAAATCCTGATTTTTCTCTTGTGGTCTATTTAGAGATAGGCAAATAGCAATAAAATGATAACTGGAATACTGATTGACTTTAGTATGAAGAGACCTGAATACTCATTCGTACTCATAATATATAACATTCATAAATATATAAATATATCATGCAGACAAAAAGACAGGCCTTTTTTTAGTAAAGTAAGTTTTCTTTTTTTTTTAAAGATTTATTTATTTATTTTTATTTTGAGAGAGTGAGAATGAGAGAGAGAGAAAGTACATGAGAGGTGGGAGGGTCAGAGGGAGAAGCAGGCTCCTTGCTGAGCAGGGAGCCCGATGCGGGACTCGATCCTGCGACTCCAGGACCATGACCTGAGCCAAAGGCAGCCGCTTAACCAACTGAGCCACCCGTTTTCCCACTACTTTTGTTTTTTAGAGGAATTAGCTAACACCTTTAAAAAGTATTTCAAAACTAACGTTTCCCTATGGCATCTCCTGGGATGATGATATCTCATTTAATGATAATGAGGTCCTGAATTGCCATAAATCCTTAATGTTAAATGCAACAAACAATATATTTGCTGGACATTATTTGAAAGCCTTTTATATAATTGCTTTAGTCATGCTAATAGTAAATGCCTCCAGACTTTTTTGCCAATAGAAGTCAATAACAACAGAAGAACTGATAGGGGGATGTAAATTACAGTTTTAATTCCGGTCCTTGATAATACATGCTCCAGAAATCAATGAAGATTGTGGCAGTTCGGTTTCCAGTGATTAAGTACTATTTAAATAAGGTTAGTTGTGGTAAATAGGCAAAAATCCCTAAACCGCAAAACACATGGAAGTCTGGGGCACCAACATAGCTTTAGACATCCATCACTGGCTATGATAACATGACATCCATTTTCTTAAGTGGTTTTATTAGCTTCACCTACTTGTAATACTTAATATTTAATGGCAAGGGAGAATTGCCAACAATTAGCTCCTGGAAAGTGGCCAATCTACCCACATTAAATTTATATTTGCCCAGCAGAGTTTCCAAGGCCAGGGAAGTCACAAAAATGAATGAGAAAGTGAAACTGCTGATATAAGTTATTGCAGGCCCATCGGCACAGAGGGGTCAGGTAAGAAGACTTCGTTTGAGTCACCTGAATGCAGTCTCCAACTGCATAGGAAAACTAGCACCTGCTGAGAAAGCCCAGTAACACACCTGTCTGAACTTGAACAGTCAGAAATGAGTTCACCCTTTTGATCAAAGAAAACACAGACATAAAATGGCTGCATTTTATGAATACATCACAGGGCTAACTAATAATGATTGTAGCCAGCATCCAAATATTGAAATATCACATGTGTTTGCCTTGTCAGCCACAGACTCAGATTATGTGTGTGGATTTAAATTAATAAAAAGGTACGTGTGTTATTTAAGGCTCTGAAATCAGAAAGATAGAAGTTTGAATTCTAGCTCTGCCATTTGCAAACTAGTAGAAATTAATCTTCTAAGCCTTAGTTTCAAGACTGGTAACATGAGAACAATAGTTTGGGGTTCTTTTTAGTTTTTATTTAAACCCCAGTTAGTTAACATGCAGTGTTATATTAGTTTCAGGTGTACAGTATGGGGATTCAACACTTCCATACATCACCTGGTGCTCATCACAGCAAATACCCTCCTTAATCCCCATCACCTATTTCACCCATCTCCTTCCCCCCCACCCCCGCCACCTCCCCCCTGGTAACCATCAGTTTGGAGAACAGTAGCTGTATCTAATTTATCAGTTGTTGTAAGGGGTCAAATAGTGTACATTAAAATATATCACTGTTTCTGGAAGTTCTCCATAATTATTAACTACCATGCATGGTACTGTAGTCAGTCGTGTACATGGTTTTCAGGTTGAGCAAAAACACAGATACCCAATTAAATTTTAATTCTACATACATAATGAATAATTTCTTAGCATCGGTATGTCCCATGCAATATTTGGAACATATTTATTCTAAAAAATTATTCATTGATTATCTCAACTTAAAATTTATCTGGGCATCCTATACTTTACCTGGCAACCCTATGCATACATCAATGTGGTCAAGAAAATTCATCCATCTATTACTTAGTCAAAAACCTCCTGGTAAATAAGAGATCTAAGTCAGTCAAACAAAATGTGCACATTGAAATTCCTATTCATTATTTAAAGAAATAGTCCCTAAACCTTTACTCAGTGTCTACGCACCTTAACTTCAAAACTAAAAAGTTTATGTTCTGATTAAGAGATGTTCCTCTTGGAGAGCTGCACCTATAAAAAAGATCCAACTGTCCTCATGGGAAAGCTCCAGGCCTTCGAAAGGAACACTGGCACAAACTGAGTCCGGCCTGTCTTCCCCAAGCCCCTGTGCTTTATCTTCTGCTTGGCTCCTGTCAGCTTGTGACCCCAGACTGAGCCACGGACTTGGCTCTCTCATTGGTATCTCCAGTGCTACCCCAATATCTGGCCCCAGGCACGTCTCTGATTCTGTTTCAAATACATGGACTGTGGCTTTGGAATGTTGTCCATGTTTTCTCAGCATTTCCACCCCTGTTTTGTTCCTGGCTTGACTTTGCACCCTCCTGTCAGTGCCAATATCTTGCACAAGTCCATTTTGCTATGTTACCAATACAGGAACTGTTTTCAAAGCCCAAGCAGATTAGACTTTACAAATCAGTGCAAGAGCCAGATATAACAGGAACACTGATAGCAGCGAGAAATTATGGTTAGCCACCTGACAGCAGTGATATGCTATAATAATAGTGTGCCGTTGGTTGAGAACTGACTGCAGCGTCACCGGGTTAGACATTTAGCTACTTTGTCTCCTTTCAACGTCTTCAGAGTAGCCAATACAACACCCATTTTACAGATGAGGAAAAGGAGATCATACTGCTCATGTGTGTCCGAGCTGGAATTGAATACATCTCACCCTGTAAACCACATGCTTTCGACCACAAAAGGCTGCCTACTCAGTGAAAGAGGACAAAAAAAAAAGAAAAAAATTAAAGTGTCGTGAAACCCAAAAGGGTTGTAGTCTTGGACCACTGAGTATAAATATAAATGGTGACCCTTTGTGGGTTTTTTGTTGTTTGTTTTGTTTTTTTAAAGATTTATTTATTTTATTTGAGGGGAGGGGCGAGTGTTGGGGGGAGGGAGGTGGCAGAGGAGAAAAGAGAATCCGAAGCTGACTCTATACTGAGTGCAGAGCCCGACGTGAGGCTCAACAGGGGGCTGGATGTGGGGCTCAGTCTCGTGACCCTGAGATCACGACCTGAGCCAAAACCAAGAGTTGGTCACTTAACCCACTGTACCACCCAGGCACCCACATTTGTAACTTTATTCAGTGGCTCAAGACTCTCATATACAATGCATGTGTTATATATATTATGTTACTGTAGCACTGTATTGGTCCCACTCAATCATGATGCAGGTCAATTCAGTATTTAATTTTAGAAGGCAGAATCACCACATACACACACACACACACACACACACACACACACACACACCCTTAAATTATTCAGAGAGACAGTTCAGTGAGGTAACTGAACAAGTTTGGGTAAGATTGTCAGAGGACCTAGGTTTCAGTTCTGGCTTTACTACGCCCTACTACGTATGAGAACTTGGCCAAGTTTCTTGACTTCTTTAGGCCTTGGGTCCTTTTGTAAAATGATGGTGATAGTATCTACCTCATGGGTTGGGAGTGAGGATTAGATGAGAGAGCAGGAGGTGTCTTTTTAGCTCAGTGACAGACAAACCACAATCTCTTAAAAAAGCACAAGGAATATGCAGCATATTTTAGAATTTGGTCCAAAACAGTGAAAAAAGGAAAGGAAAAGGAAAAGGAAAGGAAAGGAAAGGAGAGAAGAGAAAAGCTATTTTTAAAAACAGCCAACCCTTAGCTAACTAGAAGTCAGTTATTCTGAATGATACATATGCTAAGGGTCCCTTGATAGCAAAGCTCTGTGTGTATGTATATTTGTATATACAGAATTTGTAGCATACAGAACTACTGAAAACTCCAATCTTTCTTCAACTAATTTAAGATCCTAGAGAATCCTTATAGCCCTAGGAGTTTGGTCTTTTTAGAATCCGAGGAACTGCAACCTAAGTGTGGACACCTGTGCCTTTGTACTAAACATCTACATACTCTATGTCCTCTCACTCATCTGTATCTAGCTCAGTATCAGTACAGATCTGTAGGTATGGATGTAGAGTAGATACCTAGTCTCCATATGCGACACCTACACCTATTTATTACAGACTTGCTCTTCAGTTGAGCAAGCACAAATTGAACAAGGAAAAAATCTACTAGAACCAAAAAAGTATGATCCAGAAAGGAATTATGTCTAAAATATAACAATGACTATGTAACCACCTCCAACCTCAGAGTTGACTTTTTTTTTAAGTGACAAATGCCAAAGAGTTAAAAGTGATGAAGAAAAGATAAAAAGTTATATCTGGAACCGTCTCCTTTGTGTGGCATTTTGGGAGTCGGCCGGTGTGGATTGTTTGAGAGATGCTGCAGGAATGTGGGATGGCAGCTGTGGTGGGCAGAACCAGCAGTGGACGTGGAGACCAAAGATTTGGATTGTGATCCAGTTCTGCCATGCCTGCGCCAAGCCTCTTCGAATCTCAGAGGTTCAGATTCCTCATCTGTAAAATATGAGTGGTGCCCACCTACATCAGAGGACTCTTGCTCTAATTGCGGTTTTGTGTACAAAAGCTCTTAACACAATGTTTGGCACACTGTTGGCACCTAAATATTAAATGACATGGTTGAAAAAGGTTCAACTCTGCCTTTGCTCTTCTGGAAAGAGTTAGTAATAATTAAGATGACTGCTCTTGGACGATTTGTCGAGTAGCTTCAATAGGGAATCGGAGAAACCTTTCTGAAAAGTCTGTAAGTTTTCAACATGAAAGGAGGAAAATACCATTTCAATATTTGGGAACTTATAGATTTAAACCTTTTGATATCCTTCTCTAGTTTAAATCAATTGCTGAGTAAATTATCGAAATATTAAGGTCATAGAAAATCTTTACAGTACAGTTTTTTTTGTTTGTTTTTGTTTTTGTTTTTTGTCAGAGAGAGAGAGTGGAGCCCAATGTGGGGTTCAATGACCTGAGCTGAAGGCAAACACTTAACCAGGCATCCCTTCAGTACAGTTTTTTAACACATATATAGAAATGAAGTTACTCGATACCACTAGTCTCTATGCTTAAAAATGGTTAAGATGACAAATTGTATGTTTATATGTATGTTATCACAATAAAAAAAATGGAGGAAAGAGTGAGTGTCAGAATGTTGGGCAAACATAGGAAGGGCTACTGTGATTATATATACACGAAAAAATTTTTTCTCGTGTTTTTTTTCTGTTTAAGAAATATAAATTGAAAGCCTTAAAAAATCTTAAGACTAAAAGTACTTATTATGAACTTTTTGATTTGAGTAATATCATAGGGGAAGGGTGGAGAGTGTTGAAGTACAAACTGATAATTCTATACATGGATGATTCCGGAACACCTGCCTAAAATATCACAGGCTTAAAACTTGGGCAACAGAGTAGAACACTGAAGTTAATTTGCCTCATGGCATTCTGTGACCCTGACTCAACTAGTTTTCTGAATGCCCAATGCTCCCTTTTGAAGTATTTTTATTAGTTGTACAGATATTACATGAAACTATGTAAGATTCCTTGAAGACATATCTGGTGCTTTAGTGATCCTCCATTAGTGGTCTGAAAGTATGTGTGCATATAATCCAATCAATTTTAAAGATACTCTATTCCATTAAATTAAAATGTGGGGAAAAAATTTAATGCAACTTTTCACTTTGGTATATTACTGTATAGCTGTTGTTTATACAGTTGACCTTTGGACAACATGGGTTTGAAGCCCGCAACTCTAATGACATGCAGACTTTTTACAGTACAGAACTGTAAATGTATTTTCTCTTCCTTGTGATTTTTAAAATAACATTTTTTCTAGCTTACTTTATTGTAAGAATACATATAATATACAATATACGTGTTAATTGACTGTTTATGTTATTGGTAGGTTTCCAGTCAACAGAAGGCTATCCATAGTTAAGTTTTTGGAAAGTCAAAGTTATACATGGATTTTTGACTGCATGGGGGTCAGCGCCCCTAACCCTCATGTTGTTCAAGGGTGAACTGTTGGGTTTTTGTGTATAATTCTCTTTTGGGTCCTTTTAATTTAATATAATGTGATAATTTCCAAGGCTTTTCACAAAAGTGTCATAATTATCACTTGGAAAAGTTTCATATGCTTCCTTTGTTGATATAGGATGAATTGCATAACTATTTTCCTATAGTTGGATATTTGGGTAGTTTCCAACCTGAAACTGCTAATAAACAAATAAATGCTGCAATAAATATATTCTTCTATATATTTTTGTATTAATTCCAATGGATAAATCCTCTTAATCAAAATATTTGTCTATGTTATATATATTCTCAAACTGTATTCCAAAATGATCATATCAATTATATTTGCCATAAAATATCTTGTTGACTTAGAAAGTAAATATATAGTGCTTTGTTCTTTTAATTTGCTTTTCTTTGATTACTAAATATGGAGTTAAAATCCAAGGTTATACATTATAAGAGACAAAAAGCAGCCCCACTCTCGTATAATAGTTGATAAGCAAGAAACAAGTGACTCACCTTTTCTTTACATATTCTTCTAGGGTTTAGAGATATTTGTTCACTTCCCAGACTTAATTTCTTTTTAATTCTGCTTCATATCTTTCATAGGATATTTATGTACCTAATATGAGCTTAGATATATTTACTTACTTACTTACTTACTTACTTAGATATATTTACTATTGACAGTAACACAATTTGTGAGGCATAATGAGAAATAGACATCACTTGTATGTTATTTATTTAAAACTGAATAGTTAAGATTATATATGAGACACTGATTTTTTTTGTTTTTCTCCCATGTTTTTATTTTTATAAAAGTTTAAGAAACTAAATAGGTCTATATGCGTAAAAAACACATGATGGCAGTTGCCCACTGCACTCCTCCCGCTAGCCCATAGGCAGATGTGTCCAACGTTTGGTGTTTTTCTGGACTTCAGCGCTGCATTTCTTTTTTTTTTCTTAATTTTATTTTATTATGTTATGTTAATCACCATACATTACATCATTAGTTTTTGATGTAGTGTTCCATGATTCATTGTTTGCGTATAACACCCAGGACACACTAATTCTTAAACATTTTTGCATGACAGAGATACTTGGGAATCTGGCAAAAGCTGTATATCTTTTTCTTTACAAAATTTGACAAACTGCAGGAGACTGATAATTCCCATGAAATGTATCTATGAACCCAAACCTGAAAGCCTGTTATGCCCCCCATAGAGTACCTTCATCCTTAATGGAACTTTTTTTCAATTTTAGCTGTGTACATGACTGCCCAGAATAAAGACTCCATTTCCCAGCTGGAAGCATAGTGTAGCATATGATTGAATACTGGTCAATGGGATATAAACAAAGTAGGATGGGCATATTCTGTAAAGTGAGTGGGCATGCCCTTCCTCCCTCTTCTTCCCTTCTGCTGCCTGTAATAAATATCTGATGACTGGAGTTGAGGGAGCCTACCTGGCCCATGAGTTGGTAGCCATCTACAGAGGGTGGTGGAATGATGATATGAAAGAAACCATGGTTCCTGAAGATGGTGGAACCATTCCACAGCCTTACACTGTTGGCTTTGTACTTCATTTTATGTGAATGCAATAAAGCTCTATTTTAAGTCACAGTTAATTTGGATTCTCTGACATTCACAGTTACATTTAACCCTAATTAATACAGAGATAGACTTACAAGTTTACAATGAATAAATGGAAGAGTAATTTTTTAAAATTTAATTTCTTGGGCCATACAAGCCTCCAGAAGATGTCATCTTGCTATTTTAATCTGCCAATTGTAACAATAAACCTTATGTAACTTAAAAGGTTCTCTAGGGGCACCTGGGTGGCTCAGTTGGTTAAGTGACCAACTCTTGATTTCGGCTCAGGTCATGATCTCAGGGTTGTGAGATTGAGCCCCACATCAGGCTCAGCGCTGGGCATGGATTCTGCTTAAGATTCTCTCTCTCCCTCTCCCTCTGCCCCTTTCCCTCTCTTAAAAAAAAGTTCTCTAAAGATCATCTAGAGCTGACAAATCCAGTTTAAAAACTAATTAATTATAACAATTTTGACTACATTTCTGTTTAGAGACACTAGTAAGCATGAGATTACTTAATTAGTAGACTGAATGATATTAAATTGCCCATATTTGACCATGTTTCCTACAAGAAAATTGCAATTTAATACACTGACCTGGTCTATATATAATGGGAAAGATGGTATGCAAACACTATATCCTCCATCCTTTCCTCCATGAGGGGCCAAATGAATTTTGAAAAATGAAATAGGATGCCTGGGTTGCTCAGTCAGTTAAGTGTCTGCCTTCAGCTCAGGTCATGATCCCAGGGTCCTGGGATCGAATCCCACATCAGGCCCCTGCTCACTGGGGAGTCGGCTTCTCCCTCTCCCTCTGCTCCTCCCTCTGTCAAATAAATAAATAAATCTTAAAAAAAATACATTTATAAAAAAATGAAAATATTCACAGTTCATGTTCTAAAAATTAGTCTCGTGTGTGTTTTTAATAAGGGAAATGCAATCTTTGCAAATGCACTTATTTCTGTTACTTAAGGATATTTTTTTAACTTTGCACTAAAATTTCAAAAACTGCATAATACACTTCTACCACAATACTTGATTATAAATTTGTGGTTTTTAAGCACATTTTGTGTAAGATTTGGAGTACCAAATACTGAGTGTTTTTAGGCTGTAAGAAAAATTGACTGAGTGCCACCATACACCAGTAACAAAAAAAAGTAACAACAAAGCAGTGACAACAAACTTAAGAAGATCTCTAGGTTCTGGGGAAGCAAGAAGAGAGGCTCTGCCATTTCAAACTGGTTCTGAGAGGACCGCAGTGGAAGGTGGGGTGGCTATTGTAACATGCCATGTGAATAAGTGACATTTATTTGCTTTTCTGCACTGATTGCTTAAAACATTCTTCCTACAACATTTCCTCAAGGGAAAGAGGTTAGGAGCTTTGGTACTTCATCACAGTTTTATGTCTTTCTCACTTTTGTTAAATGTGAGTTTTTGGGTGCCCAAGAATGTGGTTTATAAGACAGAAAATTTATTCAGAGGTCTTCTTCGGTTTTCACTGCCATTGCTTGATTAATTAAGGTTATGAATACATTTTTACATAAGACATTCTATTCACGATTTAGCAAATTTAAACAATTTTACAGGTTCTTTAAACAATGTTTGGTCTCCATTAAAAACTTAACTAAGCATCTTCAAATCTGTGAAGAGGAGTAGAATACGCCATCCCAAAGTATGCCTCTTCGGCATACGGGTTATTTTAAACTGGTTATTTTTAAGAAACAACTTTCCATGGAATTTGGAAGAAACATTTACATTTAAAAGGGAAATCTCCATTGGTAAGGGTATTTTCCTCTCTGTAAGGGAAGAGAAGGATGATTCTCTAGAAACTCTTATCAATGCAGAAGGCGTCAAGACTTAAATCTGCATAATGACTATATGGTTGTTTATTGTATTTTCCCTGATAACCTCCCATCCTCGTCCACCACCCACCTCCAATATCTTTTGACTTTAACTGGAGATGATATTTAAGGTGGTGGTTTGGGTCATTTCAGGTAGTTAATTATTTTTCCTGGATTATCTCCCATGTATTGAGGAGGTATACATATTATAACATTTTGCTTGTTTTTCTCCTGTTAATCTCTTTTTATTAAAGGGGTCTTAGGCAAGAACCTAGTAGGATACAAGGAAAATTATGTTTCCTGCCTCACATCTGTATCTATAAATTAAATGTATTCTATTTCTTTTCTAAGTGCTTCATTTATCTGACTGATGAACCTCCTCAGGTACTTAAGTACTTTTTTTTTAAGATTTTTTTTTTTTAATTGATTGAGAAAGAGAGAGATAGCTGAAGAGGGAACACAAGCAGGGGGAGTGGAAGAGGGAGAAGCAGGCTTCCCGCCGAGCAGGGAGCCCGATGCGGGGCTCGACCCCAGGACCCTGGGATCATGACCTTAGCTGAAGGCAGCCGCTTAACTAACTGAGCCACCCAGGCACCCCCTTTTTATAAAGCTAATTAGAAAATTCTAAGATATGGTTCATTATATGCATTATGTTTTAAAAATATCTGATCTTGATGGACTTCTGTATTCTTTTCGTATATTTCTCTTCTCTTAGTTCCAATAGCTTTCACAGATATCAAAATGACATCCAGCTGATCTATCTTTTATGTTATTAGGGGAATTAAATGAGTTAATATATGTAAAGTCCTTCTATCAGCACCTGCTCCAGAGGAAGCTCTGTATTACCTCAAATGCTTTATCTGACTAATCAGTCACAATTTCCAGTGTCATTCTCCTGCCAACAATTTGTCCCACAGTGGTCATAGGTGTGGTTCCTATCATGGTTCCAAATGCTAAATCTCTGGCAGCAGGCTAAGAATAAGTCAGCCTTAGATAAGCACATAAGATTTTACAGGCCCAGTAAGATGGGACTATTCCGAGGGGGACTGTTTTCTCTGCACACATGTATGGATGAGTGAGAGAGATTTTAGTTTGTCAACTTGAATATTCTGTCTCATTTTCCTAAATTGGAACATAGGCTACACACTTTGTTAAACTGGGTAGTCCCTTATGTTTGACCTAGAGTCAAACGTCATTTTCTAATCCTCCTCAAACTTTCCCCAAAATAGGAGGGAACATTTCCCAAGTCATGCTATGAGGCCAGTATCATCTCAATACAAAAACCACACAAAGACATAAGAAGACTAGAGACTGATATAACTTACGAATGTAAATATAAAAAGCCTCAATGAAACACTAGGAAACCAAATACAGCAGCATATAAAAAGGATGATAAACTACGACCCAGTAGGATTTATCCCAAGAGTACAAGATTGGTTCAAGGTATGAAAATCAATCACTATAATACACCACATGAATAGAATGAAAAAAAAAACACATGATCATCTCAATAGACACAGAAAAAGCATTAGACAAAATCCCACACCTTTTCATGACATAAGCACTCAACAAACTAAAAATAGAAGGGAACTTCCTCAATTTGACAAAGGCCAAGTGTGAAAATTCTGCATCTAATATTGTACTTAATGATGAATAAGTGAAGACCTTCCTTCCCTAAGATTGAGAACAAGATGAAATGACTGCTTTCACCATTTTTATTCAATGTTGTACTAGAAGTTCTAGCTGGGCAATTAGACAAGAAAATGAAATCAAATACATCCAGATTAAAATGGAAGAAGTAAAAGTCTCTATTTGCAGATGACATCATCTTATATATAAAAAATTCTAAGGAATTCACAAAAGAAAATGTTAGTCAACAGGTTCACCAAGTTTGCAGGTTACAGATGGATATATAAAAATTAGTTGCATTTCTGGTAGAAATTATCCAAAAATGAAATTCATAAAACAATTCCATTTACAATAGCCTCAAAAATGATAAAATACTTAGGAATAAATTTAACCAATAAAGTTCAAGATTTGTACACTGAAAGCTATAAAACATTGTTTAAAAAATTTTTAGAAGACCTGAATAAATAGAAATATGCTCCAAGCATATAGATTGGAAGGTGATATTGTTAAGATGGCAATACTTTCCAAACTGAACTACAGTTTCAATGAAATTCTTATAAAAATTCTGCCTGTTTTTCTTTTTTTTCAGAAGTTAACAAGCTGATCCTAAAATTTATAAGGAAATGCAAGGGTTTCAAAATAGTCAAAACAATATTGAGAAAGGACAAAGTTGGAGAATTGACACTTTACAATTTTAAAACTTACTACAAAGCTATAATACATCATGGTATTGGCATAAAGATAGACATATAGAGCACTGAAACAGAATGGAGAGTCCAGAAATAAACCCTTACATCTATGGTCAACAGATTTTCAATAAGGGTGCCAAGATAATTTAAGGGGGAAAGTATATTCTTCTCAACAAATGCTGCTGCGACCACCAGATAGCCACATGCAACAGAATGAATTTGGACACCCTAAACTCAGACTATATACAAAAATTAATTCAAAATGGATTAATGACCTAAATGTAAGAGATAAAACTTGTAGAAGAAAGCACAGCAGAAAAGCTTTATGATATTGGATTAGGCAATGGTTTCTTAGATTTGATACCCAAAGAACAAAGAAAAAAACAGATAAATCAGACTTTACAAAAATTAAGAATTTTGTGCATGAAAGGACACTATCAAAAAGTTAAATGCAATCCACAGAATGCGAGAAATTATTGCAAATCTGAATAAGGATCTAATATCCAGAATATATAAGTACCAATACAACTCAACAATAAAAAGACAACCCAATTTAAAAATGGGCAAAGGATTTAAAAAGACATTTCTCTTAAGAAGATGGACAAATGGGGGGGCACCTGGGTGGCTCAGTCACTTAAGCATCTGCCTTTGGCTCAGGTCACGATCTCAGGGTCCTGGGATGGAGCCCTGCATCCAGCAGGGAGTCTGCCTCTCCCTCTCCCTCTGCCCCTCCCCCCCAGCCCACAACCTCCTCCTTCCCCCCCAACCCCAGCTCATGCTGGCACTCTCACGCTCTCTCTCTCTCACGAATAAATAAAATCTTAAAAAAAAAAAAGAAGATGGACAAATGGCTAAGAAGCACATGAAAAGATGCTGGACATCATTAAATAATTAGAGAAATGCAAACCAAAACCACAATGAGATACCACTTCACACACACGTGGATGACAAAAATAATAATAATAATAGAAAATAACAAGTACTGGTGAAGATATGGAGAAACTTACACTGGCTGATGGGAATAAATTAGTACAACCATTTTGGAAAAAAATTATCAGCTCCTCAAAAATTTAAACATAAAGTTACCATTCCTCTTATATAGCCAAGAGAACTGTAAACATATTTTCAAAGAAAAACTTCTTGCACATATACATTCATGGCAGCATTATTCTCAACAGCCAAAAAGGAGACATAACCCAAATGTCCATCAATTGATGAACGGATAAACAAAATGTGGTATATTCATACAACAGAATATTATTCAAAGGAATGAAGTCTGATACATGATACAACATGGATGAACTTTGAAAACATTATGCAAAGTGAAAGAAACCAGACACAAAAAGGCCACATATTGTATGATTCCATTTATATGAACTGTCCAGAATAGGCAAATCCATAGAGACAAAAAGTAGATTAATGGTTGCCTCAGGCTGGGGGGTAGGGAGAAAAGGGAGAGACTGCTGCTAACAAGTATGGAGTTTCTCTTTAGAGTGATGAAAATGTTCTGGAATTTGATTATGGTGATCGTTGCACAACCTTATGAATATACTACAAACACTGAAATGTACATTTTAAGATGGTGAGTTTTAGGATATATAAATTAGATCTCAATAAATCATCTCAACAAATAAAACAAAAGTAAAAGCTAAGTCTTTATTCCATTACTATGCCTGAATTTAAAAATTACCCCAAAACGTGGTGGCAAAAAACACTCATTTAATATGGTCATGGAATTCAAGCAGGCTAGGGCAAGATGGCTCTTCTCTGCTCTCAACACCTGAGACCTTAGTTGGAAGGCTCCAAGGGGCTGAAATCATCCGTGGACATCTTCAGTCACATGTCTGGTAGTGGACGTTTGGTTTTGGGCTGAGACCTTTGCTGGGAGTGTTGACTAGAACACTTTCTTATGGCCTGGCCACATCACCTGGGCTTTCTCACAGCATGGTGGCCAAGGTCCAAGAACAAGTGTCTCAACAGAGAGAGAAGAGAGCTAGGTGGATGCAGTTTCACCTTTAATGACATAGTCTCGCAGAAGACACTCAGTTACTTCTAGTGCTGCTATTCCTTAGAAGTGAGTCCCTAAGGCTAGCCCTTCCATACTCAGAGGTGAGAACTCACCTCCCAATGTCACACTGCAAGCAAAACACAGGGATAAGATATATTGGAAAATAAAATCTGCCATACTCTTTAATAATAATGCCCCCCTGGAAAAAAGTCTAATCTACTCAATGTAAATTTTATAAAAGAGAAACTCTGAGATTCTGTGAAACCACTAGATTTAAGCAAAAACAATATTAATTTCTCAACAACACGATAATGAGTTAGCAGGCACTTAAAAGCTGTACTTATTCTGAGCACTTCTTTGTGTGTGTTGGTTACACAATCACTCTCTCATTCAGTTATTTGTTCATTAAACAGAAATGTATTATTGCCAAGTGATCTTTGAGGCTCTAGGATGCACGAGTGGGCAAGGAAAGACACACGGCACCTAGCCTTAGCAGGAAGGAATAATTACAACGGACTCACATAAATGTGATAAAAGGGGAAATACAGTATTGTAGGAGAGCTTCTTGTCTGCTCAGACTACCCATATGTCTAAATAGCTATGGAGTGATTTGTGGTTTTTAGGCATTTACAATAAACAACATGATCTAGAAAGAACATTAGTTGCTGGGAAGGAAATCCCTCCACAAACGAAAGAAGACAGATATCAAGAAAGACTCAGGCAATTCCAATAACTAACTAAGGAGTAAAACAGGATCATTCAGTGACAGAACTTACATTCCCTTAGCATCCCAACCTCCTCTCCCAGTCTCCAGTCCCCAAAACAACCACCACCAGAGTAACCTGGTGGGGTAGAGGCAAGAATTTAGATAATTATGCAACAAGTTTCAGCAATTTTTTTTTAAAGATTTTTACTCATTTATTTGACAGAGAGAGAGACAGCGAGAGCAGGAACACAAGCAGGGGGAGTGGGAGAGGGAGAAGCAGGCTTCCCGCTGAGCAGGGAGCCAGATGTGGGGCTCGATCCCAGGACCCTGGGATCACGACCTGAGCCGAAGGCAGACGCTTAACAACTCAGCCACCCAGGCGCCCCTTCAGAAACTTTTTAAATCCTAAGGGCCCGGACATATTGGGCTTTTTTTTTTTTTTTTTAGTGACCCACATAATAATTCCCTTTTTTTTCACATCGCTATGCCCATGTCCAGAGAATTAACATTTTTATTAAATCTGTCATCCTTCACTGTGTTTAATCAAAGCACAGAAAATGCAGTTTAACTTTAACCAGTCAGTTCCAGAATCTTCCATATTCTGTAGTCACACTGATATAAAGCTGGCATTCTCCTTAGAATGCTGAATGGAACTAGTTTTGTTTTTTTTCCCCCAAGGCTTCATTATTTGAGATAACATAGCATGAAGTAGTAACAATGTATTTATAGCTTTACTTGGCTGAAATTGGATCCATCTTTCAAGTTACACAAAAGCAACAGAATGCTAACAAATTCATCCAGGGAACAGAACCCAGTGGCTGTTAAGCGTTCCTGCCCGACAGTGGGTCCCTGGAAAAGGAGCTTGCAGTCTTGGGAAACGCCAAGTGGGAAGAAGTGACTCCTGCCAGTTGAACACAAGAGTATGAAGCAACTGCAACCCAGCTGGCAGTTTAGTTTAATTCTGAAAACACAGAGTGATACTTGATTTTCTATGTACCTAAAATCCCTGGGGGCAGGTAAACACTCACTTTTCAAAAAGTGAGAAAACTAGCACCGACAAAGTCTCTCTGAAAACTCACCCGCTAAAAAATTAAGCGTAGGTTTGTTCCCACTGTCCCGCCCACTGCTGCCCCATCCTCTCCGTACCCCCCATCCCTCCAATCCCACCTCACACATTTGCAGTGCAACCTAAGCTTCACGAGGGCAGGGACTGGGTCCTACTGTCCTTCTCGGAGGCTCTCTGGCTTTTGGCAGGCACCTGAAGAATCACGGAAGAAGGAGGGGGAGAAGGAGGGAGAAAAGAATTGTTTCGATTCAGTACTCTGACTTTAACGGGAACTAGGAAGACAGTCGCATCCTCTCACATTTTTTTTTTCCCTGAACTACATGTGAAAGTAACGTCTGATTTACAAAGAATATGCAACACGTGTTATAGCCTTGTTGCCACTTGTTGGTGCTTCTAGGAAGTACGAGCAGCATTACATTTTGAGATTCTTCTCTTTTTTTTTATTTTTTATTATGTTATGTTAATCACCATACATTTTGAGATTCTTCTTACAGATTTCCTGTCTTCTCTGCACTTCCTCCAGATTTGTTACGTGGGGAGTCAAAGGTAATTAAGAGGAAAGCACAGACCCGCCCATACATTCCAATACACTCTTTCTCAGAACTCCAGTTAACATTTTAATTGTACTGTCTTTATTAGTCACCATAAAAAGAGGTAACTTGAAAATGAAATTACTTTCTTTGTAGGTTTATATCACCATCATGTCATACCAGAGACCCCAACTTATTATGAAAGCAAGGACATGACCATTTAGGGAATGTCTTGCGATTTGAACTCACATTAGTTTAAAAAAAAAGAAAGGACTTATATTTCTCAGACTCAAACTTTGTTACTGGAAACTGTGATTTCTTTGTTAATCTCTACTTGTTAAAAATAATATTGTCAACACAAATATTATGGCAGGACTCCTAAATAGAATTTATTCACACTAAAAGAAAAGCTTACATATTTATATGTCTTCACATGAGGTCAACGTACTCTGATATACCTAGACACAGAAATCTGGAAATAATGAAAGACTGTTCTTGTCTTTTTTTTATTGGAATTATGGATAAATTACCTGAATTTATATTTGCAAATTAAACCAAACTGTAACTTCCTCCATATTCTGGGGAGGGAAAATATCCTCAGATAAACACATATAATTGAACATAATAATAAAAAAAGAATAAGTGAAACCTCCTAACTTAAGACTTGAAGCCAATAGAGATATTTGAGCTGACTTCTGACAGTAGCCATGAGACCTGGAAACACATGCTAGTTCTGGTCACAAGTTTGCTGGTTTCAAAAGACCACTGCAAAACCTATCTGTCTGACCCACTTCTGCCTCAGTGAAAAAGCCAACCTACTCTCAAGATTCATTAAAAGATGCTATTGATGATTTTACAATGGAGAGTGGATAACAATTTATTGGTGAAAGTGATTTTCATTGTCATTATTCCCTGAGGTTGTTCCAAAGGCACAATTTTAAAATCCACCTAACTATGAGAAAAGTTATATATAATATCTATAAAATATTTAGATTCTAGAAGAATCTATTCTAGCTAATAAATAGAAGACTAGAGGTTTCAAATTTTTCATCCACAATTTGTTTATGAATAACCTAAGGAAAGACAGCCTGTTAAGCTTCCCCAGAACAGGATCATAATATGTGGGGTTTTTTTTAAATAAGCCATTGTTAAAATGTGGATAATATTAGTTGTTCTATTATACTGATTCCTATAAATCTGATTTCAAATCTTCTTAGGGAGATATGACACATAATACTTTCTAAATCTTGTTATTCCATGACTTGAAATCTAAAATAGAATTGAGCTCAAATATTTGATATGACTTTCATGGTAGTATATCTTGTATTCCAAAGAAAGGCAAAATGATATCAATTTGCCATAAGGAATAACAGCTATCATACACTTAAAAATATGCTCAGGGAAGCCCTGTGCCATTCTCAGGGATGAGGGCCTAAGACTAAAGAATATTCTTAATAAATAAGGAAAGACAGACAGAAATGCTTTTTCATTTTTGCAGTGTTTTGCAATGTTACTTAATTTTTTCTCTTCCCAAAAGTGTTCCAAACCTACTAAGGGAGGAGATTATGTTTATACAGTTCAAGGCTATATGGTAAGAATCGTAATAAGTGCCAACAAAGATTTGAAATTAATTGCCAGGTACATTAAACAGGTTGGAAGCATAGGATTCAACTTATTTTAGTATCCTACTTAATAGGCTCTTATAACTAAAACCAGTGGATA